>NC_138301.1:33472500-33497500 GCF_965601325.2 Salmo salar
CATGGGGACACCCCTGTGAGATGTGCCCTGCCCAGCCTCACCCCTGCAGGAGAGGATTTATACCCAACCACCGTTCTGGAGCTTGTCAAGGTACGGTAACACACCTGCGCTCAGTGTAGGTGTGTGTCTGTGTGTCCGTCTCTCCCTCTTTCTCCAACTTAACCCAGAGTACCCACCCCCTACCCATCCATTGGGTTAAATGAGGGTTGGGTGTCAGGGTACCTCCTGGGTAAAGAATGCCGGCAGACACCCACCGCGGCGGGGCTGTCAGAGAGAGGAACACGGGTCACTGGCAGCACCACGTGGGTGAGCAGCTCATTTCTGGTAACACAGCAATGGTCCAGCCCTGACCCAGACCCAACATTATGCTCCAGCCCTGACCCAGAACAACATTATGGTCCAGCCCTGACCCAGAACAACATTATGCTCCAGCCCTGACCCAGAACAACATTATGGTCCAGCCCTGACCCAGACCCAACATTATGGTCCAGTCCTGACCCAGAACAACATTATGGTCCAGCCCTGACCCAGACCCAACATTATGGTCCAGTCCTGACCCAGAACAACATTATGGTCCAGCCCTGACCCAGACCCAACAACATTATGGTCCAGTCCTGACCCAGAACAACATTATGCTCCAGCCCTGATCCAGACCCAAGATTATGCTCCAGCCCTGACCCAGAGCAACATTATGGTCCAGCCCTGACCCAGACCCAACAACATTATGGTCCAGTCCTGACCCAGAACAACATTATGCTCCAGCCCTGACCCAGACCCAACATTATGCTCCAGCCCTGACCCAGAACAACATTATGGTCCAGCCCTGACCCAGACACAACAACATTATGGTCCAGCCCTGACCCAGACGCAACAACATTATGGTCCAGCCCTGACCCAGACCCAGAACAACATTATGGTCCAGCCCTGACCCAGACCCAGCAACATTATGGTCCAGCCCTGACCCAGACCCAACATTATGGTCCAGCCCTGATCCAGACCCAACATTATGGTTCAGCCCTGACCCAGACCCAACAACATTATGGTCCAGCCCTGACCCAGACCCAGCAACATTATGGTCCAGAAACACAACATACTGGAAAACGAACAGAAATAGATATCCTTCTCCCCCTCTATTAGAGACTCTCTGTCTGTCTGGCCTGTGTCCCTTTAAGAGCGGTCCGGAGGGCCGGAGGGCTGCGGTCCGGAGGGCTGCTCTTAAAATGGATTATATTTCTTTGCCGTCAAAATGTTGTACAATTTGTCCAATATCCATCGCTTTTGGAATTTTCGATGCTCGCTGACTGTCTAGCTTTCGTTTCGATGACTGTTATCAAGCTGGACAAACTGGAGATACTATATATGACTGTTATCAAGCTGGACAAACTGGAGATACTATAGATGACTGTTATCAAGCTGGACAGAGTGAAGAGACAATAGATGACTGTTATCAAGCTGGACAGAGTAAAGAGACTAAAGATGACTGTTATCAAGCTGGACGGAGTGAATAGACTAAAGATGACTGTTATCAAGCTGGACAGAGTGAATAGACTAAAGATGACTGTTATCAAGCTGGACAGAGTGAAGAGACTAAAGATGACTGTTATCAAGCTGGACAGAGTGAAGTGACTATAGATGACTGTTATCAAGCTGGACAGAGTGAAGAGACTATAGATGACTGTTATCAAGCTGGACAGAGTGGAGAGACTATAGATGACGGTTATCAAGCTGGACAGAGTGAAAAGACTATAGATGACTGTTATCAAGCTGGACAGAGTGAAGAGACTATAAATGACTATCAAGCTGGACAGAGTGAAAGGACTATAGATGACTGTTATCAAGCTGGACAGAGTGAAGATACTATAGATGACTGTTATCAAGCTGGACAGAGTGAAGAAACTATAGATGACTGTTATCAAGCTGGACAGAGTGGTGAGACTATAGATGACTGATTTCAAGCTGGACAGAGTGAAGAGACTATATATAACTGTTATCAAGCTGGACAGAGTGAGGAGACTATAAATGACTGTTATCAAGCTGGACAGAGTGACGAGACTATAGATAACTGTTATATAGCTGGACAGAGTGAAGAGACTATAGATGACTGTTATCAAGCTGGACAGAGTGAAGAGACTATAGATGACTGTTGTCAAGCTGGACAGAGTGAAGAGACTATAGATGACTGTTATCAAGCTGGACAGAGTGAAGAGACTATAAATGACGGTTATCAAGCTGGACAGAGTGAAAAGACTATAGATGACTGTTATCAAGCTGGACAGAGTGAAGAGACTATAAATGACTATCAAGCTGGACAGAGTGAAAGGACTATAGATTACTGTTATCAAGCTGGACAGAGTGAAGATACTATAGATGACTGTTATCAAGCTGGACAGAGTGAAGAAACTATAGATGACTGTTATCAAGCTGGACAGAGTGGTGAGACTATAGATGACTGATTTCAAGCTGGACAGAGTGAAGAGACTATATATAACTGTTATCAAGCTGGACAGAGTGAGGAGACTATAAATGACTGTTATCAAGCTGGACAGAGTGAAGAGACTATAAATGACTGTTATCAAGCTGGACACAGTGGAGAGACTATAGATGACTATTATCAAGCTGGACAGAGTGAAGAGACTCTCGATGACTGTTATCAAGCTGGACAGAGTAAAGAGACTAAAGATGACTGTTATCAAGCTGGACAGAGTGAATAGACTAAAGATGACTGTTATCAAGCTGGACAGAGTGAATAGACTAAAGATGACTGTTATCAAGCTGGACAGAGTGAAGAGACTAAAGATGACTGTTATCAAGCTGGACAGAGTGAAGTGACTATAGATGACTGTTATCAAGCTGGACAGAGTGAAGAAACTATAGATGACTGTTATCAAGCTGGACAGAGTGATGAGACTATAGATGACTGTTGTCAAGCTGGACAGAATGAGGAGACTATATATGACTGTTATCAAGCTGGACAAAGTGAAGAGACTATAGATGACTGTTATCAAGCTGGACAGAATGAGGAGACTATAGATGACTGTTATCAAGCTGGACAGAGTGAAGAAACTATAGATGACTGTTATCAAGCTGGACAGATTGGTGAGACTATAGATGACTGATTTCAAGCTGGACAGAGTGAAGAGACTATATATAACTGTTATCAAGCTGGACAGAGTGAAGAGACTATATATGACTGTTATCAAGCTGGACAGAGTGAAGAGACTATAGATGACTGTTATCAAGCTGGACAGAGTGAAGAGACTATAAATGACTATCAAGCTGGACAGAGTGAAGAGACTATAAATGACTGTTATCAAGCTGGACAGAGTGACGAGACTATAGATAACTGTTATCAAGCTGGACAGCGTGAAGAGACTATAGATGACTGTTATCAAGCTGGACAGAGTGAAGAGACTATAGATGACTGTTATCAAGCTGGACAGAGTGAAGAGACTATAGATGACTGTTATCAAGCTGGACAGAGTGAAGAGACTATAAATGACGGTTATCAAGCTGGACAGAGTGAAAAGACTATAGATGACTGTTATCAAGCTGGACAGAGTGAAGAGACTATAAATGACTATCCAGCTGGACAGAGTGAAAGGACTATAGATGACTGTTATCAAGCTGGACAGAGTGAAGATACTATAGATGACTGTTATCAAGCTGGACAGAGTGAAGAAACTATAGATGACTGTTATCAAGCTGGACAGAGTGGTGAGACTATAGATGACTGATTTCAAGCTGGACAGAGTGAAGAGACTATATATAACTGTTATCAAGCTGGACAGAGTGAGGAGACTATAAATGACTGTTATCAAGCTGGACAGAGTGACGAGACTATAGATAACTGTTATCAAGCTGGACAGAGTGAAGAGACTATAGATGACTGTTATCAAGCTGGACAGAGTGAAGAGACTATAGATGACTGTTATCAAGCTGGACAGAGTGAAGAGACTATAGATGACTGTTATCAAGCTGGACAGAGTGAAGAGACTATAAATGACGGTTATCAAGCTGGACAGAGTGAAAAGACTATAGATGACTGTTATCAAGCTGGACAGAGTGAAGAGACTATAAATGACTATCAAGCTGGACAGAGTGAAAGGACTATAGATGACTGTTATCAAGCTGGACAGAGTGAAGATACTATAGATGACTGTTATCAAGCTGGACAGAGTGAAGAAACTATAGATGACTGTTATCAAGCTGGACAGAGTGGTGAGACTATAGATGACTGATTTCAAGCTGGACAGAGTGAAGAGACTATATATAACTGTTATCAAGCTGGACAGAGTGAGGAGACTATAAATGACTGTTATCAAGCTGGACAGAGTGACGAGACTATAGATAACTGTTATCAAGCTGGACAGAGTGAAGAGACTATAGATGACTGTTATCAAGCTGGACAGAGTGAAGAGACTATAGATGACTGTTATCAAGCTGGACAGAGTGAAGAGACTATAGATGACTGTTATCAAGCTGGACAGAGTGAAGAGACTATAAATGACGGTTATCAAGCTGGACAGAGTGAAAAGACTATAGATGACTGTTATCAAGCTGGACAGAGTGAAGAGACTATAAATGACTATCAAGCTGGACAGAGTGAAAGGACTATAGATGACTGTTATCAAGCTGGACAGAGTGAGGAGACTATAGATGACTGTTATCAAGCTGGACAGAGTGAAGAAACTATAGATGACTGTTATCAAGCTGGACAGAGTGGTGAGACTATAGATGACTGATTTCAAGCTGGACAGAGTGAAGAGACTATATATAACTGTTATCAAGCTGGACAGAGTGAGGAGACTATAAATGACTGTTATCAAGCTGGACAGAGTAAAGAGACTATAAATGACTGTTATCAAGCTGGACAGAGTGGAGAGACTATAGATGACTATTATCAAGCTGGACAGAGTGAAGAGACTCTCAATGACTGTTATCAAGCTGGACAGAGTAACGAGACTAAAGATGACTGTTATCAAGCTGGACAGAGTGAATAGACTAAAGATGACTGTTATCAAGCTGGACAGAGTGAATAGACTAAAGATGACTGTTATCAAGCTGGACAGAGTGAAGAGACTAAAGATGACTGTTATCAAGCTGGACAGAGTGAAGAGACTATATATAACTGTTATCAAGCTGGACAGAGTGAAGAGACTATTGATGACTGTTATCAAGCTGGACAGAGTGAAGAAACTATACATGACTGATTTCAAGCTGGACAGAGTGAAGAGACTATATATAACTGTTATCAAGCTGGACAGAGTGAAAGAGACTATAAATGACTGTTATCAAACTGGACAGAGTGAAGAGACTATAGATGACTGTTATCAAACTGGACAGAGTGAAGAGACTATAGATGACTGTTATCAAGCTGGACAGATTGGTGAGACTATAGATGACTGTTATCAAGCTGGACAGAGTGAGGAGACTATAAATGACTGTTATCAAGCTGGACAGAGTGAACAGACTATAGATGACTGTTATCAAGCTGGACAGAGTGAGGAGACTATAGATGACTGATTTCAAGCTGGACAGAGATAAGAGACTATATATAACTGTTATCAAGCTGGACAGAGTGAGGAGACTATAAATGACTGTTATCAAGCTGGACAGAGTGACGAGACTATAGATAACTGTTATCAAGCTGGACAGAGTTAATGAGACTATAGATGACTGTTATCAAGCTGGACAGAGTGAAGAGACTATAGATGACTGTTATCAAGCTGGACAGAGTGAAGAGACTATAGATGACTGTTATCAAGCTGGACAGAGTGAAGAGACTATAAATGACGGTTATCAAGCTGGACAGAGTGAAGTGACTATAGATGACTATCAAGCTGGACAGAGTGAAAGGACTATAGATGACTGTTATTAAGCTGGACAGAGTGAAGATACTATAGATGACTGTTATCAAGCTGGACAGAGTGAACAGACTATAGATGACTGTTATCAAGCTGGACAGAGTGAGGAGACTATAGATGACTGATTTCAAGCTGGACATAGTGAAGAGACTATATATAACTGTTATCAAGCTGGACAGAGTGAGGAGACTATAAATGACTGTTATTAAGCTGGACAGAGTGACGAGACTATAGATAACTGTTATCAAGCTGGACAGAGTGAAGAGACTATAGATGACTGTTATCAAGCTGGACAGAGTGGAGAGACTATAGATGACTATTATCAAGCTGGACAGAGTGAAGAGACTCTCAATGACTGTTATCAAGCTGGACAGAGTAAAGAGACTAAAGATGACTGTTATCAAGCTGGACAGAGTGAATAGACTAAAGATGACTGTTATCAAGCTGGACAGAGTGAATAGACTAAAGATGACTGTTATCAAGCTGGACAGAGTGAAGAGACTAAACATGACTGTTATCAAGCTGGACAGACTGAAGAGACTATATATAACTGTTATTAAGCTGGACAGAGTGAAGAGACTATATATGACTGTTATCAAGCTGGACAGATTGAAGAGACTATAGATGACTGTTATCAAGCTGGACAGAGTGAAGAAACTATAGATGACTGATTTCAAGCTGGACAGAGTGAAGAGACTATATATAACTGTTATCAAGCAGGACAGAGTGAGGAGACTATAAATGACTGTTATCAAGCTGGACAGAGTGAAGAGACTATAGATGACTGTTATCAAGCTGGACAGAGTGAAGAGACTATAAATGACGGTTATCAAGCTGGACAGAGTGAAAAGACTATAGATGACTGTTATCAAGCTGGACAGAGTGAAGAGACTATAAATGACTATCAAGCTGGACAGAGTGAAAGGACTATAGATGACTGTTATCAAGCTGGACAGAGTGAAGATACTATAGATGACTGTTATCAAGCTGGACAGAGTGAAGAAACTATAGATGACTGTTATCAACCTGGACAGAGTGGTGAGACTATAGATGACTGATTTCAAGCTGGACAGAGTGAAGAGACTATATATAACTGTTATCAAGCTGGACAGAGTGAGGAGACTATAAATGACTGTTATCAAGCTGGACAGAGTGACGAGACTATAGATAACTGTTATCAAGCTGGACAGAGTGAAGAGACTATAGATGACTGTTATCAAGCTGGACAGAGTGAAGAGACTATAGATGACTGTTATCAAGCTGGACAGAGTGAAGAGACTATAGATGACTGTTATCAAGCTGGACAGAGTGAAGAGACTATAAATGACGGTTATCAAGCTGGACAGAGTGAAAAGACTATAGATGACTGTTATCAAGCTGGACAGAGTGAAGAGACTATAAATGACTATCAAGCTGGACAGAGTGAAAGGACTATAGATGACTGTTATCAAGCTGGACAGAGTGAAGATACTATAGATGACTGTTATCAAGCTGGACAGAGTGAAGAAACTATAGATGACTGTTATCAAGCTGGACAGAGTGGTGAGACTATAGATAACTGTTATCAAGCTGGACAGAGTGAAGAGACTATAGATGACTGTTATCAAGCTGGACAGAGTGAAGAGACTATAGATGACTGTTATCAAGCTGGACAGAGTGAAGAGACTATAGATGACTGTTATCAAGCTGGACAGAGTGAAGAGACTATAAATGACGGTTATCAAGCTGGACAGAGTGAAAAGACTATAGATGACTGTTATCAAGCTGGACAGAGTGAAGAGACTATAAATGACTATCAAGCTGGACAGAGTGAAAGGACTATAGATGACTGTTATCAAGCTGGACAGAGTGAGGAGACTATAGATGACTGTTATCAAGCTGGACAGAGTGAAGAAACTATAGATGACTGTTATCAAGCTGGACAGAGTGGTGAGACTATAGATGACTGATTTCAAGCTGGACAGAGTGAAGAGACTATATATAACTGTTATCAAGCTGGACAGAGTGAGGAGACTATAAATGACTGTTATCAAGCTGGACAGAGTGAAGAGACTATAAATGACTGTTATCAAGCTGGACAGAGTGGAGAGACTATAGATGACTATTATCAAGCTGGACAGAGTGAAGAGACTCTCAATGACTGTTATCAAGCTGGACAGAGTGAATAGACTAAAGATGACTGTTATCAAGCTGGACAGAGTGAAGAGACTAAAGATGACTGTTATCAAGCTGGACAGAGTGAAGAGACTATATATAACTGTTATCAAGCTGGACAGAGTGAAGAGACTATTGATGACTGTTATCAAGCTGGACAGAGTGAAGAAACTATAGATGACTGATTTCAAGCTGGACAGAGTGAAGAGACTATATATAACTGTTATCAAGCTGGACAGAGTGAGGAGACTATAAATGACTGTTATCAAGCTGGACAGAGTGAAGAGACTATAGATGACTGTTATCAAGCTGGACAGAGTGAAAGAGACTATAAATGACTGTTATCAAACTGGACAGAGTGAAGAGACTATAGATGACTGTTATCAAACTGGACAGAGTGAAGAGACTATAGATGACTGTTATCAAGCTGGACAGATTGGTGAGACTATAGATGACTGTTATCAAGCTGGACAGAGTGAGGAGACTATAAATGACTGTTATCAAGCTGGACAGAGTGAACAAACTATAGATGACTGTTATATAGCTGGACAGAGTGAGGAGACTATAGATGACTGATTTCAAGCTGGACAGAGTGAAGAGACTATATATAACTGTTATCAAGCTGGACAGAGTGAGGAGACTATAAATGACTGTTATCAAGCTGGACAGAGTGACGAGACTATAGATAACTGTTATCAAGCTGGACAGAGTGAAGAGACTATAGATGACTGTTATCAAGCTGGACAGAGTGAAGAGACTATAGATGACTGTTATCAAGCTGGACAGAGTGAAGAGACTATAGATGACTGTTATCAAGCTGGACAGAGTGAAGAGACTATAAATGACGGTTATCAAGCTGGACAGAGTGAAAAGACTATAGATGACTGTTATCAAGCTGGACAGAGTGAAGAGACTATAAATGACTATCAAGCTGGACAGAGTGAAAGGACTATAGATGACTGTTATCAAGCTGGACAGAGTGAAGATACTACAGATGACTGTTATCAAGCTGGACAGAGTGAACAGACTATAGATGACTGTTATCAAGCTGGACAGAGTGAGGAGACTATAGATGACTTTTTTCAAGCTGGACGTAGTGAAGAGACTATATATAACTGTTATCAAGCTGGACAGAGTGAGGAGACTATAAATGACTGTTATCAAGCTGGACAGAGTGACAAGACTATAGATAACTGTTATCAAGCTGGACAGAGTGAAGAGACTATAGATGACTGTTATCAAGCTGGACAGAGTGAAGAGACTATAGATGACTGTTATCAAGCTGGACAGAGTGAAGAGACTATAAATGACGGTTATCAAGCTGGACAGAGTGAAAAGACTATAGATGACTGTTATCAAGCTGGACAGAGTGAAGAGACTATAAATGACTATCAAGCTGGACAGAGTGAAAGGACTATAGATGACTGTTATCAAGCTGGACAGAGTGAAGAAACTATAGATGACTGTTATCAAGCTGGACAGAGTGGTGAGACTATAGATGACTGATTTCAAGCTGGACAGAGTGGAGAGACTATATATAACTGTTATCAAGCTGGACAGAGTGAGGAGACTATAAATGACTGTTATCAAGCTGGACAGAGTGAAGAGACTATAAATGACTATTATCAAGCTGGACAGAGTGAAGAGACTCTCGATGACTGTTATCAAGCTGGACAGAGTAAAGAGACTAAAGATGACTGTTATCAAGCTGGACAGAGTGAATAGACTAAAGATGACTGTTATCAAGCTGGACAGAGTGAATAGACTAAAGATGACTGTTATCAAGCTGGACAGAGTGAAGAGACTAAAGATGACTGTTATCAAGCTGGACAGAGTGAAGTGACTATAGATGACTGTTATCAAGCTGGACAGATTGAAGAAACTATAGATGACTGTTATCAAGCTGGATAGAGTGATGAGACTATAGATGACTGTTGTCAAGCTGGACAGAATGAGGAGACTATATATGACTGTTATCAAGCTGGACAAAGTGAAGAGACTATAGATGACTGTTATCAAGCTGGACAGAATGAGGAGACTATAGATGACGGTTATCAAGCTGGACAGAGTGAAGAATCTATAGATGACTGTTATCAAGCTGGACAGAGTGAAGAGACTAAAGATGACTGTTATCAAGCTGGACAGAGTGAAGAGACTATATATAACTGTTATCAAGCTGGACAGAGTGAAGAGACTATTGATGACTGTTATCAAGCTGGACAGAGTGAAGAAACTATAGATGACTGATTTCAAGCTGGACAGAGTGAAGAGACTATATATAACTGTTATCAAGCTGGACAGAGTGAGGAGACTATAAATGACTGTTATCAAGCTGGACAGAGTGAAGAGACTATAGATGACTGTTATCAAGCTGGACAGAGTGAAAGAGACTATAAATGACTGTTATCAAACTGGACAGAGTGAAGAGACTATAGATGACTGTTATCAAGCTGGACAGATTGGTGAGACTATAGATGACTGTTATCAAGCTGGACAGAGTGAGGAGACTATAAATGACTGTTATCAAGCTGGACAGAGTGAACAAACTATAGATGACTGTTATATAGCTGGACAGAGTGAGGAGACTATAGATGACTGATTTCAAGCTGGACAGAGTGAAGAGACTATATATAACTGTTATCAAGCTGGACAGAGTGAGGAGACTATAAATGACTGTTATCAAGCTGGACAGAGTGACGAGACTATAGATAACTGTTATCAAGCTGGACAGAGTGAAGAGACTATAGATGACTGTTATCAAGCTGGACAGAGTGAAGAGACTATAGATGACTGTTATCAAGCTGGACAGAGTGAAGAGACTATAGATGACTGTTATCAAGCTGGACAGAGTGAAGAGACTATAAATGACGGTTATCAAGCTGGACAGAGTGAAAAGACTATAGATGACTGTTATCAAGCTGGACAGAGTGAAGAGACTATAAATGACTATCAAGCTGGACAGAGTGAAAGGACTATAGATGACTGTTATCAAGCTGGACAGAGTGAAGATACTACAGATGACTGTTATCAAGCTGGACAGAGTGAACAGACTATAGATGACTGTTATCAAGCTGGACAGAGTGAGGAGACTATAGATGACTGATTTCAAGCTGGACGTAGTGAAGAGACTATATATAACTGTTATCAAGCTGGACAGAGTGAGGAGACTATAAATGACTGTTATCAAGCTGGACAGAGTGACAAGACTATAGATAACTGTTATCAAGCTGGACAGAGTGAAGAGACTATAGATGACTGTTATCAAGCTGGACAGAGTGAAGAGACTATAGATGACTGTTATCAAGCTGGACAGAGTGAAGAGACTATAAATGACGGTTATCAAGCTGGACAGAGTGAAAAGACTATAGATGACTGTTATCAAGCTGGACAGAGTGAAGAGACTATAAATGACTATCAAGCTGGACAGAGTGAAAGGACTATAGATGACTGTTATCAAGCTGGACAGAGTGAAGAAACTATAGATGACTGTTATCAAGCTGGACAGAGTGGTGAGACTATAGATGACTGATTTCAAGCTGGACAGAGTGGAGAGACTATATATAACTGTTATCAAGCTGGACAGAGTGAGGAGACTATAAATGACTGTTATCAAGCTGGACAGAGTGAAGAGACTATAAATGACTGTTATCAAGCTGGACAGAGTGGAGAGACTATAGATGACTATTATCAAGCTGGACAGAGTGAAGAGACTCTCGATGACTGTTATCAAGCTGGACAGAGTAAAGAGACTAAAGATGACTGTTATCAAGCTGGACAGAGTGAATAGACTAAAGATGACTGTTATCAAGCTGGACAGAGTGAATAGACTAAAGATGACTGTTATCAAGCTGGACAGATTGAAGAGACTAAAGATGACTGTTATCAAGCTGGACAGAGTGAAGTGACTATAGATGACTGTTATCAAGCTGGACAGATTGAAGAAACTATAGATGACTGTTATCAAGCTGGACAGAGTGATGAGACTATAGATGACTGTTGTCAAGCTGGACAGAATGAGGAGACTATATATGACTGTTATCAAGCTGGACAAAGTGAAGAGACTATAGATGACTGTTATCAAGCTGGACAGAATGAGGAGACTATAGATGACGGTTATCAAGCTGGACAGAGTGAAGAATCTATAGATGACTGTTATCAAGCTGGACAGATTGGTGAGACTATAGATAACTGATTTCAAGCTGGACAGAGTGAAGAGACTATATATAACTGTTATCAAGCTGGACGGAGTGAAGAGACTATATATGACTGTTATCAAGCTGGACAGAGTGAAGAGACTATAGATGACTGTTATCAAGCTGGACAGAGTGAAGAGACTATAGATGACTGTTATCAAGCTGGACAGAGTGAAGAGACTATAAATGACGGTTATCAAGCTGGACAGAGTGAAAAGACTATAGATGACTGTTATCAAGCTGGACAGAGTGAAGAGACTATAAATGACTATCAAGCTGGACAGAGTGAAAGGACTATAGATGACTGTTATCAAGCTGGACAGAGTGAAGATACTATAGATGACTGTTATCAAGTTGGACAGAGTGAAGAAACTATAGATGACTGTTATCAAGCTGGACAGAGTGATGAGACTATAGATGACTGATTTCAAGCTGGACAGAGTGAAGAGACTATATATAACTGTTATCAAGCTGGACAGAGTGAGGAGACTATAAATGACTGTTATCAAGCTGGACAGAGTGACGAGACTATAGATAACTGTTATCAAGCTGGACAGAGTGAAGAGACTATAGATGACTGTTATCAAGCTGGACAGAGTGAGGAGACTATAGATGACTTTTTTCAAGCTGGACGTAGTGAAGAGACTATATATAACTGTTATCAAGCTGGACAGAGTGAGGAGACTATAAATGACTGTTATCAAGCTGGACAGAGTGACAAGACTATAGATAACTGTTATCAAGCTGGACAGAGTGAAGAGACTATAGATGACTGTTATCAAGCTGGACAGAGTGAAGAGACTATAGATGACTGTTATCAAGCTGGACAGAGTGAAGAGACTATAAATGACGGTTATCAAGCTGGACAGAGTGAAAAGACTATAGATGACTGTTATCAAGCTGGACAGAGTGAAGAGACTATAAATGACTATCAAGCTGGACAGAGTGAAAGGACTATAGATGACTGTTATCAAGCTGGACAGAGTGAAGAAACTATAGATGACTGTTATCAAGCTGGACAGAGTGGTGAGACTATAGATGACTGATTTCAAGCTGGACAGAGTGGAGAGACTATATATAACTGTTATCAAGCTGGACAGAGTGAGGAGACTATAAATGACTGTTATCAAGCTGGACAGAGTGAAGAGACTATAAATGACTGTTATCAAGCTGGACAGAGTGGAGAGACTATAGATGACTATTATCAAGCTGGACAGAGTGAAGAGACTCTCGATGACTGTTATCAAGCTGGACAGAGTAAAGAGACTAAAGATGACTGTTATCAAGCTGGACAGAGTGAATAGACTAAAGATGACTGTTATCAAGCTGGACAGAGTGAATAGACTAAAGATGACTGTTATCAAGCTGGACAGAGTGAAGAGACTAAAGATGACTGTTATCAAGCTGGACAGAGTGAAGTGACTATAGATGACTGTTATCAAGCTGGACAGATTGAAGAAACTATAGATGACTGTTATCAAGCTGGATAGAGTGATGAGACTATAGATGACTGTTGTCAAGCTGGACAGAATGAGGAGACTATATATGACTGTTATCAAGCTGGACAAAGTGAAGAGACTATAGATGACTGTTATCAAGCTGGACAGAATGAGGAGACTATAGATGACGGTTATCAAGCTGGACAGAGTGAAGAATCTATAGATGACTGTTATCAAGCTGGACAGAGTGAAGAGACTAAAGATGACTGTTATCAAGCTGGACAGAGTGAAGAGACTATATATAACTGTTATCAAGCTGGACAGAGTGAAGAGACTATTGATGACTGTTATCAAGCTGGACAGAGTGAAGAAACTATAGATGACTGATTTCAAGCTGGACAGAGTGAAGAGACTATATATAACTGTTATCAAGCTGGACAGAGTGAGGAGACTATAAATGACTGTTATCAAGCTGGACAGAGTGAAGAGACTATAGATGACTGTTATCAAGCTGGACAGAGTGAAAGAGACTATAAATGACTGTTATCAAACTGGACAGAGTGAAGAGACTATAGATGACTGTTATCAAACTGGACAGAGTGAAGAGACTATAGATGACTGTTATCAAGCTGGACAGATTGGTGAGACTATAGATGACTGTTATCAAGCTGGACAGAGTGAGGAGACTATAAATGACTGTTATCAAGCTGGACAGAGTGAACAAACTATAGATGACTGTTATATAGCTGGACAGAGTGAGGAGACTATAGATGACTGATTTCAAGCTGGACAGAGTGAAGAGACTATATATAACTGTTATCAAGCTGGACAGAGTGAGGAGACTATAAATGACTGTTATCAAGCTGGACAGAGTGACGAGACTATAGATAACTGTTATCAAGCTGGACAGAGTGAAGAGACTATAGATGACTGTTATCAAGCTGGACAGAGTGAAGAGACTATAGATGACTGTTATCAAGCTGGACAGAGTGAAGAGACTATAGATGACTGTTATCAAGCTGGACAGAGTGAAGAGACTATAAATGACGGTTATCAAGCTGGACAGAGTGAAAAGACTATAGATGACTGTTATCAAGCTGGACAGAGTGAAGAGACTATAAATGACTATCAAGCTGGACAGAGTGAAAGGACTATAGATGACTGTTATCAAGCTGGACAGAGTGAAGATACTACAGATGACTGTTATCAAGCTGGACAGAGTGAACAGACTATAGATGACTGTTATCAAGCTGGACAGAGTGAGGAGACTATAGATGACTGATTTCAAGCTGGACGTAGTGAAGAGACTATATATAACTGTTATCAAGCTGGACAGAGTGAGGAGACTATAAATGACTGTTATCAAGCTGGACAGAGTGACAAGACTATAGATAACTGTTATCAAGCTGGACAGAGTGAAGAGACTATAGATGACTGTTATCAAGCTGGACAGAGTGAAGAGACTATAGATGACTGTTATCAAGCTGGACAGAGTGAAGAGACTATAAATGACGGTTATCAAGCTGGACAGAGTGAAAAGACTATAGATGACTGTTATCAAGCTGGACAGAGTGAAGAGACTATAAATGACTATCAAGCTGGACAGAGTGAAAGGACTATAGATGACTGTTATCAAGCTGGACAGAGTGAAGAAACTATAGATGACTGTTATCAAGCTGGACAGAGTGGTGAGACTATAGATGACTGATTTCAAGCTGGACAGAGTGGAGAGACTATATATAACTGTTATCAAGCTGGACAGAGTGAGGAGACTATAAATGACTGTTATCAAGCTGGACAGAGTGAAGAGACTATAAATGACTGTTATCAAGCTGGACAGAGTGGAGAGACTATAGATGACTATTATCAAGCTGGACAGAGTGAAGAGACTCTCGATGACTGTTATCAAGCTGGACAGAGTAAAGAGACTAAAGATGACTGTTATCAAGCTGGACAGAGTGAATAGACTAAAGATGACTGTTATCAAGCTGGACAGAGTGAATAGACTAAAGATGACTGTTATCAAGCTGGACAGAGTGAAGAGACTAAAGATGACTGTTATCAAGCTGGACAGAGTGAAGTGACTATAGATGACTGTTATCAAGCTGGACAGATTGAAGAAACTATAGATGACTGTTATCAAGCTGGACAGAGTGATGAGACTATAGATGACTGTTGTCAAGCTGGACAGAATGAGGAGACTATATATGACTGTTATCAAGCTGGACAAAGTGAAGAGACTATAGATGACTGTTATCAAGCTGGACAGAATGAGGAGACTATAGATGACGGTTATCAAGCTGGACAGAGTGAAGAATCTATAGATGACTGTTATCAAGCTGGACAGATTGGTGAGACTATAGATAACTGATTTCAAGCTGGACAGAGTGAAGAGACTATATATAACTGTTATCAAGCTGGACGGAGTGAAGAGACTATATATGACTGTTATCAAGCTGGACAGAGTGAAGAGACTATAGATGACTGTTATCAAGCTGGACAGAGTGAAGAGACTATAGATGACTGTTATCAAGCTGGACAGAGTGAAGAGACTATAAATGACGGTTATCAAGCTGGACAGAGTGAAAAGACTATAGATGACTGTTATCAAGCTGGACAGAGTGAAGAGACTATAAATGACTATCAAGCTGGACAGAGTGAAAGGACTATAGATGACTGTTATCAAGCTGGACAGAGTGAAGATACTATAGATGACTGTTATCAAGTTGGACAGAGTGAAGAAACTATAGATGACTGTTATCAAGCTGGACAGAGTGATGAGACTATAGATGACTGATTTCAAGCTGGACAGAGTGAAGAGACTATATATAACTGTTATCAAGCTGGACAGAGTGAGGAGACTATAAATGACTGTTATCAAGCTGGACAGAGTGACGAGACTATAGATAACTGTTATCAAGCTGGACAGAGTGAAGAGACTATAGATGACTGTTATCAAGCTGGACAGAGTGAAGAGACTATAGATGACTGTTATCAAGCTGGACAGAGTGAAGAGACTATAGATGACTGTTATCAAGCTGGACAGAGTGAAGAGACTATAAATGATGGTTATCAAGCTGAACAGAGTGAAAAGACTATAGATGACTGTTATCAAGCTGGACAGAGTGAAGAGACTATAGATGACTGTTATCAAGCTGGACAGAGTGAAGAGACTATAGATGACTGTTATCAAGCTGGACAGAGTGAAGAGACTATAGATGACTGTTATCAAGCTGGACAGAGTGAAGAGACTATAAATGACGGTTATCAAGCTGGACAGAGTGAAAAGACTATAGTGACTGTTATCAAGCTGGACAGAGTGAAGAGACTATAAATGACTATCAAGCTGGACAGAGTGAAAGGACTATAGATGATTGTTATCAAGCTGGACAGAGTGAAGATACTATAGATGACTGTTATCAAGCTGGACAGAGTGAAGAAACTATAGATGACTGTTATCAAGCTGGACAGAGTGGTGAGACTATAGATGACTGATTTCAAGCTGGACAGAGTGAAGAGACTATATATAACTGTTATCAAGCTGGACAGAGTGAGGAGACTATAAATGACTGTTATCAAGCTGGACAGAGTGAAGAGACTATAAATGACTCTTATCAAGCTGGACAGAGTGGAGAGACTATAGATGACTATTATCAAGCTGGACAGAGTGAAGAGACTGTCGATGACTGTTATCAAGCTGGACAGAGTAAAGAGACTAAAGATGACTGTTATCAAGCTGGACAGAGTGAATAGACTAAAGATGACTGTTATCAAGCTGGACAGAGTGAATAGACTAAAGATGACTGTTATCAAGCTGGACAGAGTGAAGAGACTAAAGATGACTGTTATCAAGCTGGACAGAGTGAAGTGACTATAGATGACTGTTATCAAGCTGGACAGAGTGAAGAAACTATAGATGACTGTTATCAAGCTGGACAGAGTGATGAGACTATAGATGACTGTTGTCAAGCTGGACAGAATGAGGAGACTATATATGACTGTTATCAAGCTGGACAAAGTGAAGAGACTATAGATGACTGTTATCAAGCTGGACAGAATGAGGAGACTATAGATGACTGTTATCAAGCTGGACAGAGTGAAGAAACTATATATAACTGTTATCAAGCTGGACAGAGTGAAGAGACTATATATGACTGTTATCAAGCTGGACAGAGTGAAGAGACTATAGATGACTGTTATCAAGCTGGACAGAGTGAAGAGACTATAGATGACTGTTATCAAGCTGGACAGAGTGAAAGGACTATAGATGACTGTTATCAAGCTGGACAGAGTGAAGATACTATAGATGACTGTTATCAAGCTGGACAGAGTGAAGAAACTATAGATGACTGTTATCAAGCTGGACAGAGTGGTGAGACTATAGATGACTGATTTCAAGCTGGACAGAGTGAAGAGACTATATATAACTGTTATCAAGCTGGACAGAGTAAAGAGACTAAAGATGACTGTTATCAAGCTGGACAGAGTGAATAGACTAAAGATGACTGTTATCAAGCTGGACAGAGTGAATAGACTAAAGATGACTGTTATCAAGCTGGACAGAGTGAAGAGACTAAAGATGACTGTTATCAAGCTGGACAGAGTGAAGTGACTATAGATGACTGTTATCAAGCTGGACAGAGTGAAGAAACTATAGATGACTGTTATCAAGCTGGACAGAGTGATGAGACTATAGATGACTGTTGTCAAGCTGGACAGAATGAGGAGACTATATATGACTGTTATCAAGCTGGACAAAGTGAAGAGACTATAGATGACTGTTATCAAGCTGGACAGAATGAGGAGACTATAGATGACTGATTTCAAGCTGGACAGAGTGAAGAGACTATATATAACTGTTATCAAGCTGGACAGAGTGAAGAGACTATATATGACTGTTATCAAGCTGGACAGAGTGAAGAGACTATAGATGACTGTTATCAAGCTGGACAGAGTGAAGAGACTATAGATGACTGTTATCAAGCTGGACAGAGTGAAGAGACTATAAATGACTATCAAGCTGGACAGAGTGAAAGGACTATAGATGACTGTTATCAAGCTGGACAGAGTGAGGAGACTATAGATGACTGTTATCAAGCTGGACAGAGTGAAGAAACTATAGATGACTGTTATCAAGCTGGACAGAGTGGTGAGACTATAGATGACTGATTTCAAGCTGGACAGAGTGAAGAGACTATATATAACTGTTATCAAGCTGGACAGAGTGAGGAGACTATAAATGACTGTTATCAAGCTGGACAGAGTGAAGAGACTATAAATGACTGTTATCAAGCTGGACAGAGTGGAGAGACTATAGATGACTATTATCAAGCTGGACAGAGTGAAGAGACTCTCAATGACTGTTATCAAGCTGGACAGAGTAACGAGACTAAAGATGACTGTTATCAAGCTGGACAGAGTGAATAGACTAAAGATGACTGTTATCAAGCTGGACAGAGTGAATAGACTAAAGATGACTGTTATCAAGCTGGACAGAGTGAAGAGACTAAAGATGACTGTTATCAAGCTGGACAGAGTGAAGAGACTATATATAACTGTTATCAAGCTGGACAGAGTGAAGAGACTATATATGACTGTTATCAAGCTGGACAGAGTGAAGAGACTATAGATGACTGTTATCAAGCTGGACAGAGTGAAGAAACTATAGATGACTGATTTCTAGCTGGACAGAGTGAAGAGACTATATATAACTGTTATCAAGCTGGACAGAGTGAGGAGACTATAAATGACTGTTATCAAGCTGGACAGAGTGAAGAGACTATAGATGACTGTTATCAAGCTGGACAGAGTGAAGAGACTATAAATGACTGTTATCAAACTGGACAGAGTGAAGAGACTATAGATGACTGTTATCAAACTGGACAGAGTGAAGAGACTATAGATGACTGTTATCAAGCTGGACAGATTGGTGAGACTATAGATGACTGTTATCAAGCTGGACAGAGTGACGAGACTATAAATGACTGTTATCAAGCTGGACAGAGTGAACAGACTATAGATGACTGTTATCAAGCTGGACAGAGTGAGGAGACTGTAAATGTACGTCCGTTATCATTTATACAGAGTTTGGATTTGGTTTGATTAATTTCAATGGGAAAAGTCTCTATATCCCTTCAACTAGTATGTCTAGGGTTGGGGTTGGGTTAGGGCTGGGGCTAGGTTAGGGTTAGGGCTAGGGGCTGGTGTAGGGGTTGGGTTAGGGCTGGGGCTAGGTTAGGTTAGGGTTAGGGCCAGGGGCTGGTGTAGGGGTTGGGTTAGTGTTGGGGCTATGTTAGGGCCAGGGGCTGGTGTAGGGGTTGGGTTAGGGTTGGGGCTAGGGCTAGGTCTGAGGAGAGAGGCTGAGGCCTGAGGGCAGGAGCTGAGGCCTGAGGACAGGGGCTCAGGCCTGAGGACATGGGCTGAGGGCCTGAGGACAGAGGCTGGAGCTGAGGATAGAAGCTGAGACCTGAGGACAGGGTTTGGGGCATCAGACTCTCTGCAACTCTTGGCCTCTCCTCTATTTCTCCAGAGGGAGGCATTCCTCTCTCTCTCTCTCTCTCTCTCTCTCTCTCTCTCTCTCTCTCTCTCTCTCTCTCTCTCTCTCTCTCTCTCTCCCTCTTTTTCTCTATTCTCCCCTCTCTTAACCCTCTCTTCTCTCTCTCCTCGTCTGGTTGAGGGACGTAGCATAGCAGAGGCTGTACTCTGATTTACTACTCCCTGTGTGTGTGCGTGTGCGTGTGTGTGTGTGTGTGTGTGTGTGTGTGTGTGTGTGTGTGTGTGTGTGTGTGTGTGTGTGTGTGTGTGTGTGTGTGTGTGTGTGTGTGTGTGTGTGTATGCATATGCATACAGAGCAAGGTTGGGATGGTAAGTGTTTGGAAGAGTGTGTGTGTGAGCTCAGACATACACAACCCCAAGAGAACTCTAAACAAGAAGATCTCACGCACTTGGAAGATCTCCACCCTGCTCTCACTCACTGGGACGATCTCCACCCTGCTCTCACTCACTGGGACGATCTCCACCCTGCTCTCACACACTGGGACGATCTCCACCCTGCTCTCACTCACTGGGACGATCTCCACCCTGCTCTCACGCACTGGGACGATCTCCACCCTGCTCTCACGCACTGGGACGATCTCCACCCTGCTCTCACGCACTGGGACGATCTCCACCCTGCTCTCACTCACTGGGACGATCTCCACCCTGCTCTCACGCACTGGGACGATCTCCACCCTGCTCTCACTCACTGGGACGATCTCCACCCTGTTCTCACGCACTGGGACGATCTCCACCCTGCTCTCACTCACTGGGACGATCTCCACCCTGCTCTCACGCACTGGGACGATCTCCACCCTGCTCTCACTCACTGGGACGATCTCCACCCTGCTCTCACGCACTGGGACGATCTCCACCCTGCTCTCACACACTGGGACGGACTGTGTATTCTGTTCATTTGTATGAGTGTGGGTGTATGAGTGTGGGTGTATGAGTGTGGGTGTATGTGGGTGGGTGAGTATGTGGGGATGTGTGAGCGTGTGTGTTTGTTTTTGGTTTTACTAACCTTATGGGGACCAGAAGTCCTAGGGTAAGGGTTAGAATTATGGTTAGGGTTAGAATTAGGGATAGGGTTAGGGGTTAGGTTTAGGGTTAGGGTTAGAATTATGGTTAGGGTTAGAATTGGGGATAGGGTTAGGGTTAGAATTATGGTTAGGGTTAGAATTAGGGATAGGGTTAGGTTTAGGGTTAGGGTTAGAATTAGGGATGGGGTTAGGTTTAGGGTTAGAGTTTGGGGTTAGGGTTAGGTTAAGTGTTAGGGTTAGTAAAAATAGGATTTTGAATGGGAATACATTGTTTGGTTCCCACAAGGATAGTAAAGTAAACATGTGTTTATATGTGTGTGTCTGTGTGTGTTTATATGTGTGTGTGTGTGTGTGTGTGTGTGTGTGTGTGTGTGTGTGTGTGTGTGTGTGTGTGTGTGTGTGTGTATCCTGTGCTGCTAACAGTGTGTTCTGTGTGTGTAGATGTGGATGAGTGCCAGGCCATCCCAGGTCTGTGTCAGGGTGGGAACTGTATCAACACTGTTGGATCCTTCCAGTGTAAATGTCCTGCTGGACACAAGTTCAATGAGATCACACAGAAATGTGAAGGTAAGACTGTCTCACACACACACATGCGCACGCACTCACACACACACACACACATGCGTGCATACACACATGTGCGCGCACACACACACACAAGTCAGACTCATACTTACATGTATATCAGAACATTTAAAGGTAATTTAAAGGTCATGTTTTGTCAGAAGCAAATATTCAGTATTCAGTGTAAGGAGTCAACTTTATTCAGTTTAAGGAATATGTTTATTCAGCATACAGTTAGTGTTCACTCTGAACGTCCTCAGGGCTACTGTGTCACATACACTAGATACAATGTACTTCTTTCATTTCTCCCTGTCACCCAGACTCTAGGATTTCAAATAACTTTATTAGTTTGACATTTCCTAATTGTACCCAGTAAAAGCCCGAGTTAAAAGGCGTTTGCGATGAGTTGTGGTTGCTGCAGCGTCAGTCAGTCAGGATGTTATAATGATCAGTGTAGGGAAACAGACCACACATATCCCCTACATCACTACCTCCATACACTACCCTGACATTATCCCTCATTAAATCAAACCTGCTCTCTACTTTCTCTAAGACACCTCATTTCATTTGATTTCATTGAATTAGAGCAGACTTCATCTGGTTTAATGTACATTTAAAGGAGCAGATTGAACTACAGATCTAACTCTCTTCATGTCAGTGTGAGGACCTAGCCTACCCTTGTTGAGGGCTGAACACAGACACATTTATCTATGGTCGCCCTAGTAGAGTGGTGCAGAATGCAGAGCTGGGTTCAAATACATTTACTCCTGAGGTGCTGACCTGTTGCACCCTCGACAACCACTGTGATTATTATTATTTGACTCTGCTGGTCATCTATGAACATTTGAACATCTGAACATCTTGGCCATGTTCTGTTATAATCTCCACCCGGCACAGCCAGAAGAGGACTGGCCACCCCTCATAGCCTGGTTCCTCTCTAGGTTTCTTCCTAGGTTATGGCCTTTCTAGGGAGTTTTTCCTAGCCACCGTGCTTCTACACCTGCATTGCTTGCTGTTTGGGGTTTTAGGCTGGGTTTCTGTACAGCACTTTGTGACATCAGCTGATGTAAGAAGGGCTTTAAAAATAAATTTGATTTGATTTGAAATACTATATGAAATAATTTAGTGTTTGTTTTAGCCTTGTCTGCAGTTCCAGGTGGGTGGGGTTTGTGACTTTCCTATTTGGTCCGTTCCTATTTGCTCCTATTACTAGCCTGTTCAACCTCTCTTTCGTATTGTCTGAGATTCCCAAAGATTGGAAAGCTGCCGTGGTCATCCCCCTCTTCAAAGGGGGTGACACTCTAGACCCAAACTGCTACAGACCTATTTCTATCCTACCCTGTCTTTCTAAGGTCTTCGAAAGCCAAGTTAACAAACAGATTACCGACCATTTCGAATCCCACCGTAACTTCTCCGCTATGCAATCTGGTTTCAGAGCTGGTCATGGGTGCACCTCAGCCACGCTCAAGGTCCTAAACGATATCATAACAGCCATCGATAAGAGACATTACTGTGCAGCCGTATTCATCGACCTGGCCAAGGCTTTCGACTCTGTCAATCACCACATTCTTATTGGCAGACTCAACAGCCTTGGTTTCTCAAATGATTGCCTCGCCTGGTTTACTAACTACTTCTCTGATAGAGTTTAGTGTGTCAAATCTGAGGGCCTGTTGTCCGGACCTCTGGCAGTTTCTATGGGGGTGCCACAGGGTTCAATTCTCGGGCCGACTCTCTTCTCTGTATACATCAATGATGTTGCTCTTGCTGCTGGTGATTCTCTGATCCACCTCTACGCAGACGACACCATTCTGTATACTTCTGGCCCCTCTTTGGACACTGTGTTAACTAACCTCCAGACGAGCTTCAATGCCATACAACTCTCCTTCCGTGGCCTCCAACTGCTCTTAAACGCAGGTAAAACTAAATGCATGCTATTCAATCAATCACTGCCCGCACCTGCTCGCCTGTCCAGCATCACTACTCTGGACGGCTCTGACTTAGAATACGTGGACTACAAATACCTATGTGTCTGGTTAGACTGTAAACTCTCCTTCCAGACTCACATTAAGCATCTCCAATCCAAAATTAAATCTAGAATCGGCTTCCTATATCGCAACAAAGCATCCTTCACTCATGCTGCCAAACATACCCTCGTAAAACTGACCATCCTACCGATCCTCGACTTCGGCGATGTCATCTATGAAATAGCCTCCAACACTCTACTCAACAAATTGGATGCAGTCTATCACAGTGCCATCCGTTTTGTCACCAAAGCCCCATATACTACCCACCACTGCGACCTGTACGCTCTCGTTGGTTGGCCCTCGCTTCATACTCGTCGCCAAACCCACTGGCTACAGGTTATCTACAAGTCTCTGCTAGGTAAAGCCCCATCTTATCTCAGTTCACTGGTCACCATAGCATCACCCACTCGTAGCACGCGCTCCAGCAGGTATATCTCACTGGTCACCCCCAAAGCCAATTCCTCCTTTGGTCGTCTCTCCTTCCAGTTCTCTGCTGCCAATGACTGAAACGAACTACAAAAATCTCTGAAGCTTGAGACTCATATCTCCCTCACTAGCTTTAAGCACCAACTGTCAGAGCAGCTCACAGATCACTGCATCTGTACATAGCCCATCTGGAAACAGCCCATCTATCTACCTCATCCCCATACTGTATTTATTTATTTATCTTGCTTCTTTGCACCCAAGTATCTCTACTTGCACATTCATCTTCTGCACATCCACCATTCCAGTGTTTAATTGCTATATTGTAATTACTTCGCCACCATGGCCCATTTATTACCTTAACTCCCTTATCTTACCTCATTTGCACTCACTGTATATAGACTTTTATTTTGTATTTTTTTTCTACTGTATTATTGACTGTATGTTTTGTTTATTCCATGTGTAACTCTGTGTTGTTGTATGTGACAAATTGCTATGCTTTATCTTGGCCAGGTCGCAGTTGCAAATGAGAACTTGTTCTCAACTAGCCTACCTGGTTAAATAAAGGTGAAATAAATAAATAAAAATAAAGGCGAGCTCAATCAAGCACAGATACAGTATTTTAAATTATTTTCAGTACTATTTGAACCCAGGTGTGAGAGCGTGGCCGTCCCTCTGTTTCAGTACTATTTGAACCCTGGTGTGAGAGCGTGGCCGTCCCTCTGTTTCAGTACTATTTGAACCCAGGTGTGAGAGCGTGGC
>NC_138301.1:33502500-33512500 GCF_965601325.2 Salmo salar
GTCCAGTCCTGAGTTGTGCCCCATGACAGGGACTGGTAGGTACTGACCCAGTACTCATTTACAATCAGCAATCATTTTCACTTTAGCTGTAGATGTTTCTTCTCTATTTCGTCATATTTCTATGTGTCTCTCTCTCTGCTCTAGATGAGTACCAGAAGCTCTGCACACAGGTGCAGACCGGTCCAAGGGGGGGGACTCTCCCAGGCGGGGGAGGGCCTCTCCCAGGCGGGGGAGGGGGAAGACCAGGAATTCCCCAGGTCCCAGGTATCTACCCAAGACCACCCTACCCAGGACCACCAATCCCTTTCCAGCCTCAGCCTGGACCAGATCAATACCCTGGTCCCAGTAAGTAGTACCCTGACCTCTTACCCCTCACCTCTCACCCCTGAAGCCTCCTCACATGTTAAAATCAGAGTCATATTAAAACCTTAATGGTTAAGAAATCCTTCAGTAATGGGTCAACAGAATTACCAGAGGTGCATGTCTAATGAAGTGTCTCTTATGACTATGAATGTGGTATTGTGGTAACCCCTCTTTCTTTCTCTCACCCCCCTTCTCTCTCTCCCTCTCCCTCTCTCTCCTTTCTCCCTCTCCCCACTACATCCCTCTCCCTCATCCTCTCCCTCTCTCCTTTCCCCCTCTCCCCACTATATCCCTCTCCCTCTCTCTCCTTCTCTCTCCTTTCCCCCTCTCCCCACTACATCCCTCTCCCTCATCCTCTCCCTCTCTCCTTTCCCCCTCTCCCCACTATATCCCTCTCCCTCTCTCTCCTTCTCTCTTCTTTCCCCCTCTCCCCTCTACATCCCTCTCCCTCATCCTCTCCCTCTCTCTCCTTTACTCCTCTCTCCACTAATCTCTCCCCCTCCAGGCATCATCCAGACCCAGAACATCAGTACCAGCATTACTAACATGTGTGAGGTATACAGGAACCTGTGTCTGAACGGCCGCTGTGTCCCCTCCCCTGGAAGCTACCGCTGTGACTGTAACATGGGCTTCAGACTAGACTCACGAGGAGAGTGTATCGGTGAGGGATGGAGCAATGGAGGAGGGAGGGAGGGAGGGAGGGAGGGAGGGAGGGAGGGAGGAGGGAGGGAGGAGAGGGCAGGAGGGTGAGGGGAGACGGGAGAGAGGGATGGAGGAGGGAGGAGAGAGAGGGAGGGAGAGGGCAGGAGGGTGAGGGGAGGAGGGAGAGAGGGATGGAGGAGGGAGGGAGAGGGCAGTGGGGTGAGGGGAGGAGGGGGGAGGGTGAGAGGGAGGAGAGAGGGAGGGTGAGAGGGCAGGAGGGTGAGGGGAGGAGGGAGAGAGGGATGGAGCAATGGAGGAGGGAGGGATGGAGGGAGGGACAGATGGACAGAGTTTGGTTGATGGACAGAGTTTGGTTCTTACGAGCAGTGTGTCTGTGTTTGCTCTCCAGATGATGATGAGTGTGAGCGGAACCCGTGTGTGAACGGGGAGTGTGTGAACACGGCTGGATCCTACTTCTGCCAGTGTCCTGCTGGCTTCCAGTCTACTGCTACCAGGACCGAGTGCAGAGGTAACACACACACAACTGTACACACACACACATACACACACACAGAGTGGTGAGAGTGGTGAGAATATCATGTCCTGTGTGTGTTTCAGACCTGGATGAGTGTGTGGCAAACGGTCGTATCTGTAACAACGGAAGGTGTGTGAACACTGAGGGGAGCTTCCACTGTGTCTGCAACGCCGGCTTTGAGATCTCTACTGACGGGAAGAACTGTCAAGGTCTGTCTCAAATACACCTCTCTCTCTGTTTGTCTTTGTGGATCTCTGTTGGTCTCTGTTGATCTCTGTTGGTCTCTGTTGGTCTCTGTTGGTCTCTGTTGATCTCTGTTGATCTCTGTTGATCTCTGTTGGTCTCTGTTGGTCTCTGTTGATCTCTGTTGGTCTCTGTTGATCTCTGTTGGTCTCTGTTGGTCTCTGTTGGTCTCTGTTGATCTCTGTTGATCTCTGTTGGTCTCTGTTGGTCTCTGTTGGTCTCTGTTGATCTCTGTTGGTCTCTGTTGATCTCTATTGGTCTCTGTTGGTCTCTGTTGATCTCTGTTGATCTCTATTGGTCTCTGTTGGTCTCTGTTGATCTCTATTGGTCTCTGTTGGTCTCTGTTGATCTCTGTTGATCTCTGTTGGTCTCTGTTGATCTCTATTGGTCTCTGTTGGTCTCTGTTGATCTCTATTGGTCTCTGTTGATCTCTGTTGGTCTCTGTTGGTCTCTGTTGGTCTCTGTTGGACTCTGTTGATCTCTATTGGTCTCTGTTGATCTCTATTGGTCTCTGTTGGTCTCTGTTGATCTCTGTTGATCTCTGTTGATCTCTGTTGGTCTCTGTTGGTCTCTGTTGGTCTCTGTTGATCTCTGTTGGTCTCTGTTGGTCTCTGTTGGTCTCTGTTGATCTCTATTGGTCTCTGTTGGTCTCTGTTGGTCTCTGTTGGTCTCTGTTGATCTCTATTGGTCTCTGTTGGTCTCTGTTGATCTCTATTGGTCTCTGTTGATCTCTGTTGATCTCTGTTGATCTCTGTTGGTCTCTGTTGGTCTCTGTTGATCTCTGTTGATCTCTGTTGGTCTCTGTTGGTCTCTGTTGATCTCTATTGGTCTCTGTTGATCTCTGTCTATCTCTGTTGATCTCTGTTGATCTCTGTTGGTCTCTGTTGGTCTCTGTTGATCCCTATTGGTCTCTGTTGGTCTCTGTTGATCTCTGTTGGTCTCTGTTGGTCTCTGTTGGTCTCTGTTGATCTCTGTTGATCTCTGTTGGTCTCTGTTGGTCTCTGTTGATCTCTATTGGTCTCTGTTGATCTCTGTTGATCTCTGTTGGTCTCTGTTGATCTCTGTTGGTCTCTGTTTGTCTTTGTGGATCTTTGTTGATCTCTGTTGGTCTCTGTTGGTCTCTGTTGGTCTCTGTTGATCTCTGTTGATCTCTGTTGGTCTCTGTTGATCTCTGTTGGTCTCTGTTTGTCTTTGTGGATCTCTGTTGATCTCTGTTGGTCTCTGTTGGTCTCTGTTGATCTCTGTTGGTCTCTGTTGATCTCTGTTGATCTCTGTTGGTCTCTGTTTGTCTTTGTGGATCTTTGTTGGTCTCTGTTGTTCTCTGTTGGTCTCTGTTGGTCTCTGTTGGTCTCTGTTGATCTCTGTTGGTCTCTGTTGATCTCTGTTGGTCTCTGTTGATCTCTGTTGGTCTCTGTTGGTCTCTGTTGATCTCTGTTGGTCTCTGTTGATCTCTGTTGGTCTCTGTTTGTCTTTGTGGATCTCTGTTGGTCTCTGTTGGTCTCTGTTGGTCTCTGTTGATCTCTGTTGGTCTCTGTTTGTCTTTGTGGATCTCTGTTGGTCTCTGTTGGTCTCTGTTGGTCTCTGTTGGTCTATGTTGGTCTCTGTTGATCTCTTTTGGTCTCTGTTGATCTCTGTTGGTCTCTGTTGGTCTCTGTTGGTCTCTGTTGATCTCTGTTGGTCTCTGTTTGTCTTTGTGGATCTCTGTTGGTCTCTGTTGATCTCTGTTGGTCTCTGTTTGTCTTTGTGGATCTCTGTTGGTCTCTGTTGGTCTCTGTTGGTCTCTGTTGGTCTATGTTGGTCTCTGTTGATCTCTGTTGGTCTCTGTTGATCTCTGTTGGTCTCTGTTGGTCTCTGTTGGTCTCTGTTGATCTCTGTTGGTCTCTGTTTGTCTTTGTGGATCTCTGTTGGTCTCTGTTGGTCTCTGTTGGTCTCTGTTGGTCTCTGTTGGTCTATGTTGGTCTCTGTTGATCTCTGTTGGTCTCTGTTGATCTCTGTTGGTCTCTGTTGCTCTCTGTTTCTCATTGTTTCTCTCTGTTTCTCTCTTTTCTTTCAATATGGCTCACAATTTTCATTTTAATTAACTTTGTTAACATGCCCTATTGATACATATTGTCAAATACATCAGTCTGTATCTGTTTCTCTCTGTCTCTCTCTCTTTCATTCTCTGTTTCTCTCTCTCTCTGTCTCTCTTTCTCTATTTCTCTCTCTCTGTCTCTGTTTCTCTCTCTCTCTGTGTTTCTCTCTGTGTTTCTCTCTCTGTTTCTCTGTTTCTCTGTTTCGCTTTTTCACTCTCTCTCTCTCTCTGTCTCTGTTTCTCTCTCTCTCTCTGTGTTTCTCTCTGTGTTTCTCTCTCTGTTTCTCTGTTTCTCTGTTTCGCTTTTTCACTCTCTCTCTCTCTCTGTTTCTTTCTCTCTCTGTTTTTCTTTCTCTCTCTCTCTCCCTGTTTCTCTCTCTGTTTCTCTCTCTCTCTGTTTCTCTGTTTCACTCTCTCTATCTCTCTCTCTCGCTCTGTTTCTCTCTCTTAATTCAATTCAATTCAATTCAATTTGCTTTATTGGCATGACGTAACAATGTACATATTGCCAAAGCTTATTTTGGATATTTACAATATAAAAATAAAAAATGAGAATCAAAATCTCTCGCTCTGTTTCTCTGTCTCTCAGTTTTTTCTGTTTCTCTCCCTGTCTGTGTTTCTCTCTCTCTCTCTCTCTCCTCTCTCTCTCTGTCTCTCTCTCTTTGTGTTTCTCTTTGTCTCCGTCTTTCTGTTTCTCTCTCTCTCTGTTTCTCTTTCTCTCTTTCTTCATTTTATTTTTCATTTTAGTCATTTAGCAGACCCTCTTATCCAGAGCGACTTACAGTAGTGAATGCATACATTTCATTTCACGCATTTTCTTTTTGTACTGGCCCCCCGTGGGAATCGAACCCACAACCCTGGCGTTGCACACACCATGCTGGCGTTGCAAACACCATGCTCTACCAACTGAGCCACAGGGAAGACTGTCTTTCTGTTTCTCTCTCTCTCTCTGTTTCTCTCTCTCTGTTTCTCTCTCTCTCTTTCTCTCTGTCTTTCTGTTTCTCTCTCTCTCTCTGTTTCTCTCTCTCTCTTTCTCTCTGTCTTTCTGTTTCTCTCTCTCTCTCTTTCTCTCTGTCTCTCTGTGTTTCTCTCTCTGTCTCTCTGTTTCTCTCTCTCTCTTTCTCTCTGTCTTTCTGTTTCTCTCTCTCTCTCTGTCTGTCTCTCTGTTTCTCTCTCTCCCTCATGTTTCTGTCTCTGTTTCTCTCTCTCTCTCTCTCTCTCTGTCTCTCTGTTTCTCTCTCTCTCTTTGTGTTTCTCTTTGTCTCCGTCTTTCTGTTTCTCTCTCTCTCTGTTTCTCTTTCTCTCTCTGTTTCTCTCTCTCTCTTTCTCTCTGTCTTTCTGTTTCTCTCTCTGTTTCTCTCTCTCTCTTTCTCTCTGTCTTTCTGTTTCTCTCTCTCTCTGTTTCTCTTTCTCTCTCTGTTTCTCTCTCTCTCTTTCTCTCTGTCTTTCTGTTTCTCTCTCTCTCTCTGTTTCTCTCTCTCTCTTTCTCTCTGTCTTTCTGTTTCTCTCTCTCTGTTTCTCTTTCTCTCTCTGTTTCTCTCTCTCTCTTTCTCTCTGTCTCTCTGTGTTTCTCTCTCTGTCTCTCTGTTTCTCTCTCTCCTCTCTCTCTCTGTCTGTCTCTCTGTTTCTCTCTCTCCCTCATGTTTCTGTCTCTGTTTCTCTCTCTCTCTCTCTCTGTCTGTCTCTCTGTTTCTCTCTCTCTGTGTTTCTCTTTCTCTCTGTCTTTCTGTTTCTCTCTCTCTCTCTGTTTCTCTCTCTCTCTTTCTCTCTGTCTTTCTGTTTCTCTCTCTCTCTCTGTTTCTCTCTCTCTTTCTCTCTGTCTTTCTGTTTCTCTCTCTCTCTCTGTTTCTCTCTCTCTTTCTCTCTGTCTTTCTGTTTCTCTCTCTCTCTCTCTCTCTCTCTCTCTCTCTCTCTCTCTTTCTCTCTGTCTTTCTGTTTCTCTCTCTCTCTCTGTTTCTCTCTCTCTTTCTCTCTGTCTTTCCGTTTCTCTCTCTCTCTCTCTCTCTCTCTCTCTCTCTCTCTCTCTCTCTCTCTCTCTCTCTCTCTCTCTGTCTCTCTCTCTGTTTCTCTCTCTCCCTCATGTTTCTCTCTCTGTCTCTCTGTTTCTCTCTCTCTCCCTCATGTTTCTCTCTCTGTCTCTGTTTCTCTCTCTCTGTCTCTGTGTTTCTCTCTCTCTCTGTTTCTCTCTCTCTCTGTCTCTCCTTTTCTCTCTCTGTCTCTCTGTTTCTCTCTCTCTCTGTCTCTGTGTTTCTCTCTCTGTCTCTCTGTTTCTCTCTCTCTCTGTCTCTCTGTTTCTCTCTCTCTCTGTCTCTCTGTTTCTCTCTCTGTCTCTCTATTTCTCTCTCTCTCTGTCTGTCTCTGTGTTTCTCTCTCCGTCTTTCTGTTTCTCTCTCTCTCTCTGTCTCTCTGTTTCTCTCTCTATCTCTGTCTCTCAGTTTCTGTCATTCTTTCTTTCTCTCAATCTGAATTCATTCTGGATCTTAGATGTGCAACCCTCTACACTACTTGAAGTCATGCAGTCGTTCTGTATATTCTAATAGTATTTTCCCACATATTTTAGATTCATTTTGACCTATTGTTATCTATGACCTGTATATATTGTCCTAATATGTTGTGTGTGTGTGTGTGTGTGTGTGTGTGTGTGTGTGTGTGTGTGTGTGTGTGTGTGTGTGTGTGTGTGTGTGTGTGTGTGTGTGTGTGTGGTGTGTGTGTGTGTGTGTGTGTGTGTGTGTGTGTGTGTGTGTGTGTGTGTTTCTCTCTCCCAGACATGGATGAGTGTCTGATCAGGAACATGTGTTTGAATGGGATGTGCATCAACGACGAGGGAAGCTTTAAATGTATTTGTAAACATGGCTATCTGCTCGACCCAACCGGGCGCTTTTGTGTAGGTACGTCTGCTGTCCAATCACAACCGTCTGTCTGCCGCATCAGAAAAGTATATGAAACTGTCAAATGCAATGTCCCGGAAAGTGTAAAAGTCAGGAAGTCTCCTGAAAAGTGTCAATGCCACAAAAATGTACCAAAAGGTGTCAAATTCATGTAAAAAAGGCTAGATGGGAGTTCTCTTTCTGTTGCTAGTAGTCTACATAGAGTAGAGAGAGTCTCATTTCAGAGAGGGATGTATTTCCTCAGTAATGAATTGTGGGGTCTAGAGAGGTTTAACAGTCTATACAGTCTAGAGAGGTTAACAGTCTACACAGTCTAGAGAGGTTAACAGTCTACACAGTCTAGAGAGGTTAACAGTCTACACAGTCTAGAGAGGTTTAACAGTCTATACAGTCTAGAGAGGTTAACAGTCTACACAGTCTAGAGAGGGTTAACAGTCTAGAGATGTTTAACAGTCTAGAGAGGTTTAACAGTCTACACAGTCTAGAGAGGTTTAACAGTCTACACAGTCTAGAGCGGTTTAACAGTCTAGAGAGGTTTAACAGTCTACACAGTCTAGAGAGGTTAACAGTCTAGAGAGGTTTAACAGTCTACACAGTCTATAGAGGTTTAACAGTCTAGAGAGGTTTAACAGTCTACACAGTCTAGAGAGGTTAACAGTCTACACAGTCTAGAGAGGGTTAACAGTCTACACAGTCTAGAGAGGTTACCAGTCTAGAGAGGTTTAACAGTATACACAGTCTAGAGAGGTTAACAGTCTAGAGAGGTTTAACAGTCTACACAGTCTAGAGAGAATAACAGTCTAGAGAGGTTTAACAGTCTACACAGTCTAGAGAGGTTAACAGTCTAGAGAGGTTTAACAGTCTACACAGTCTAGAGAGGTTTAACAGTCTACACAGTCTAGAGAGGTTTAACTGTCTACACAGTCTAGAGAGGTTTAACAGTCTACACAGTCTAGAGAGATTTAACAGTCTACACAGTCTAGAGAGGTTAACAGTCTAAAGAGATTTAACAGTCTACACGGTCTAGAGAGGTTTAACAGTCTACACAGTCTAGAGAGGTTTAACAGTCTACACAGTCTAGAGAGGTTAAACAGTCTACACGGTCTAGAGAGGTTAACAGTCTACACAGTCTAGAGAGGTTACCAGTCTAGAGAGGTTTAACAGTCTACACAGTCTAGAGAGGTTTAACAGTCTACACAGTCTAGAGAGGTTTAACAGTCTAGAGAGGTTACCAGTCTACACAGTCTAGAGAGGTTAACAGTCTACACAGTCTAGAGAGGTTTAACAGTCTAGAGAGGTTACCAGTCTACACAGTCTAGAAAGGTTACCAGTCTAGAGAGGGTTAACAGTCTACACAGTCTAGAGAGGTTACCAGTCTAGAGAGGTTTAACAGTCTACACAGTCTAGAGATGTTAACAGTCTACACAGTCTAGAGAGGTTAACAGTCTACACAGTCTAGAGAGGTTACCAGTCTACACAGTCTAGAGAGGGTTAACAGTCTACACAGACTAGAGAGGTTAACAGTCTAGAGAGGTTAACAGTCTACACAGTCTAGAGAGGTTAACAGTCTACACAGTCTAGAGAGGTTTAACAGTCTACACAGTCTAGAGAGGTTACCAGTCTAGAGAGGTTAACCGTCTACACAGTCTAGAGAGGTTAACAGTCTAGAGAGGTTTAACAGTCTACACAGTCTAGAGAGGTTTAACAGTCTACACAGTCTAGAGAGGTTAACAGTCTAGAGAGGTTTAACAGTCTACACAGTCTAGAGAGGTTACCAGTCTAGAGAGCTGTAACAGTCTACACAGTCTGGAGAGGTTACCAGTCTAGAGAGCTGTAACAGTCTACACAGTCTAGAGAGGTTTAACAGTCTACACAGTCTAGAGAGGTTACCAGTCTAGAGAGGTTAACAGTCTACACAGTCTAGAGAGGTTAACAGTCTACACAGTCTAGAGAGGTTTAACAGTCTACACAGTCTAGAGAGGTTAACAGTCTAGAGAGGTTTAACAGTCTACACAGTCTAGAGAGGTTACCTGTCTAGAGAGCTGTAACAGTCTACACAGTCTAGAGAGGTTTAACAGTCTACACAGTCTAGAGAGGTTACCAGTCTAGAGAGGTTTAACAGTCTAGAGAGGTTTAACAGTCTACACAGTCTAGAGAGGTTAACAGTCTAGAGAGGTTTAACAGTCTACACAGTCTAGAGAGGTTAACAGTCTAGAGAGCTTTAACAGTCTACACAGTCTAGAGAGGTTACCAGTCTAGAGAGGTTAACAGTCTAGAGAGGTTTAACAGTCTACACAGTCTAGAGAGGTTAACAGTCTACACAGTCTAGAGAGGTTACCAGTCTAGAGAGGTTAACAGTCTAGAGAGGTTTAACAGTCTACACAGTCTAGAGAGGTTACCAGTCTAGAGAGGTTAACAGTCTAGAGAGGTTTAACAGTCTACACAGTCTAGAGAGGTTACCAGTCTAGAGAGGTTAACAGTCTAGAGAGGTTTAACAGTCTACACAGTCTAGAGAGGTTAACAGTCTAGAGAGGTTTAACAGTCTACACAGTCTAGAGAGGTTAACAGTCTAGAGAGGTTAACAGTCTACACAGTCTAGAGAGGTTAACAGTCTAGAGAGCTTTAACAGTCTACACAGTCTAGAGAGGTTACCAGTCTAGAGAGGTTAACAGTCTAGAGAGGTTTAACAGTCTACACAGTCTAGAGAGGTTAACAGTCTACACAGTCTAGAGAGGTTACCAGTCTAGAGAGGTTTAACAGTCTACACAGTCTAGAGAGGTTACCAGTCTAGAGAGGTTAACAGTCTCGAGAGGTTTAACAGTCTACACAGTCTAGAGAGGTTACCAGTCTAGAGAGGTTAACAGTCTAGAGAGGTTTAACAGTCTACACAGTCTAGAGAGGTTAACAGTCTAGAGAGGTTTAACAGTCTACACAGTCTAGAGAGGTTAACAGTCTACACAGTCTAGAGAGGTTTAACAGTCTAGAGAGGTTTAACAGTCTACACAGTCTAGAGAGGTTACCAGTATAGAGAGGTTTAACAGTCTACACAGTCTAGAGAGGTTACCAGTATAGAGAGGTTTAACAGTCTACACAGTCTAGAGAGGTTACCAGTATAGAGAGGTTTAACAGTCTACACAGTCTGTTGATGCCTCTGTGCTCTTTCTCTGCCTCTGAGGAAACCAAGGTTGGTTCCCAAATGGCACGCTAATTCCTATATAGTCTACTACTTCAACCAGAGATCTACAGTATGTACCC
>NC_138301.1:33520000-33565000 GCF_965601325.2 Salmo salar
GCATATTTCAGACATGGAATGCAACACGATGTTCTTCACAAGACAAAACAAATAAAAAACGATGAAAATAAAAACTGAAATATTTACTACACAACAAACATAAGAGGATAAAAAACGAAAGAATAACAATAAAAACATAACAACTAAAAAGCACCCTAAGGAATAGCAAAGCTAAAAATGTGTGTTTTAAAAAGATGTCCACAGTTTCGTCCCCCTCAGGTTCTCTGGCAGGCTAATCCAGAGGCTGGGGGCATAATAACTAAAGGTTGTCTCTCCATGCCTCTTGGCTCCCCTCAGGTTCTCTGGCAGGCTAATCCAGAGGCTGGGGGCATAATAACTAAAGGTTGTCTCTCCATGCCTCTTGGTCCCCCTCAGGTTCTCTGGCAGGCTAATCCAGAGGCTGGGGGCATAATAACTAAAGGTTGTCTCTCCATGCCTCTTGGTCCCCCTCAGGTTCTCTGGCAGGCTAATCCAGAGGCTGGGGGCATAATAACTAAAGGTTGTCTCTCCATGCCTCTTGGTCCCCCTCAGGTTCTCTGGCAGGCTAATCCAGAGGCTGGGGGCATAATAACTAAAGGTTGTCTCTCCATGCCTCTTGGCTCCCCTCAGGTTCTCTGGCAGGCTAATCCAGAGGCTGGGGGCATAATAACTAAAGGTTGTCTCTCCATGCCTCTTGGCTCCCCTCAGGTTCTCTGGCAGGCTAATCCAGAGGCTGGGGGCATAATAACTAAAGGTTGTCTCTCCATGCCTCTTGGCTCCCCTCAGGTTCTCTGGCAGGCTAATCCAGAGGCTGGGGGCATAATAACTAAAGGTTGTCTCTCCATGCCTCTTGGCTCCCCTCAGGTTCTCTGGCAGGCTAATCCAGAGGCTGGGGGCATAATAACTAAAGGTTGTCTCTCCATGCCTCTTGGTCCTAGGCTTAGGATAGTTGAAAGGCCAGTGCCAAAGGACCTGAGGGACCTACTGGGTACATAACTTAAAAGCATGTCTGACATGTATTGGGGTGCACAATTGTGGATTGATTTAAAAACCAATAGAATAATCTTAAAATGAATTCCTAAACTCACAGGCAGCCAGTGCAGAGACCTTAAAACTGGTGTAGTGTGTGCTCTCCGTCTGGTCTTGTTCAGTACCCGTGCTGCATTATTCTGTATGTTTTGCAGTTGACGAATGGCATTCTTGGGTAGACCAGACAGGAGAGCATTACAGTAGTCAAGCCTGCTTGTAATAAAAGCATGGATGAGTCTCTGTATCAGCCTGAGAGAGAAACGACGGCACCTTGGCAATGTTCCTCAGGTGGTAAAAAGCTATTTTGGTCACATTCCCAGTGTGTGATTCGAAATTGAGTTCAGAATTTAAAATAACACCTAGATTTTTTACCTGGTGTTTCTAATTGCCTTGTTGTTGTTAATGGAGTCTAGGTTGTGTGTTCTCTCTCCACCTGTAGATGTTAATGAGTGTGAGGTGTTTCCGGGGGTGTGTATCAATGGGAAGTGTGTGAACACCGTGGGTTCCTTCATCTGCCAGTGTCCCTCTGGGATGACTGTCGACGCCACCGGACGGACATGTATAGGTGGGTACTGTAGTTCACAAACACTACGCTAATGGGTACTTTAGTCCATTACACTGTTCAAAATGGGGTCATTGCCTTTCATTTCCAGATGTACTTCATTTTGCATTATGGTATTATATTATCGTATGTTTCCCCCCTCCAGACCTGCGTACAGAGCAGTGTTATCTGAGCCACGAGGATGAGCGTTGCGGAGCCCCTATCCCGGGTCGTCACCGTGTGGACGCGTGCTGCTGCTCGGTGGGTGTGGCCTGGGGCCCGGAATGTGACGAGTGTCCGGAGAAAGGCTCTCAGGAGTACAGCCAGCTCTGTCCCAGGGGACCCGGCTTCGCTAACAGAGGAGACTTCATTAATGGACGGCCCTTCCTCAAAGGTAGGCCGGATACGTTCTATTTCAAACCTAGTCCCTTCCCCTACCTCTTATACTCCTTCAGGTCCTTTCTCAATGGTAGATCCGGCCACGTTCCATTTTAAAACCTTGAGGCCCGTCCTCAAAGGTACACATGACCCAATTCCGTTGCCATATTACTTACTCCTATCAATAAAAATCAAATCAAATCAAAGTTTATTTGTCATGTGCGCCGAATACAACAGGTGTAGACCTTACAGTGAGATGCTTACTTACAGGCTCTAACCAATTGTGCAAAAAAGGTATTAGGTGAACAATAGGTAAGGAAAGAAATAAAACAACAGTAAAAAGACAGGCTATATACAGTAGCGAGGCTATAGAAGTAGCGAGGCTACATACAGACACCGGTTAGTGAGGCTGATTGAGGTAGTATGTACATGTAGATGTGGTTAAAGTGACTATGCATATATGATGAACAGAGAGTAGCAGTAGCGTAAAAGAGGGGTTGGCGGGTGGTGGGTGGCAGGACACAGTGCAGATCGCCCGGTTAGCCAATGTGCGGGAGCACTGGTTGGTCGACCCAATTGAGGTAGTATGTACATGAATGTATAGTTAAAGTGACTATGCATATATGATAAACAGAGAGAAGCACCAGCGTAAAAAGAGAGGGGGGGGGGGGGGGCACACAATGCAAATAGTCCGGGTAGCCATTTGATTACCTGTTCAGGAGTCTTATGGCTTGGGGGTAAAAACTATTGAGAAGCCTTTTTGTCCTAGACTTGGCACTCCAGTACCGCTTGCCATGTAGTAGAGAGAACAGGTAGTAGAGAGAACAGTCTATGACTGGGGTGGCTGGGGTCTTTGACAATTTTTAGGGCCTTCCTCTGACATCGCCTGGTGTAGAGGTCCTGGATGGCAGGCAGTTTAGCACCAGTGATGTACTGGGCCGTACGCACTACCCTTGCGGTCAGAGGCCGAGCAATTGCCGTACCGGGCAGTGATGCAACCAGTCAGGATGCTCTCGATGTTGCAGCTGTAGAACCTTTTGAGGATCTCAGGACCCATGCCAAATCTTTTTAGTTTCCTGAGGGGGAATAGGCTTTGTCGTGCCCTCTTCACGACTGTCTTTGTGTGTTTGGACCATTCTAGTTTGTTGTTGCTGTGGACACCAAGGAACTTGAAGCTCTCAACCTGCTCCACTACAGCCCCGTCGATGAGAATGGGTGCATGCTCGGTCCTCCTTTTTCTGTAGTCCACAATAATCTCCTTAGTCTTGGTTACGTTGAGGGATAGGTTGTTATTCTGGCACCACCCGGCCAGGTCTCTGACCTCCTTCCTATAGGCTGTCTCGTCGTTGTTGATGATCAGGCCTACCACTATTGTGTCGTCTGCAAACGTAACTTCTTGGGGCTATGTGGGACGCTAGCGTGCCACCCGTGGTGCACCCTATCAACAGCAGGTGCATTTCAAGAGCGGCAAATTTGAAACCAAATAAATGTCAAAATTCAAATTTTTCAAACATACAACTATCTTACACCCTTTGAAAGATAAACATCTCCTTAATCTAACCACGTTGTCCGATTTCAAAAAGGTTTTACGGCGAAAGCATAAAGTTAGATTATGTTCGGAGAGTACATTGACAATAGCTGTGTGTAATGTTTTGTCAATTCAAAGACAGGCGTCACCAAAACCATAAAACCAGCTAAAATGATGCACTAACCTTTAACAATCTCCATCAGATGACACTCCTAGGACATTATGTTAGACAATAAATGCATTTTTAGTTCTATCAAGTTCATATTTATATCCAAAAACAGCGGTTTACTATGGCGTTGATGTTCAGGAAATCGTTTCCCTCCAATAACCGGCAGTCAAGTCAGCACCACAAATTAAATAATTAAAATTAGAAAACATTGGTAAAATATTATATTGTCATTTAAAGAATTATAGATTTACATCTCTTGAACGCAATCAACTTGCCAGATTTAAAAATAACCTTACTGGGAAATCACACTTTGCAATAATCTGAGCACTGCGCCCAGAAAAATACGCTTTGCTATACAGACAAACGGCCATGTTGGAGAGATCTAAAATCGAAAATACTATGTAAATAATCCATTACCTTTGATTCTCTTCATCAGATGTCACTTCCAGGAATCCCAGGTCCATAACGAATGTAGTTTTGTTCAAAAAAGCGCATCATTTATGTCCAAAAAGCTCCGTGTTGTTAGCACATGATCTAAGCCAGCCGGACTTCTCGTCATGAACGAGGGGAAAAAATATATTTACGTTCGTTCAAACATGTCAAACGTTGTATAGCATAAATCATTAGTGCCTTTTTTAACCAGAACATGAATAATATTCAAGGTGGACGAATGCATTCTCTTTTATAACGTATTGGAACGAGGGTACCCAACATGAACTCGCGCGCCAGAGTCTAATCGGCCATCACCGTTCCAAGGCTCTTGTTCGGTCAGATCTCACAGTAAAAGACTCAAAACACTTTGTAAAGGCTGGTGACATCTAGTGGAAGCAATAGGAAGTGCCAAAACATTAATCAACCCCTGTGTGTTTCAATGGCATAGGCTTAAAGGTAATTCAACACATCAGGTATCCACTTCCTGTCAGAAAATGTCTCAGGGTTTTGCCTGCCAAATTAGTTCTGTTATACTCACAGACACCATTCAAACAGTTTTAGAAACTTTAGGGTGTTTTCTATCCATATATAATAAGTATATGCATATTCTAGTTACTGGGTAGGATTAGTAACCAGATTAAATCGGGTACGTTTTTTTATCCAGCCGTGAAAATACTGCCCCCTAGCCCCAACAGGTTAATGATGGTGTTGGAGTCGTGCCTGGCCATGCAGTCGTGGGTGAACAGGGAGTACAGGAGGGGACTGAGCACGCACCCCTGGGGAGCTCCAGTGTTGAAGATCAGCGTGGCAGATGTGTTGATACCTACCCTCACCACCTGGGGGCGGCCCATCAGGAAGTCCAGGATCCAGTTGCAGAGTGAGGTGTTTAGTCCCAGGATCCTTAGCTTATTGATGACCTTTGAGGGTACTATGGTGTTGAACGCTGAGCTGTAGTCAATGAATAGCATTCTCACTTAAGTGTTCCTTTTATCCAGGTGGGAAAGGGCAGTGTGGAGTGCAATAGAGATTGCATCATCTGTGGATCTGTTTGGGCGGTATGCAAATTGGAGTGGGTCCAGGGTTTCTGAGATAATGGTGTTGATGTGAGCCATTACCAACCTTTCAAAGCATTTCATGGCTACGGACGTGAGTGCTACGGGTCTGTAGTCATTTAGGCAGGTTGCCTTTGTGTTCTTCGGCACAGGGACTATGGTGGTATGCTTGAAACATGTTGGTATTACAGACTCAATCAGGAACATGTTGAAAATGTCAGTGAAGACACCTGCCAGATAGTCAGCACATGCCCAGAGCACACGTCCTGGTAATCCATCTGGCCCCGCAGCCTTGTGTATGTTGACCTGTTTAAAGGTCTTACTCATGTCGGCTACGGAAAGCGTGATCACACAGTCGTCCGGAACAGCTGATGCTCTCATGCATGCCTCAGTGTTGCTTGCCTCGAAGAGAGCATAGAAGTGATTTAGCTCGTCTGGTAGGCTCGTGTCACTGGGCAGCTCACGGCTGTGCTTCCCTTTGTAGTCTGTAGTAGTTTGCAACCCCTGCCACATAAGACGAGCATCGGAGCTGGTGTAGTATGATTCAATCTTAGCCCTGTATTGACGCTTTGCCTGTTTGATGGTTCATCGCAGGGCATAGTAGGATTTCTTGTAAACTTCTGGGTTAGAGTCCCATACCTTGAAAGCGGCAGCTCTACCCTTTAGCTCAGTGCGAATGTTGCCTGTAATCCATGGCTTCTGGTTGGGGTATGTACGTAAAGTCACTGTGGGGACGACGTCCTCGATGCACTTATTGATAAAGCCAGTGACTGATGTGGTGTACTCCTCAATGCCATCAGAAGAATCCCGGAACATATTCCAGTCTGTGTAAGCAAAACAGTCCTGTAGTTTAGCATCTGCTTCATCTGACCACTTTTTTATAGACCGAGTCACTGGTGCTTCCTGCTTTACTTTTTGCTTGTAAGCAGGAATCAAGAGGATAAAGTTGTGGTCGGATTTACCAAATGGAGGGCGAGGGAGAGCTTTGTACGCGTCTCTGTGTGTGGAGTACAGGTGATCTAGAATTTTTCCCCTCTGGTTGCACATTTAACATGTTGATAGAAATTTGGTAGAACTGATTTTAATTTCCCTGCATTAAAGTCTCCTGCCACTAGGAGTGCCGCCTCTGGGTGAGTGGTTTCCTGTTTGCTTATTTCCTTATACAGCTGACTGAGTGCGGTCTTAGTGCCAGCATCTGTCTGTGGTGGTAAATAAACAGCCACGAAAAGTATAGCTGAAAACTCTCTAGGCAAGTAGTGTGGCCTGCAATTTATCACAATATACTCTACTTCAGGCGAGCAAAATCTAGGGGAATTGACAACAAAATAACAGGTGAACAAACTCAAAAACCTGCTGTAACCTCTCTCTCTCTCTCTCTCTCAATTCGATTCAAAGGGCTTTATTGGCATGGGAAACATGTTTACATTGCCATCGCAAGTGAAATAGATAATAAGTCTCTCTCTCTCTCTCTCTCTCTCTGTTTTTCTCTCTATCTCTCTCTCTATCCCCATCCCTCTTTACTTCCCTCTTTCTTAGATATAAACGAGTGTAAGATGATCCACAGCTTGTGCTCCAATGGGAAGTGTAGGAACACCATCGGTAGTTTCCGTTGTCGCTGTGACAACGGCTTCGCTCTGGACTCTGATGAGAGGAACTGTACAGGTCAGTCTACAGCTCATACAGAACATACATCTAGAGCTCCGTCTAAAGCTTTCAGACACACAAGATAGTACATGTCAAAACAGTGCGTCAAAAATTCTACTCACAATGCAATGTCTCTTAATGTGTTTTTGGAAACTAATTGTGATGTGTCATGTGTGTGTGTGTCAGTGTGTGTGTGTGTGTGTGTGTGTGTGTGTGTGTGTGTGTGTGTGTGTGTGTGTGTGTGTGTGTGTGTGTGTGTGTGTGTGTGTGTGTGTGTGTGTGTGTGTGTGTGTGTGTCATGTGTGTGGGTGTTTCTCCTCCCAGACATCGACGAGTGTCGTATCTCTCCAGACCTGTGTGGTCAGGGCACGTGTGTGAACACAGGTGGGGACTTCGAGTGTGAATGTTTTGAAGGTTACGAGAGCGGCTTCATGATGATGAAGAACTGCATGGGTGAGTAGAGGACCTAAACAGACTTGAACACACCTGGACATACCTGGACACACCTGCAGACACCTTAACACACCTGCACACACCTGGACACAGCTGCACACACCTGGATACACCTTAACACCCCTGGACACACCTGCAGACACCTTAACACACCTGCACACACCTGGACACAGCTGCACACACTTGCACACACCTGGATACACCTTAACACCCCTGGACACACCTGCACACACCTGCACACACCTTCACACACCTTAACACACCTTAACACACCTGCACACACCTTAACACACCTGCACACACCTGCACACACCTTAACACACCTGCACACACCTGGACACACCTGCACACACCTGGACACACCTGCACACACCTTAACACACCTGCACACACCTGGACACACCTGCACACACCTGGACACACCTGCACACACCTTAACACACCTGCACACACCTGGACACACCTGCACACACCTGGACACACCTGCACACACCTTAACACACCTGCACACACCTGGACACACCTTAACACACCTGGAAACAACTGGACACAACTGAACACACCTTAACACACCTGCACACACCTTAACACACCTGCACACACCTGGACACACCTTAACACACCTGGAAACAACTGGACACAACTGCACACACCTTCACACACCTTAACACACCTTAACACACCTGCACACACCTTAACACACCTGCACACACCTGCACACACCTTAACACACCTGCACACACCTGCACACACCTGGACACACCTGCACACACCTGGACACACCTGCACACACCTTAACACACCTGCACACACCTGGACACACCTGCACACACCTTAACACACCTGCACACACCTGGACACACCTTAACACACCTGGAAACAACTGGACACAACTGAACACACCTTAACACAGCTGGACACACCTTAACACAGCTGGACACAACTGGACAGACCTGGTCACACCTGGTCACACCTGAAAACACCTGGACACATCTGGACACATCTGGACAGACCTGAACACACCTGGACACACCTGAACACACCTGGACACACCTGAACACACTTGGACACACCTGAACATACCTGGACACACCTGAACACACCTGAACACACCTGGACACATCTGGACAGCTGTCCCATCCCAGTACTAGATTCTACCTCTATCAGTACTGTATAGTGGAGTACATGACAGATGAAAACATATTCAGTCTATAATAACATAATAACACATAAGGAAACTGCATCCCCATAGTAACCATCTCCATAGTAACTCCATCTCCATCGTAACTCTGCCACAGGCCTTTAAAACGCTCTATGAAGTGGATCAGGGCAGGGGAGTCCTGCCATGCTGACATCCTGTTACAGACCCAGTACTCAGGCACCGTGTGTGTGTGTGTGTGTCTGTGTCTGTGTGTGTGTGTGTGTGTGTCTGTGTCTGTGTGTGTGGTGTGTGTGTGTGTGTGTGTGTGTGTGTGTGTGTGTGTGTGCGTGTCTGTGCGTGTCTGTGTGTGTGTGTGCGTGTGCGTGTGCGTGTGCGGTGTGTGTGTGTGTGTGTGTAAGGAAGAGAGGGTGATTCGCTCCCCAGGCCTGTGCTGTGTGCGTGTTACAGCCTTTATGGGAATACCAGCCATACATTTAGAGCACGCTCAGATCACTCCCTATACTCTCAACCCACAGTGCCATTTTTCTCTGGATAATTGTATTTTACTGCTTGATTTACACACACACACACACTCCAGTATCCAGACACTTTTATATGCAATTACTGGTCATAATGTCCTGACATCTGTGAAAATGTTCAATGGTTTATTTCTTTATTTATGAATGTAATAGCTATGGGTTGTCTTTGAACACATTCCTGACTGAGTGAAATTCTATTTATTATTCCCACAAAGTAGTAATGACTACAGATGAGAAAATATGGATAAATAGTCTGACGTATGTGACTCTCACTCTCTCTCTTTTTCTTTCTTTCTTTCTTTCTTTCTTTCTTTCTTTCTTTCTTTCTTTCTTTCTTTCTTTCTTTCTTTCTTTCTTTCTTTCTTTCTTTCTTTCTTTCTTTCTTTCTTTCTTTCTTTCTTTCTTTCTTTCTGTGTGTGTGTGTGTGTGTGTGTGTGTGTGTGTGTGTGTGTGTGTGTGTGTGTGTGTGTGTGTGTGTGTGTGTGTGTGTGTGTGTCTCTCGCTCTGTGTTCTCTCCTCCCAGACATTGATGAGTGTGAGCGGAACCCTCTGCTGTGTCGCGGTGGTGAGTGTGTGAACAACGAGGGCAGCTTCCAGTGTGTGTGTCCCGACGGACATGAGATCGCCCCCGACGGATCCGCCTGTCTCGGTGAGTGATGAGGTCATCAGTGTGAGACCAGGGGTCACATAGGCCTATGTTCCATTACTTCTAGGCTTCATCCTTCCTTTCTTCTTTCCTTTCTTGAGTTCCTCACTGACCTGTATGTAGATGGATAGGTTAAAGCACACAGTCCGACCTACAGTATTAGTTTCATCAACCCAACCTGATCAGTTTAATTAAAAATGGATGGAAATAATGAATGAAGGAAGGAAGAAAGAGAGGAAGAGAGGAAGGAAGGAAGTGTGCAGTAATGTGACTGGGCCAGGGGCTTGTCTACTTTAAGGAAGCAGCAGATTTCTCCTCTAATAAGTATCTGTGGGCTAGATGGGGGCTGCATGTGTGTTTCCCTGCATGTATGCTGTTGTGGGTCTTGGTATGTGTTTGTGTGTGTGTGTGTGTGTGTGTGTGTGTGCGTGCGTGCGTGCGTGCGTACGTGCGTGTGTGTGTGCGCTTGTGCTTACACAAAGTCACCATAAATTCAAAGCACAGGAAGTAGGCCTGCAGGCTATACAGGTCAGCAGTAGATCAGGAAGGCCACAACCTCCCCAAGAATCCCTCAACATGGTACTACTGGTGAGAGGATATGCAGAGAAAGAGACAGCTAAATCAGCCAAGATGCAAAAATACAAAAAATGTACATGAGACATATCAACTCTCTGGCTTCATTCATAGGCTACATTAGAACAGTCTTCACAACACTTGCAGCCTACCATATTTACTCAGCATAAAGTCGCCTATAGAAAACATCCGTTAGGCTACTTGAATGGCTTCTATACATGTAATTGCTTACTATATGTGCAGGCTCTCGGCGCAGTTATGGTAGACAATGTCCATCCTCATTCTCCATCTCACATTCAAATCTCCAAACTAACGTGTGGCACTGCCAGAGGCTCAATATATAAACTGTTGCTAATCACAGAACGGCTGATACACTGTGTCCCCAAAAGAGCTTGAGGAAATAGACATTTGCAACATTGTTTCATGATGTTATGTGAACAAAAGCGGGTACACGGTGGGCTACTGGTCAGATTCACAGGCCATTGATCAACTGCGCTATCCATGGTGCTGGATCTCTGCTAGCCTAGGCCTGTTTGTTTAGCGGAGAATCTGATGTTCCCTGTGACAGTCACCACAATAAGCGGTTATCATGAAGTAAAAACAGCCACAACCTTCCCAAATTCCCCCGGTTGCCAGGTGCATGGAGAGAGAAAAGGGCCAACAACCTGCCTCACAGCTTTCAGTCAAAGGTAACTAATGTCATTTTCACTAGACCTCATAATATTTGACCAGTCGGCCAACAGTAATTCATAGGCCTACACTCTTAAAAGAAAGGTGCTGTTTAGAACCTAAAAGTGTTATTTGGCTGGCCCATAGGAGAACCCTTTGAAGAACCCAATTTGGTTCCAGGTAGAACCCTTTTGGTTTCAGGTAGAACCCTTTTGGGTTCCATGTAAAACCCTTGCAACCAAGGACAGCCGAAGAACCCTGAAACCCTTTTTTGGTTCCAGGTAGAACCCTTTTGGTTCCAGGTAGAACCCTTTTGGTTCCAGGTAGAACCCTTTTGGTTCCAGGTAGAACCCTTTTGGTTTCAGGTAGAACCCTTTTGGTTTTGGGTAAAACCCCTTCAACCAGAGACAGCTGAAGAACCCTGAAACCCTTTTATTAAGAGTGTAGGCTACCTTAAAACTAGGACACATCAATGAAATAGTGTGGTGACTGAGAGAACTTTGAGTTGATTCAATTGCAACAAATACAAAAAGAAAATGTTAGATTCATGTGCAGAGTTTTTCATTGACAGTGGTATAATCCTATCAGAATGTCCCTGGTGTTATGTTATTTTAAACAGCACATCCGGTTTGAACAGGAATACCAGGATGCCCGGTCATTTCTTGACATTTTCTCAGGAAGAAAAATGTGTAGATTCTCTGGAAACTATGAAACCCTAGTGTGTGTGTGTCTCAGTGTGTGTGGGCTAAATGGCTGGATGTGTATATGAATGTATGGGATGTATTGGGGTGATAGATGATAGCTAGGTATGTAGAGTGGGACTGGTTCTATGACCATCTGGAACACTTCACATTATACAGACATGCTATGGAGACTAGCTACTCCAATGACTGCACTGGGATGGACTGATGCTATGCTAAGACTGGAGTGTGTGTGCGTGCATATGAGTGTGTGTGAGAGTTGATGACTCATCCTTACCCATCTTGCCTCTGCTTGTGTTTTGTAGCTGATTTAGAAAGGGAAGTCTCTAGGACTAAAGGAGGAGGATGATCTATAGTCCAACAGCTTCACAATCATCTCCACATGCAGAGACAAGATGGAACAACTGTGTTTAGTGGTGGGGTTGTTTTTAATGGCCTGGTTAATGGTGTGTGTGTGTGTGTGTGTGTGTGTGTGTGTGTGTGTGTGTGTGTGTGTGTGTGTGTGTGTGTGTGTGTGTGTGTGTGTGTGTGTGTGTGTGTGTGTGTGTGTGTGTGTGTGTGTGTGTGTGTGTGTGTGTGTGTGTGTGTGTGTGTGTGTGTGTGTGTGTGTGTGTGTGTGTGTGTGTGTGTGTGTGTGTGTGTGTGTGTGTGTGTGTGTGTGTCTGTCTGTCTGTCTGTCTGTCTGTCTGTCTGTCTGTCTGTCTGTCTGTCTGTCTGTCTGTCTGTCTGTCTGTCTGTCTGTCTGTCTGTCTGTCTGTCTGTCTGTCTGTCTGTCTGTCTGTCTGTCTGTCTGTCTGTCTGTCTGTCTGTCTGTCTGTCTGTCTGTCTGTCTGTCTGTCTGTCTGTCTGTCTGTCTGTCTGTCTGTCTGTCTGTCTGTCTGTCTGTCTGTCTGTCTGTCTGTCTGTCTGTCTGTCTGTCTGTCTGTCTGTCTGTCTGTCTGTCTGTCTGTCTGTCTGTCTGTCTGTCTGTCTGTCTGTCTGTCTGTCTGTCTGTCTGTCTGTCTGTCTGTCTGTCTGTCTGTCTGTCTGTCTGTCTGTCTGTCTGTCTGTCTGTCTGTCTGTCTGTCTGTCTGTCTGTCTGTCTGTCTGTCTGTCTGTCTGTCTGTCTGTCTGTCTGTCTGTCTGTCTGTCTGTCTGTCTGTCTGTCTGTCTGTCTGTCTGTCTGTCTGTCTGTCTGTCTGTCTGTCTGTCTGTCTGTCTGTCTGTCTGTCTGTCTGTCTGTCTGTCTGTCTGTCTGTCTGTCTGTCTGTCTGTCTGTCTGTGTGTGTGTGTGTGTGTGTGTGTGTCTGTGTGTGTCTGTGTGTGTGTGTGTGTGTCTGTGTGTGTGTCTGTGTTCCACAGATATTAATGAGTGTGAACTGAGTGAGAAGCTGTGTCGGAACGGTCAGTGTGTGAATATGATTGGACGTTACCAGTGTTCCTGTGATACTGGATATAAATCCACAGAGGACAGACTGGCCTGTGTCGGTAAGATAACTCTGTTCCAACTACTACACTGTTAGTTCTCTATTATTCAACTAGTATAGGGATTTGTCTGCGTCCTTGGCGACCAAATCCTTGAGACTTAAATGGCAGAAATGCTTGATGTATAGGATAGGAAGAGTTATGACCATGTCTCAAGTTATGTTTCATTCTTATGATGTGTGTGTAGTAACATGTATGTGTGTTCATTCCCTCCTCCATGCAGACATTGATGAGTGTACGATCCAGAATGGAGGTTGTGAGACATTCTGTACCAACTCAGAGGGGAGCTATGAGTGCAGCTGTCGCTCTGGATACGCCCTGATGCCAGACCTCAGGACCTGCACTGGTCAGTAGGACTGTTAGATGATCTCTCTCTCTCTCTCTCTCTCTCTCTCTCTCTCTCTCTCTCTCTCTCTCACTCTCTATCTCTCACTCTCTCTCTCTCTCTCTGTCCTCTCACCCCTACTTCAACCCAACCTGAGTCTGTTTGTCTATTTGTTCACCAGGAGCCAGGGAGAGCCCTATAACACTTAAATACACTGTGTTCCTAGACAGAGAGACATAGACATCCTACCTCCAGACAGAGCCCTATGAGAGTACTGGGAATCATTTCCTTTGATAATGGTCTCATCCCTCTCAACACATGACTCCCATTGGCTCTGTTACCAGGGAGAGATACAACAGCCCAAATCATACAAAATGGTACAATAAATAGAAACACAGAAGCACATTGTTGACTAATCTTACCATTTCTCCATGTTTTCTCCTGTTTACTGTTGGTTGCCAGGTGAGCAGCTATGCAAGATGTCTTTCCTCAGCTGGTATGAATGTGAACTGGTCTATGTTCAGCAGACTGTCTGTCTACAGTTCTGTCCTTTTCTGTCCTTACAGACATATGTGTGTCTGTTGTATTGATGAGTGTTCTAGTGAATGTGTTATTCTGTCTCCCTCCAGACATTGATGAGTGTGAGGACAGTCCAGACATATGTGACGGAGGCCAGTGTACCAACATCCCAGGAGAGTACCAGTGTCTCTGCTTCGATGGATTCATGTCTTCTGAAGATATGAAGACCTGTCTGGGTAACTAACCTACCTGTGTAGCGCTCTAAGCCACTGCCTCCAGAATACATGTACCATTGTGAGCGTGGGGTTCCAATCTGACCCTCTGCTATTCTAGAACAGCCTGTCCCCTCTCCTCCTACCTTTCCCCTCTGTCATTCACTTTGCTGTCTAATCAATACAAAACAACAGGGAAGGAGTGGGACTACGCCACTGCTTCAAGAACTACAACTACCTAACAGCCCCCAGTAGAGTTGTGTGGGTAAACTCTCACATACATGTACATAGTATCACACGGTGAGACATGTATTCAGTGTTGTTGTTAGTTTTGAACGGTGAGACATGTATTCAGTATTGTTGTTAGTTTTGAACGGTGAGACATGTATTCAGTATTGTTGTTAGTTTTGAACGGTGTGACATGTATTCAGTGTTGTTGTTAGTTTTGAACGGTGAGACATGTATTCAGTATTGTTGTTAGTTTTGAACGGTGTGACATGTATTCAGTGTTGTTGTTAGTTTTGAACGCTGTGACGTATTCTGTGTTGTTAGTTTTGAACGGTGTGACATGTATTCAGTATTGTTGTTAGTTTTGAACGATGAGACATGTATTCAGTATTGTTGTTAGTATCACACGGTGAGACATGTATTCAGTATTGTTGTTAGTTTTGAACGGTGAGACATGTATTCAGTATTGCTGTTAGTTTTGAACGATGTGACATGTATTCAGTATTGTTGTTAGTATCACACGGTGAGACATGTATTCAGTATTGTTGTTAGTTTTGAATGGTGAGACATGTATTCAGTATTGTTGTTAGTTTTGAACGGTGAGACATGTATTCAGTATTGTTGTTAGTTTTGAACGGTGAGACATGTATTCAGTATTGTTGTTAGTTTTGAACGGTGTGACATGTATTCAGTATTGTTGTTAGTTTTGAACGGTGAGATATGTATTCAGTATTGTTAGTTTTGAACGGTGAAACATGTATTCAGTATTGTTGTTCGTTTTGAACGGTGAGACATGTATTCAGTATTGTTGTTAGTATCACACGGTGAGACATGTATTCAGTATTGTTGTTAGTTTTGAACGGTGAGACATGTATTCAGTATTGTTGTTAGTTTTGAACGGTGTGACATGTATTCAGTGTTGTTGTTAGTTTTGAACGGTGAGACATGTATTCAGTATTGCTGTTAGTTTTGAACGGTGAGACATGTATTCAGTATTGCTGTTAGTTTTGAACGGTGAGACATGTATTCAGTATTGTTGTTAGTTTTGAACGGTGAGACATGTATTCAGTGTTGTTGTTTGTTTTGAACGGTGAGACATGTATTCAGTGTTGTTGTTAGTTTTGAACGGTGAGACATGTATTCAGTATTGTTGTTAGTTTTGAACGGTGAGACATGTATTCAGTATTGTTGTTAGTTTTGAACGATGTGACATGTATTCAGTGTTGTTGTTAGTTTTGAACGGTGAGACATGTATTCAGTATTGTTGTTAGTATCACACGGTGAGACATGTATTCAGTATTGTTGTTAGTTTTGAACGGTGAGACATGTATTCAGTATTGTTGTTAGTTTTGAACGGTGTGACATGTATTCAGTGTTGTTGTTAGTTTTGAACGGTGAGACATGTATTCAGTATTGTTGTTAGTTTTGAACGGTGAGACATGTATTCAGTATTGTTGTTAGTTTTGAACGATGTGACATGTATTCAGTGTTGTTGTTAGTTTTGAACGGTGAGACATGTATTCAGTATTGTTGTTAGTTTTGAACGATGTGACATGTATTCAGTGTTGTTGTTAGTTTTGAACGGTGAGACATGTATTCAGTATTGTTGTTAGTTTTGAACGGTGAGACATGTATTCAGTATTGTTGTAAGTTTTGAACGGTGAGACATGAATTCAGTGTTGTTGTTAGTTTTGAACGATGTGACGTGTTCAGTGTTGTTAGTTTTGAACGGTGAGACATGTATTCAGTATTGTTGTTAGTATCACACGGTGAGACATGTATTCAGTATTGTTGTTAGTTTTGAACGGTGAGACATGTATTCAGTATTGTTGTTAGTTTTGAACGGTGAGACATGTATTCAGTGTTGTTGTTAGTTTTGAACAATGTGACATGTATTCAGTATTGTTGTTAGTATCACACGGTGAGACATGTATTCAGTATTGTTGTTAGTTTTGAACGGTGTGACATGTATTCAGTATTGCTGTTAGTTTTGAACGATGTGACATGTATTCAGTATTGTTGTTAGTATCACACGGTGAGACGTATTCAGTATTGTTGTTAGTTTTGAACGGTGAGACATGTATTCAGTATTGTTGTTAGTTTTGAACGGTGAGACATGTATTCAGTGTTGTTGTTAGTTTTGAACGGTGAGACATGTATTCAGTATTGTTGTTAGTTTTGAACGGTGAGACATGTATTCAGTATTGTTGTTAGTTTTGAACGGTGAGACATGTATTCAGTATTGTTGTTAGTTTTGAACGGTGAGACATGTATTCAGTATTGTTGTTAGTTTTGAACGGTGAGACATGTATTCAGTATTGTTGTTAGTTTTGAACGGTGAGACATGTATTCAGTATTGCTGTTAGTTTTGAACGGTGAGACATGTATTCAGTATTGTTGTTAGTTTTGAACGGTGAGACATGTATTCAGTATTGCTGTTAGTTTTGAACGGTGAGACATGTATTCAGTGTTGTTGTTAGTTTTGAACGGTGTGACATGTATTCAGTATTGTTGTTAGTATCACACGGTGAGACATGTATTCAGTATTGTTGTTAGTTTTGAACGGTGAGACATGTATTCAGTATTGTTGTTAGTTTTGAACGGTGAGACATGTATTCAGTATTGTTGTTAGTTTTGAACGGTGTGACATGTATTCAGTATTGTTGTTAGTATCACACGGTGAGACATGTATTCAGTATTGTTGTTAGTTTTGAACGGTGAGACATGTATTCAGTATTGTTGTTAGTTTTGAACGGTGAGACATGTATTCAGTATTGTTGGTAGTTTTGAACGGTGAGACATGTATTCAGTATTGTTGTTAGTTTTGAACGGTGAGACATGTATTCAGTGTTGTTGTTAGTTTTGAACGGTGAGACATGTATTCAGTATTGTTGTTAGTTTTGAACGGTGAGACATGTATTCAGTATTGTTGTTAGTTTTGAACGATCTGACATGTATTCAGTGTTGTTGTTAGTTTTGAACGGTGTGACATGAATTCAGTGTTGTTGTTAGTTTTGAACGGTGAGACATCTATTCAGTATTGTTGTTAGTTTTGAACGGTGAGACATGTATTCAGTGTTGTTGTTAGTTTTGAACGGTGAGACATGTATTCAGTATTGTTGTTAGTTTTGAACGGTGTGACATGTATTCAGTGTTGTTGTTAGTTTTGAACGGTGAAACATGTATTCAGTGTTGTTGTTAGTTTTGAACGGTGAGACATGTATTCAGTATTGCTGTTAGTTTTGAACGGTGAGACATGTATTCTGTGTTGTTGTTAGTTTTGAACGGTGAGACATGTATTCAGTATTGTTGTTCGTTTTGAACGGTGAGACATGTATTCAGTGACAGTGTTAGTTGTGATTTACATGTCCAGTGTTCTCTGTTCCTCCAGACACACAGGGGAACAGGCAGCAACACAATAAATCTACTATTTCTCTTTTTACAACAACATTTCTATTGATTTATCCTGACAATATAATATTAGCATAAAGGTTGTCCAAGATGACTCATGAAAATAATATGACTTTGTGTCTGTGTGTGTGTGTCAGTCAAATGAGGTAGGAATGCTTGGCATTCAGACGTCTGATTTTTACTGAGTAAAATATGAAGAATATGACAAGACTGATGTAAGACTGGCGTTAGAGTAGGGATCTTACTGAGTGTAAACACACACACACTTTAAGTCTACACACAGCGCAGGGCAGTGCAGGGGTCCTTTTTTGGTCAGAATAAAGACTCTTTCTGGAGGTTTTATTTTTAGGTCTGAAAGTGTGTCTGAGGAGAAAGGACATGTCTGCCCACTCCATGCTGTCTCAGGGAGATCTGTAGTATAGCTAGTAACACAAGTAGTTATACAAGTAGTGATACACTCATCACTGGCTGTTAGAAACATGGAACAATAAACGCTGGGTGGATATGTACTTTCTTCTGTTGGATGTTTTGTGGTCCAGGTCTCTCCCTCCCTCCCTCCCTCCCTCTCTCATTCTCTCTCTCTCTCTCTCTCTCTCTCTCTCTAGATGTGGATGAGTGTGAGCTGAACCCTAACATCTGTCTGAGTGGGAATTGTGAGAACAGCAGGGGATCCTTCATCTGCCACTGTGACAAGGGCTACTCCGTACGCAAGGGAACCACCGGCTGCACAGGTCACACACACACACACACACACACACACACACACACACACACACACACACACACACACACACACACACACACACACACACACACACACACACACACACACACACACAGACAGATACGTGTACACACAGACACACTTTGGTGAGATCACCATGCTCTGATGATTGTTTGTTCCTTTGTTGTTGTTTCATTAGCTTCTCTTCTCTTCTCTTAGCTGCTCTTGAACATTACTGATGCTTGGGTCAGTCTAATCACCTGGAATAACCCAACACACATACATACTGCAGTCAGAGAACAGGAGAGGACTGGAGGAGGGAGGAGGAGATGTAGACTGGAGGAGAGGAGAGGTAGACTGGAGGAGAGGAGAAGTAGACTGGCGGAGGGGGAGGAAGACTGGAGGAGGGAGGAGGAGATGTAGACTGGAGGAGAGGAGAGGTAGACTGGAGGAGAGGAGAGGTAGACTGGCGGAGGGGGGAGGAAGACTGGAGGAGGGGGGAGGAGAGGTAGACTTGAGGAGAGGGGAGGAGATGTAGACTGGAGGAGAGGTAGACTGGAGGAAGGGGGAGGAGAGGTAGACTGGAGGAGAGGAGAGGTAGACGAGAGGAGAGGGGAGGAGAGGGGAGGAAGACTGGAGGAGGGGGGAGGTGAGGTAGACTTGAGGAGAGGAGAGGTAGACTGGAGGAGGGGGAGGAAGACTGGAGGAGGGGGAGGAGAGGTAGACTTGAGGAGAGGGGAGGAGATGTAGACTGGAGGAGAGGAGAGGTAGACTGGAGGAGAGGAGAGGTAGACTGGCGGAGGGGGGAGGTAGACTGGAGGAGAGGAGTGGTAGACTGGAGGAGAGGAGAGGAAGACTGGAGGAGGGGGGAGGAGAGGTAGACTTGAGGTGAGGTAGACTGGAGGAAGGGGGAGGAGAGGGGAGGAGAGGTAGACTGGAGGAGGGAGGAGAGAGCTGAGAGCAGGATAGAGACAGAGAATAAGAGAACCAAACCAGCTGATCAATGGAAAGATGTGTACAGTACTTTAGCTAGCTGACAATATATGGAGGACACACACACACACACATACGCACCTACACAAATGCAGGCCTGGATGTTATTGTTGACTCCCAGGCTGTGTTAGCTGGCCCTCTCCGCTCCCAGATGTTGATTCTATGGGCTACAGCAGCGCTCCATAGGGCCCAGATGATGTGTCTGTGTAAGTGTGTGTGTGCATGAGTGAGCGTGTGTGCGTGTGTGCGTGTGCGTGTGTGCGTGTGTGTGCGTGTGTGTGCGCGTGTGCGTGCGTGTGTGTGTGTGAGAGAGAGAGAGAGACCAACGTGAATATGGCCCCAGCTAGCTCTCTGTCTCCTGTCTCTCTGGGATAGATCAGTGATGTCTGTATGAGTCACCATGCTCTCATTGTTTCCCCTCATACACAAACAAACAGATCTGTCTTAACCTCAAAACAGTCCCTGAGGAGACCCGAACACGCACACACACACATGTTCATATTTTCCTTGTTTTGAGAAGGTTGGTATTGCTGAACAGCCGTCTCTGATTCACAGGTTTGGAATTCATCTCTTTGGAATGTGATGGAAGTGTTCTGTAATTCCTCTCAGACAGGGTTCTCAACTCCATGTTATGTAGACCTGACAGGCATTCTGGGTATACTGGTGGCTTAGTCTCTAATGGCACCCTATTCCTCTTGTAGTGCACTTCACTACACACGGCGCTGATGAAAAGTAGTGCACTACACAGGGAATAGGTTGTGATGAGAGAGAGAGAGAGAGAGAGAGAGAGAGAGAGAGAGAGAGAGAGAGAGAGATGTGAGCCATTGGAGCCAGCTGCTAACAGTGGTCCCAGAGGAATAATTTCTCTGCTGTATTCCACACTGCTTAGCACATGAAGGCAGTGTGTGTCATCCCAAGTGAGCCCGACTGATCCCCCTGGCCCATAGAATATAGCCTGAAATTCAACACTATGAAACAATCTCACATTTTTAACTGCAGGATTTTCCACATTTCTGGCGTGGAGTGTCAGTGTTTTACATGTGTGTGTGCTTACTACTCTCTCTGGCTTCAAAGGTCTGTAGTCTAGTGGAGCTCTTATAATCACATCTCTCTGCTGTCCACCTTCATACTGATCACTCTATAGGACAGCACCTTAAATATACAGTTCATATACAGGGGGAATATACAGTTAGTATACAGGGGGAATACACAGTTAGTATACAGGGGGAATACATAGTTAATATACAGGGGGAATACATAGTTAATATACAGGGGGAATATACAGTTAGTATATAGGGGGAATATACAGTTAGTATACAGGGGGAATATACAGTTAGTATACAGGGGGAATATACAGTTAGTATACAGGGGGAATACACAGTTAATATACAGGGGGAATATACAGTTAGTATATAGGGGGAATATACAGTTAGTATACAGGGGGAATATACAGTTAGTATACAGGGAATATACAGTTAGTATACAGGGAATATACAGTTAGTATACAGGGGGAATGTACAGTTAGTATACAGGGGAATATACAGTTAGTATACAGGGGGAATATACAGTTAGTATACATGGAATATACAATTAGTATACGGGGGAATATACAGTTAGTATACAGGGGGAATACACAGTTAATATACAGGGGGAATATACAGTTAGTATATAGCGGGAATATACAGTTAGTTTACAGGGGGAATATACAGTTAGTATACAGGGAATATACAGTTAGTATACAGGGGGAATGTACAGTTAGTATACAGGGGAATATACAGTTAGTATACAGGGGCAATATACAGTTAGTATACAGGGGGAATACACAGTTAGTATACAGGGGGAATGTACAGTTAGTATACAGGGGAACATACAGTTAGTATGCAGGGAATATACAGTTAGTATACGGGGGAATATACAGTTAGTATACAGGGGAATATACAGTTAGTATACAGGGGGAATATACAGTTAGTATACAGGGAATATACAGTTAGTATACAGGGGGAATGTACAGTTAGTATACAGGGGGAATATACAGTTAGTATACAGGGGGAATATACAGTTAGTATACAGGGAATATACAGTTAGTATACAGGGGGAATGTACAGTTAGTATACAGGGGAATATACAGTTAGTATACAGGGGGAATATACAGTTAGTATACAGGGGGAATATACAGTTAGTATACAGGGAATATACAGTTAGTATACAGGGGGAATATACTTTTAATATACATGGGGAATGTACAGTTAGTATACAGGGGGAATATACAGTTAGTATACAGGGGGAATATACAGTTAGTATACAGGGAATATACAGTTAGTATACAGGGGGAATGTACAGTTAGTATACAGGGGGAATATACAGTTAATATACAGGGGAATATACAGTTAGTATACAGGGGAATATACAGTTAGTATACAGGGGAATATACAGTTAGTATACAGGGGGAATATACAGTTAGTATACAGGGAATATACAGTTAGTATACAGGGGGAATGTACAGTTAGTATACAGGGGAATATACAGTTAGTATACAGGGGGAATATACAGTTAGTATACAGGGGGAATATACAGTTAGTATACAGGGGAATATACAGTTACTATACAGGGGGAATATACAGTTAGTATACAGGGCATATACAGTTAGTATACAGGGGGAATATACAGTTAATATACAGGGGGAATGTACAGTTAGTATACAGGGGAATATACAGTTAGTATACAGGGGAATATACAGTTAGTATACAGGGGGAATATACAGTTAGTATACAGGGGAATATACAGTTAGTATACAGGGGGAATATACAGTTAGTATACAGGGAATATACAGTTAGTATACAGGGGAATATACAGTTAGTATACAGGGGGAATGTACAGTTAGTATACATGGGGAATATACAGTTAGTATACAGGGGGAATGTACAGTTAGTATACATGGGGAATATACAGTTAGTATACAGGGTGAATATACAGTTAGTATACAGGGAATGTACAGTTAGTATACAGAGGGAATGTATACCATCTCCTCAGGGAGACTGTAAACCAATATGTACTTTTCTTTAATTGAAAATTCTCAATGGCTAAATGACTTGATTACTGCCTTGATGGAGTAGAAAGAGATGGGGAGAGAGGGAGAGGGAAAGCAAAGTGAGAGAGAGAGAGATGGGATCTTGCTGGGGCTCAGAACAGGACTGGGCTGTGGGCCAGGTATTGTGAGGGTCAGAGTTTTCCAGATGCTTGTTTTTAGTCAAATCCCTGTCTACGTTATACAGGCAGTGTCTCTCTGTGACCTAGATAAAGAGGGAATGGGTATGTTCCAGGCAGACTACTTTGCAGACCCCTGCCAAATCTCACAACGCCTGGATAGGTATTTAACATATCAGCGAAATGTATGAATGTATGTATGAATGTATGGTTATTTTGACCCTTGGTTATTGTTGTTACTGTTGTCCTGTTGACAATTTTGATTCTCATTTGTATTTATTTTTATATTGTAAATATCCTAAATAAGCTTTGGCAATATGTACATTGTTACGTCATGCCAATAAAGCGAATTGAATTGAATTGAATTGAAATCTGATGCCCGACTGCACAGTCACTGACATGGCACACAACCATTGGTTGATGCAAGGCTTGGAATGCGACCAATGTCTGACCAATCTCAGCGTTATAGAGGCTGTTTGGGGGATGTTCAGAATGAATTTGTGTGGTTGTGAAAGTGAATCATAGCCCTTGGAGTTCTATGTGTGACTGGGTGATGTCTGATACACTGCTCACACTACTACTAGTCCATGTGGTTGACCAGCAGATAAACCATGTAGGAGAAATGGATGTAAAAGCTTTGTTTTGATCAGATAAAGAGAGTTTAACTGCTCTCATTAATCCTTCTCATTTCTGAATGTCCTGGTCTGTTTTAACATGGAGCGGTATTTCATCATTATAGCTAATAATCTGAGCAATAATCCATCTTGAGAGAGGGAGATGTATTTCTAATGCTTGGTAATGTAATTGTAATGGGTTTGTAATGAAAGGAGTTTATGTTTATTAGTAGAGTTAAGCCCAGGCACGCTATAACCATGGGGTATATAAGAATCCTTTTACTTTCCAAACTGACATCTGGACCAAGAAACATGCCATCCATTAACGTTTAAAATGAGTTCTGGTACAAAAACACACAAAGGCCGACAAGGTGGAAAACCTGTCAATGTGCCCCTGAGCAAGGCCCTTAACCCTAATTGCTCCAGGGTCGCCTTGATAATGGCAGACCCTGGCTGTGACCCCATTCTCCAAGGGTGTCTATGGGATAGTTGGGATATGCAAATAACACATATCCAACTCACACATGCGTATTAATACACACTTGTACATGTATGAAATAGGACAAATACACTCACACAAGCACGCACGCACGCACGCACGCACGCACGCACGCACGCACGCACACACACACACACACACACACACACACACACACACACACACACACACACACACACACACACACACACACACACACACAATCTAGCCTTCACTGTCACAGCTCCAGTTGAAGTTGTGTTTGTTGATGGGCAGTAGGTCTGACTGTCTGTGATTGAGGTTAGCTGCTCCAGTGAAAGTCTGAGTGGTAGAGAGGCCTGGACATGCAGACCATAAGGACTGAACCAGACCAGACCAGAGAGAGACACTGAACCAGACCAGAGAGAGAGAGACTGAACCAGACCAGACCAGAGAGAGAGACTGAACCAGACCAGACCAGAGAGAGAGAGACTGAACCAGACCAGACCAGAGAGAGAGACTGAACCAGACCAGACCAGAGAGAGAGACTGAACCAGACCAGACCAGAGAGAGAGAGAGACTGAACCAGACCAGACCAGAGAGAGAGACTGAACCAGACCAGACCAGAGAGAGAGACTGAACCAGACCAGACCAGAGAGAGAGACTGAACCTGACCAGACCAGAGAGAGAGACTGAACCAGTCCAGACCAGAGAGAGAGACTGAACCAGACCAGACCAGAGAGAGAGACTGAACCAGACCAGACCAGAGAGAGAGACTGAACCAGACCAGACCAGACCAGAGAGAGAGACTGAACCAGACCAGACCAGAGAGAGAGACTGAACCAGACCAGACCAGAGAGAGAGACTGAACCAGACCAGACCAGAGAGAGAGAGAGACTGAACCAGACCAGACCAGAGAGAGAGAGAGACTGAACCAGACCAGACCAGAGAGAGAGACTGAACCAGACCAGACCAGAGAGAGAGAGAGACTGAACCAGACCAGACCAGAGAGAGACACTGAACCAGACCAGAGAGAGAGAGACTGAACCAGACCAGACCAGAGAGAGAGACTGAACCAGACCAGACCAGAGAGAGAGAGACTGAACCAGACCAGACCAGAGAGAGAGACTGAACCAGACCAGACCAGAGAGAGAGACTGAACCAGACCAGACCAGAGAGAGAGAGAGACTGAACCAGACCAGACCAGAGAGAGAGACTGAACCAGACCAGACCAGAGAGAGAGACTGAACCAGACCAGACCAGAGAGAGAGACTGAACCTGACCAGACCAGAGAGAGAGACTGAACCAGTCCAGACCAGAGAGAGAGACTGAACCAGACCAGACCAGACCAGAGAGAGAGACTGAACCAGACCAGACCAGAGAGAGAGACTGAACCAGACCAGACCAGACCAGAGAGAGAGACTGAACCAGACCAGACCAGAGAGAGAGACTGAACCAGACCAGACCAGAGAGAGAGAGAGACTGAACCAGACCAGACCAGAGAGAGAGAGAGACTGAACCAGACCAGACCAGAGAGAGAGACTGAACCAGACCAGACCAGAGAGAGAGAGAGACTGAACCAGACCAGACCAGAGAGAGAGACTGAACCAGACCAGACCAGAGAGAGAGACTGAACCAGACCAGACCAGAGAGAGAGAGAGACTGAACCAGACCAGACCAGAGAGAGAGACTGAACCAGACCAGACCAGAGAGAGAGAGAGACTGAACCAGACCAGACCAGAGAGAGAGACTGAACCAGACCAGAGAGACTGAACCAGACCAGACCAGAGAGAGACTGAACCAGACCAGAGGGACTAAACCAGACCAAACCAGATAGACTAAATCAGACTAGAGAGACTGAACCAGACCAGAGAAAGACTGAACCAGACCAGAGAGAGACTGATCCAGACCAGAGAGACTAAACCAGACCAGAGAGACTGAACCAGACCAGAGAGACTGAACCAGACCAGAGAGACTGATGCAGACCAGAGAGACTGAACCAGACCAGAGAGACTGAACCAGACCAGAGAGACTGAACCAGACCAGAGAGACTGAACCAGACCAGAGAGACTGAACCAGACCAGAGAGACTAAACCAGATCAGAGAGACTGATGCAGACCAGAGAGACTGATGCAGACCAGAGAGACTAAACCAGACCAGAGAGACTGAACCAGACCAGAGAGACTGATCCAGACCAGAGAGACTAAACCAGACCAGAGAGACTGAACCAGACCAGAGAGACTGAACCAGACCAGAGAGACTGAACCAGACCAGAGAGACTGAACCAGACCAGAGAGACTGATGCAGACCAGAGAGACTAAACCAGACCAGAGAGACTGAACCAGACCAGAGAGACTGAACCAGACCAGAGAGACTAAACCAGATCAGAGAGACTGATGCAGACCAGAGAGACTAAACCAGACCAGAGAGACTAAACCAGACCAGAGAGACTGAATCAGAAGGAAAAAGAGAGAGAGAAGGAGAGGGAAAGAGAGAGAGGAAGAGTGAGATAGAGAGAGAGCAGTTGAGTGATAGGGTAATGTTCTGGTTCTGTACCAGCAGTGCAGTATATTTCTCTCATTTCATCATTGATTTCATCAGAGGCCGATGTGGGCTCAGTGTATGTCTCTGAGCAGATAAACCAGGACACACCGACCAGTCAACCAAACATCGACCTAACAATAACCTTACATCACCCTAACAACAACCACACAATAACACAAGACACATCAGTCGACCAAACACAAACAACTTGTCAACTTTTCACAAGTGAGTTCCATATTAACTCTCATCTCTCTCTCTGTAGATATTAATGAGTGTGAGATTGGGGCCCATAACTGTGACAGACATGCCTCATGTACCAACACGGCTGGCAGCTTCAAGTGTAGCTGTGCTCCGGGATGGATTGGAGACGGGATCAAATGCACAGGTAGGAACAACCTATGACCAGCTATAACCAGCTGTGACCAGCTATGACCACTTATGACTTGTAGTAACCAATAACCACCAACTTTGGTATAACTACTGTATCTGAAATGTTTTAGAAACGTCTACCATTTCACCAGTTATAAACCATTGTTGTTATAAACAACAATATTCAGTATCTGTATCAGTTGTAGATGTTTATCAACCCAGCTACATCTAATACTATCTATCCCCGTTATGAATGGTTTATCAAGCACCAATAATCAACCGTGTGTGTTGCAGACCTGGATGAGTGTTCCAACGGGACCCACATGTGCAGCAACAACGCAGACTGTCTGAACACCATGGGATCATACCGCTGCCACTGCAAGGACGGATTCTCTGGGGACGGCTTCTACTGCTCAGGTCACAGCTTCACACACTGACTCACCTTGAAATATTTCACTTGACTGTAGATCTCAGTACCTGTTTATTATTCTCAGTGAAGTGATTTGTAATGATGTGTTTATGTGCTCTGGTGCAGACAGCGATGAGTGTGCGGATAACGTGAACCTGTGTGAGAGCGGTAACTGCCTGAATGTTCCTGGAGGCTACCGTTGTGAATGTGACATGGGCTTCATCCCAACCCCGGACGGAAAGGCCTGCGAGGGTAAGACAGCTACTGAAACCCTAACAACACTGTGTCTATTTCTGCCATGTGTACATTTAAATCACAATATTATCTAACAGTTAAAAAGAAGGCTGTTTTGGAATAGTCGATATGTTTATAGTTTATATATAGTTTACAGTTCTGCTTCATTAAAGAGAAAGGAGAGGTTTCTATTGCCGATAATAACACAGGGCTGGAATGAGATACATGCTCAAACAGGTCCCTTATGTTTAACTTAAGACTTCTTGAACCAATAATTACAAAAATAAACTGCAGCATGTGTGTCCCTTAGTGTGTGTGTGTTTCCCTTAGTGTGTGTGTCCCTTAGTGTGTGTGTGTGTCCCTTAGTGTGTGTGTGTGTCCCTTAGTGTGTGTGTGTCCCTTAGTGTGTGTGTCCCTTAGTGTGTGTGTGTGTCCCTTAGTGTGTGTGTGTCCCTTAGTGTGTGTGTGTGTGTGTCCCTTAGTGTGTGTGTCCCTTAGTGTGTGTGTGTCCCTTAGTATGTGTGTCCCTTAGTGTGTCTGTCCCTTAGTGTGTGTTTGTCCCTTAGTGTGTGTGTGTCCCTTAGTGTGTGTGTGTGTGTGTGTGTGTGTCCCTTAGTGTGTGTGTGTGTGTGTCCCTTAGTGTGTGTGTGTCCCTTAGTGTGCGTGTGTGTCTCTTAGTGTGCGTGTGTCCCTTAGTGTGTGTGTGTCCCTTAGTGTGTGTCCCTTAGTGTGTGTGTGTCCCTTAGTGTGTGTGTGTGTGTGTGTGTGTCCCTTAGTGTGTGTGTGTGTGTGTCCCTTAGTGTGTGTGTGTCCCTTAGTGTGCGTGTGTGTCTCTTAGTGTGCGTGTGTCCCTTAGTGTGTGTGTGTCCCTTAGTGTGTGTCCCTTAGTGTGTGTGTGTCCCTTAGTGTGTGTGTGTGTCCCTTAGTGTGTGTGTGTGTGTGTGTGTGTCCCTTAGTGTGTGTGTGTGTGTGTGTGTGTGTGTGTGTGTGTGTGTGTGTGTGTGTGTGTGTGTGTGTGTGTGTCCCTTAGTGCGTGTGTCCCTTAGTGCGTGTGTGTCCCTTAGTGTGTGTGTCCCTTAGTGTGTGTGTCCCTTAGTGTGTGTGTATCCCTTAGTGTGTGTTTGTCTCTTATAGTGTGTGTGTACATGTGTTTGTGTGTGTGTCAAGGTACACTCCGTCCCAGGACCCACTAATTCTTCACAGCTGGACTCCCTCTCTAACCGTTCTCTCCCTCCCTCCCTCCCTCCCTCCCTCCCTCCCTCCCTCCCTCCCTCCCTCCCTCCCTCCCTCCCTCCCTCCCTCCCACAGACATAGACGAGTGTACCTTTGCCGATATCTGTGTGAATGGAAGGTGTCAGAACATTCCGGGGCTGTTCAGGTGTCAGTGTAGCATCGGCTACGAGCTGGACAGGAGCGGAGGCAACTGCACTGGTAAACCACACACACACACACCTGTTAACATAGGCATACACACAGCACAGTCTTCTCTGTGTGAGAACACACACCTGTTAACATAGGCATTCACACAGCACAGTCTTCTCTGTGTGAGAACACACACCTGTTAACATAGGCATACACACAGCACAGTCTTCTCTGTGTGAGAACACACACCTGTTAACATAGGCATTCACACAGCACAGTCTTCTCTGTGTGAGAACACACACCTGTTAACATAGGCATTCACACAGCACAGTCTTCTCTGTGTGAGAACACACACCTGTTAACATAGGCATACACACAGCACAGTCTTCTCTGTGTGAGAACACACACCTGTTAACATAGGCATACACACAGCACAGTCTTCTCTGTGTGAGAACACACACCTGTTAACATAGGCATACACACAGCACAGTCTTCTCTGTGTGAGAACACACACCGTCACCCCAGTGTAACTCTCCTCAGAGAACCTGTATAGATCAGGATATAGACTGTATATTAAGCCCAGTAGAATAGCACATTACATTGGTATCAATGCTATGTGTTTCTCCATAGACACTAAAACAAAGAACAAAAGGTTAATACAAGGCTAAATGGCCTGTCAGTAAGACTGTCCCTGAGTCTCTGTGTTGTCATGACACTCTGTTCTCTGGACACTGTGAAGAGATGAGACTCATCAGACCCAATCAGACTCATCCCCCTCTCCACTGGGATGGAGGGACGGAGAAAGGGATGATTCCTCTCCTCCCTCAGCATGTTGTCATGGAGTATAAGGAGTCATATTAATGATGAGGACTGACACCCACTCCCTAATACCACACACACACACACACACGCACACATGCACGCACACGCACGCGCCCACGCACGCACACACGCACATGCGCACACACACACACATCATATCACTAGCGTACACACTGAGACATTTGTGACTGTCTTAATGTTATTGCATGCTAATACTACTGTCTCTCTCTCTCTCTCTCTCTCTCTCCCTCTCCCTCTCCTATCAGACATTAATGAGTGTGCTGACCCGACCACCTGTATCAGTGGACTGTGTGTCAACACCCCAGGTAGCTACATCTGTAACTGTCCTCAAGACTTCGAACTCAACCCCACACGCGTGGGCTGTGTAGGTGAGACATCGCTCTGGACTCACTCACACACACACATTCAGTATGTGTCCTTCTGATGGGAGATGACTGAGTATGTGTGTCCCTTCCCAGACACTCGTTCTGGTGACTGCTATCTGGACGTGCGGATGCGGGGGGATGCGTCTGAGAGTTTGGTCTGTTCCAATGAGATCGGTGTGGCGGTGTCCAAAGCCTCCTGCTGCTGTTCTCTAGGGCAGGCCTGGGGAACACCCTGCGAATCCTGCCCCCCTCTCAACTCCTGTGAGTCAGTCTGACCTATCACCCCATCTAACACAATACTCACATCAGAATTACATGGAAAGATCCCTGAATGTTGTGATGTAGTGAATAAATCTCTTGTCTTCCAGCGGAGTACAAGACGTTGTGTCCAGGAGGAGAGGGATTCAGACCTAACCCCATCACTGTTATACTGGAAGGTTAGTTCAACCTAACCTCTGACCTCTAACCCCATCACTGTTATACTGGAAGGTTAGTTCAACCTAACCTCTGACCTCTAACCCCATCACTGTTATACTGGAAGGTTAGTTCAACCTAACCTCTGGCCTCTAACCCCATCACTGTTATACTGGAAGGTTAGTTCAACCTAAACCCTGACCTCTAACCCCATCACTGTTATACTGGAAGGTTAGTTCAACCTAACCTCTGACCTCTAACCCCATCACTGTTATACTGGAAGGTTAGTTCAACCTAACCTCTAACCCCATCACTGTTATACTGGAAGGTTAGTTCAACCTAACCTCTGACCTCTAACCCCATCACTGTTATACTGGAAGGTTAGTTCAACCTAACCTCTGACCTCTAACCCCATCACTGTTATACTGGAAGGTTAGTTCAACCTAACCTCTGACCTCTAACCCCATCACTGTTATACTGGAAGGTTAGTTCAACCTAAACCCTGACCTCTAACCCCATCACTGTTATACTGAAAGGTTAGTTCAACCTAAACCCTGACCTCTAACCCCATCACTGTCATACTAGAAGGTTAGTTCAACCTAACCTCTGACCTCATCACTGTCATACTGGAAGGTTAGTTCAACCTAACCTCTGACCTCATCACTGTCATACTGGAAGGTTAGTTCAACCTAAACCCTGACCTCTAACCCCATCACTGTTATACTGGAAGGTTAGTTCAACCTAAACCCTGACCTCTAACCCCATCACTGTCATACTGAAAGGTTAGTTCAACCTAACCTCTGACCTCATCACTGTCATACTGGAAGGTTAGTTCAACCTAAACCCTGACCTCTAACCCCATCACTGTCATACTGGAAGGTTAGTTCAACCTAACCTCTGACCTCTAACCTCATCACTGTTATACTGGAAGGTTAGTTCAACCTAAACCCTGACCTCTAACCCCATCACAGTCATACTGGAAGGTTAGTTCAACCTAACCTCTGACCTCATCACTGTCAAACTGGAAGGTTAGTTCAACCTAACCTCTGACCTCATCACAGTCATACTGGAAGGTTAGTTCAACCTAACCTCTGACCTCTAACCTCATCACTGTTATACTGGAAGGTTAGTTCAACCTAACCTCTAAGCTCATCACTGTCATACTGGAAGGTTAGTTCAACCTAACCTCTGACCTCTAACCTCATCACTGTCATACTGGAAGGTTAGTTCAATCTAACCTCTGACCTCTAACCCCATCACTGTCATACTGAAAGGTTAGTTCAACCTAACCTCTGCCCTCTAACCCATCACTGTTATACTGGAAGGTTAGTTCAACCTAACCTCTGACCACTAACATCATCACTGTCATACTGGAAGGTTAGTTCAACCTAACCTCTGACCTCTAACATCATCACTGTCATACTGGAAGGTTAGTTCAACCTTACCTCTGACCTCTAACCCCATCACTGTCATACTGGAAGGTTAGTTCAACCTAACCTCTGACCTCTAACCCCATCACTGTCATACTGGAAGGTTAGTTCAACCTAACCTCTGACCTCTAACCCCATCACTGTCATACTGGAAGGTTAGTTCAACCTAACCCTGACCTCTAACCCCATCACTGTCATACTGGAAGGTTAGTTCAACCTAACCTCTGACCTCTAACCTCATCACTGTTATACTGGAAGGTTAGTTCAACCTAAACCCTGACCTCTAACCCCCTCACTGTTATACTGAAAGGTTAGTTCAACCTAACCTCTGACCTCTAACCTCATCACTGTTATACTGGAAGGTTAGTTCAACCTAACCCTGACCTCTAACCCCATCACTGTCATACTGGAAGGTTAGTTCAACCTAACCTCTAACCTCATCACTGTTTTACTGGAAGGTTAGTTCAACCTAAACCCTAACCTCTAACCCCCTCACTGTTATACTGAAAGGTTAGTTCAACCTAACCTCTGACCTCTAACCTCATCACTGTTATACTGGAAGGTTAGTTCAACCTAAACCCTGACCTCTAACCTCATCACTGTCATACTGGAAGGTTAGTTCAACCTAACCCTGACCTCTAACCCCATCACTGTCATACTGGAAGGTTAGTTCAACCTAACCTCTGACCTCTAACCCCATCACTGTTATACTGGAAGGTTAGTTCAACCTAACCCTGACCTCTAACCCCATCACTGTCATACTGGAAGGTTAGTTCAACCTAACCTCTGACCTCTAACCTCATCACTGTTATACTGGAAGGTTAGTTCAACCTAAACCCTGACCTCTAACCCCATCACTGTTATACTGGAAGGTTAGTTCAACCTAAACCCTGACCTCTAACCCCATCACTGTCATACTGAAAGGTTAGTTCAACCTAACCTCTGACCTCATCACTGTCATACTGGAAGGTTAGTTCAACCTAAACCCTGACCTCTAACACCATCACTGTCATACTGGAAGGTTAGTTCAACCTAACCTCTAACCCCATCACTGTCATACTGGAAGGTTAGTTCAACCTAAACCCTGACCTCTAACCCCATCACAGTCATACTGGAAGGTTAGTTCAACCTAACCTCTGACCTCATCACTGTCAAACTGGAAGGTTAGTTCAACCTAACCTCTGACCTCATCACAGTCATACTGGAAGGTTAGTTCAACCTAACCTCTGACCTCTAACCTCATCACTGTTATACTGGAAGGTTAGTTCAACCTAACCTCTAAGCTCATCACTGTCATACTGGAAGGTTAGTTCAACCTAACCTCTGACCTCTAACCCATCACTGTTATACTGGAAGGTTAGTTCAACCTAACCTCTGACCACTAACATCTTCACTGTCATACTGGAAGGTTAGTTCAACCTAACCTCTGACCTCTAACATCATCACTGTCATACTGGAAGGTTAGTTCAACCTTACCTCTGACCTCTAACCCCATCACAGTCATACTGGAAGGTTAGTTCAACCTTACCTCTGACCTCTAACCCCATCACAGTCATACTGGAAGGTTAGTTCAACCTAACCTCTGACCTCTAACCCCATCACTGTCATACTGGAAGGTTAGTTCAACCTAACCCTGACCTCTAACCCCATCACTGTCATACTGGAAGGTTAGTTCAACCTAACCCTGACCTCTAACCCCATCACTGCAATACTGGAAGGTTAGTTCAACCTAACCTCTGACCTCTAACCTCATCACTGTTATACTGGAAGGTTAGTTCAACCTAAACCCTGACCTCTAACCCCCTCACTGTTATACTGAAAGGTTAGTTCAACCTAACCTCTGACCTCTAACCTCATCACTGTTATACTGGAAGGTTAGTTCAACCTAAACCCTGACCTCTAACCTCATCACTGTCATACTGGAAGGTTAGTTCAACCTAACCCTGACCTCTAACCCCATCACTGTCATACTGGAAGGTTAGTTCAACCTAACCCTGACCTCTAACCCCATCACTGTCATACTGGAAGGTTAGTTCAACCTAACCTCTAACCTCATCACTGTTTTACTGGAAGGTTAGTTCAACCTAAACCCTAACCTCTAACCCCCTCACTGTTATACTGAAAGGTTAGTTCAACCTAACCTCTGACCTCTAACCTCATCACTGTTATACTGGAAGGTTAGTTCAACCTAAACCCTGACCTCTAACCTCATCACTGTCATACTGGAAGGTTAGTTCAACCTAACCCTGACCTCTAACCCCATCACTGTCATACTGGAAGGTTAGTTCAACCTAACCTCTGACCTCTAACCCCATCACTGTTATACTGGAAGGTTAGTTCAACCTAACCCTGACCTCTAACCCCATCACTGTCATACTGGAAGGTTAGTTCAACCTAACCTCTGACCTCTAACCTCATCACTGTTATACTGGAAGGTTAGTTCAACCTAAACCCTGACCTCTAACCCCATCACTGTTATACTGGAAGGTTAGTTCAACCTAAACCCTGACCTCTAACCCCATCACTGTCATACTGAAAGGTTAGTTCAACCTAACCTCTGACCTCATCACTGTCATACTGGAAGGTTAGTTCAACCTAAACCCTGACCTCTAACACCATCACTGTCATACTGGAAGGTTAGTTCAACCTAACCTCTAACCCCATCACTGTCATACTGGAAGGTTAGTTCAACCTAAACCCTGACCTCTAACCCCATCACAGTCATACTGGAAGGTTAGTTCAACCTAACCTCTGACCTCATCACTGTCAAACTGGAAGGTTAGTTCAACCTAACCTCTGACCTCATCACAGTCATACTGGAAGGTTAGTTCAACCTAACCTCTGACCTCTAACCTCATCACTGTTATACTGGAAGGTTAGTTCAACCTAACCTCTAAGCTCATCACTGTCATACTGGAAGGTTAGTTCAACCTAACCTCTGACCTATAACCCATCACTGTTATACTGGAAGGTTAGTTCAACCTAACCTCTGACCACTAACATCATCACTGTCATACTGGAAGGTTAGTTCAACCTAACCTCTGACCTCTAACATCATCACTGTCATACTGGAAGGTTAGTTCAACCTTACCTCTGACCTCTAACCCCATCACAGTCATACTGGAAGGTTAGTTCAACCTAACCTCTGACCTCTAACCCCATCACTGTCATACTGGAAGGTTAGTTCAACCTAACCCTGACCTCTAACCCCATCACTGTCATACTGGAAGGTTAGTTCAACCTAACCCTGACCTCTAACCCCATCACTGTCATACTGGAAGGTTAGTTCAACCTAACCTCTGACCTCTAACCTCATCACTGTTATACTGGAAGGTTAGTTCAACCTAAACCCTGACCTCTAACCCCCTCACTGTTATACTGAAAGGTTAGTTCAACCTAACCTCTGACCTCTAACCTCATCACTGTTATACTGGAAGGTTAGTTCAACCTAAACCCTGACCTCTAACCTCATCACTGTCATACTGGAAGGTTAGTTCAACCTAACCCTGACCTCTAACCCCATCACTGTCATACTGGAAGGTTAGTTCAACCTAACCCTGACCTCTAACCCCATCACTGTCATACTGGAAGGTTAGTTCAACCTAACCTCTAACCTCATCACTGTTATACTGGAAGGTTAGTTCAACCTAAACCCTAACCTCTAACCCCCTCACTGTTATACTGAAAGGTTAGTTCAACCTAACCTCTGATCTCTAACCTCATCACTGTTATACTGGAAGGTTAGTTCAACCTAACCTCTGACCTCTAACCTCATCACTGTTATACTGGAAGGTTAGTTCAACCTAAACCCTGACCTCTAACCTCATCACTGTCATACTGGAAGGTTAGTTCAACCTAACCCTGACCTCTAACCCCATCACTGTCATACTGGAAGGTTAGTTCAACCTAAACCTGACCTCTAACCCCATCACTGTCATACTGGAAGGTTAGTTCAACCTAACCCTGACCTCTAACCTCATCACTGTCATACTAGAAGGTTAGTTCAACCTAAACCCTGACCTCTAACCCCATCACTGTCATACTGGAAGGTTAGTTCAACCTAACCCTGACCTCTAACCCCATCACTGTCATACTGGAAGGTTAGTTCAACCTAACCTCTGACCTCTAACCCCATCACTGTTATACTGGAAGGTTAGTTCAACCTAACCTCTGACCTCTAACCCCATCACTGTTATACTGGAAGGTTAGTTCAACCTAACCTCTGACCTCTAACCCCATCACTGTCATACTGGAAGGTTAGTTCAACCTAACCCTGACCTCTAACCCCATCACTGTCATACTGGAAGGTTAGTTCAACCTAACCTCTGACCTCATCACTGTTATACTGGAAGGTTAGTTCAACCTAAACCCTGACTTCTAACCTCATCACTGTCATACTGGAAGGTTAGTTCAACCTTACCTCTGACCTCTAACCCCATCACTGTCATACTGGAAGGTTAGTTCAACCTAACCTCTGACCTCTAACCTCATCACTGTTATACTGGAAGGTTAGTTCAACCTAAACCCTGACCTCTAACCCCCTCATTGTTATACTGAAAGGTTAGTTCAACCTAACCTCTGACCTCTAACCTCATCACTGTTATACTGGAAGGTTAGTTCAACCTAAACCCTGACCTCTAACCTCATCACTGTCATACTGGAAGGTTAGTTCAACCTAACCCTGACCTCTAACCCCATCACTGTCATACTGGAAGGTTAGTTCAACCTAACCTCTAACCTCATCACTGGTATACTGGAAGGTTAGTTCAACCTAAACCCTAACCTCTAACCCCCTCACTGTTATACTGAAAGGTTAGTTCAACCTAACCTCTGACCTCTAACCTCATCACTGTTATACTGGAAGGTTAGTTCAACCTAAACCCTGACCTCTAACCTCATCACTGTCATACTGGAAGGTTAGTTCAACCTAATCCTGACCTCTAACCCCATCACTGTCATACTGGAAGGTTAGTTCAACCTAACCTCTGACCTCTAACCCCATCACTGTTATACTGGAAGGTTAGTTCAACCTAACCTCTGACCTCTAACCTCATCACTGTTATACTGGAAGGTTAGTTCAACCTAAACCCTGACCTCTAACCCCATCACTGTTATACTGGAAGGTTAGTTCAACCTAAACCCTGACCTCTAACCCCATCACTGTCATACTGAAAGGTTAGTTCAACCTAACCTCTGACCTCATCACTGTCATACTGGAAGGTTAGTTCAACCTAAACCCTGACCTCTAACCCCATCACTGTCATACTGGAAGGTTAGTTCAACCTAACCTCTAACCCCATCACTGTCATACTGGAAGGTTAGTTCAACCTAAACCCTGACCTCTAACCCCATCACAGTCATACTGGAAGGTTAGTTCAACCTAACCTCTGACCTCATCACTGTCAAACTGGAAGGTTAGTTCAACCTAACCTCTGACCTCATCACAGTCATACTGGAAGGTTAGTTCAACCTAACCTCTGACCTCTAACCTCATCACTGTTATACTGGAAGGTTAGTTCAACCTAACCTCTAAGCTCATCACTGTCATACTGGAAGGTTAGTTCAACCTAACCTCTGACCTCTAACCCATCACTGTTATACTGGAAGGTTAGTTCAACCTAACCTCTGACCAGTAACATCATCACTGTCATTCTGGAACGTTAGTTCAACCTAACCTCTGACCTCTAACATCATCACTGTCATACTGGAAGGTTAGTTCAACCTTACCTCTGACCTCTAACCCCATCACTGTCATACTGGAAGGTTAGTTCAACCTAACCTCTGACCTCTAACCCCATCACTGTCATACTGGAAGGTTAGTTCAACCTAACCCTGACCTCTAACCCCATCACTGTCATACTGGAAGGTTAGTTCAACCTAACCCTGACCTCTAACCCCATCACTGTCATACTGGAAGGTTAGTTCAACCTAATCTCTGACCTCTAACCTCATCACTGTTATACTGGAAGGTTAGTTCAACCTAAACCCTGACCTCTAACCCCCTCACTGTTATACTGAAAGGTTAGTTCAACCTAACCTCTGACCTCTAACCTCATCACTGTTATACTGGAAGGTTAGTTCAACCTAAACCCTGACCTCTAACCTCCTCAGTGTCATACTGGAAGGTTAGTTCAACCTAACCCTGACCTCTAACCCCATCACTGTCATACTGGAAGGTTAGTTCAACCTAACCCTGACCTCTAACCCCATCACTGTCATACTGGAAGGTTAATTCAACCTAACCTCTAACCTCATCACTGTTATACTGGAAGGTTAGTTCAACCTAAACCCTAACCTCTAACCCCCTCACTGTTATACTGAAAGGTTAGTTCAACCTAACCTCTGACCTCTAACCTCATCACTGTTATACTGGAAGGTTAGTTCAACCTAACCTCTGACCTCTAACCTCATCACTGTTATACTGGAAGGTTAGTTCAACCTAAACCCTGACCTCTAACCTCATCACTGTCATACTGGAAGGTTAGTTCAACCTAACCCTGACCTCTAACCCCATCACTGTCATACTGGAAGGTTAGTTCAACCTAACCTCTGACCTCTAACCCCATCACTGTCATACTGGAAGGTTAGTTCAACCTAACCCTGACCTCTAACCCCATCACTGTCATACTGGAAGGTTAGTTCAACCTAACCTCTGACCTCTAACCTCATCACTGTTATACTGGAAGGTTAGTTCAACCTAAACCCTGACCTCTAACCCCCTCACTGTTATACTGAAAGGTTAGTTCAACCTAACCTCTGACCTCTAACCTCATCACTGTTATACTGGAAGGTTAGTTCAACCTAACCCTGACCTCTAACCCCATCACTGTCATACTGGAAGGTTAGTTCAACCTAACCTCTAACCTCATCACTGTTTTACTGGAAGGTTAGTTCAACCTAAACCCTAACCTCTAACCCCCTCACTGTTATACTGAAAGGTTAGTTCAACCTAACCTCTGACCTCTAACCTCATCACTGTTATACTGGAAGGTTAGTTCAACCTAAACCCTGACCTCTAACCTCATCACTGTCATACTGGAAGGTTAGTTCAACCTAACCCTGACCTCTAACCCCATCACTGTCATACTGGAAGGTTAGTTCAACCTAACCTCTGACCTCTAACCCCATCACTGTTATACTGGAAGGTTAGTTCAACCTAACCCTGACCTCTAACCCCATCACTGTCATACTGGAAGGTTAGTTCAACCTAACCTCTGACCTCTAACCTCATCACTGTTATACTGGAAGGTTAGTTCAACCTAAACCCTGACCTCTAACCCCATCACTGTTATACTGGAAGGTTAGTTCAACCTAAACCCTGACCTCTAACCCCATCACTGTCATACTGAAAGGTTAGTTCAACCTAACCTCTGACCTCATCACTGTCATACTGGAAGGTTAGTTCAACCTAAACCCTGACCTCTAACACCATCACTGTCATACTGGAAGGTTAGTTCAACCTAACCTCTAACCCCATCACTGTCATACTGGAAGGTTAGTTCAACCTAAACCCTGACCTCTAACCCCATCACAGTCATACTGGAAGGTTAGTTCAACCTAACCTCTGACCTCATCACTGTCAAACTGGAAGGTTAGTTCAACCTAACCTCTGACCTCATCACAGTCATACTGGAAGGTTAGTTCAACCTAACCTCTGACCTCTAACCTCATCACTGTTATACTGGAAGGTTAGTTCAACCTAACCTCTAAGCTCATCACTGTCATACTGGAAGGTTAGTTCAACCTAACCTCTGACCTCTAACCCATCACTGTTATACTGGAAGGTTAGTTCAACCTAACCTCTGACCACTAACATCTTCACTGTCATACTGGAAGGTTAGTTCAACCTAACCTCTGACCTCTAACATCATCACTGTCATACTGGAAGGTTAGTTCAACCTTACCTCTGACCTCTAACCCCATCACAGTCATACTGGAAGGTTAGTTCAACCTAACCTCTGACCTCTAACCCCATCACTGTCATACTGGAAGGTTAGTTCAACCTAACCCTGACCTCTAACCCCATCACTGTCATACTGGAAGGTTAGTTCAACCTAACCCTGACCTCTAACCCCATCACTGCAATACTGGAAGGTTAGTTCAACCTAACCTCTGACCTCTAACCTCATCACTGTTATACTGGAAGGTTAGTTCAACCTAAACCCTGACCTCTAACCCCCTCACTGTTATACTGAAAGGTTAGTTCAACCTAACCTCTGACCTCTAACCTCATCACTGTTATACTGGAAGGTTAGTTCAACCTAAACCCTGACCTCTAACCTCATCACTGTCATACTGGAAGGTTAGTTCAACCTAACCCTGACCTCTAACCCCATCACTGTCATACTGGAAGGTTAGTTCAACCTAACCCTGACCTCTAACCCCATCACTGTCATACTGGAAGGTTAGTTCAACCTAACCTCTAACCTCATCACTGTTTTACTGGAAGGTTAGTTCAACCTAAACCCTAACCTCTAACCCCCTCACTGTTATACTGAAAGGTTAGTTCAACCTAACCTCTGACCTCTAACCTCATCACTGTTATACTGGAAGGTTAGTTCAACCTAAACCCTGACCTCTAACCTCATCACTGTCATACTGGAAGGTTAGTTCAACCTAACCCTGACCTCTAACCCCATCACTGTCATACTGGAAGGTTAGTTCAACCTAACCTCTGACCTCTAACCCCATCACTGTTATACTGGAAGGTTAGTTCAACCTAACCCTGACCTCTAACCCCATCACTGTCATACTGGAAGGTTAGTTCAACCTAACCTCTGACCTCTAACCTCATCACTGTTATACTGGAAGGTTAGTTCAACCTAAACCCTGACCTCTAACCCCATCACTGTTATACTGGAAGGTTAGTTCAACCTAAACCCTGACCTCTAACCCCATCACTGTCATACTGAAAGGTTAGTTCAACCTAACCTCTGACCTCATCACTGTCATACTGGAAGGTTAGTTCAACCTAAACCCTGACCTCTAACACCATCACTGTCATACTGGAAGGTTAGTTCAACCTAACCTCTAACCCCATCACTGTCATACTGGAAGGTTAGTTCAACCTAAACCCTGACCTCTAACCCCATCACAGTCATACTGGAAGGTTAGTTCAACCTAACCTCTGACCTCATCACTGTCAAACTGGAAGGTTAGTTCAACCTAACCTCTGACCTCATCACAGTCATACTGGAAGGTTAGTTCAACCTAACCTCTGACCTCTAACCTCATCACTGTTATACTGGAAGGTTAGTTCAACCTAACCTCTAAGCTCATCACTGTCATACTGGAAGGTTAGTTCAACCTAACCTCTGACCTATAACCCATCACTGTTATACTGGAAGGTTAGTTCAACCTAACCTCTGACCACTAACATCATCACTGTCATACTGGAAGGTTAGTTCAACCTAACCTCTGACCTCTAACATCATCACTGTCATACTGGAAGGTTAGTTCAACCTTACCTCTGACCTCTAACCCCATCACAGTCATACTGGAAGGTTAGTTCAACCTAACCTCTGACCTCTAACCCCATCACTGTCATACTGGAAGGTTAGTTCAACCTAACCCTGACCTCTAACCCCATCACTGTCATACTGGAAGGTTAGTTCAACCTAACCCTGACCTCTAACCCCATCACTGTCATACTGGAAGGTTAGTTCAACCTAACCTCTGACCTCTAACCTCATCACTGTTATACTGGAAGGTTAGTTCAACCTAAACCCTGACCTCTAACCCCCTCACTGTTATACTGAAAGGTTAGTTCAACCTAACCTCTGACCTCTAACCTCATCACTGTTATACTGGAAGGTTAGTTCAACCTAAACCCTGACCTCTAACCTCATCACTGTCATACTGGAAGGTTAGTTCAACCTAACCCTGACCTCTAACCCCATCACTGTCATACTGGAAGGTTAGTTCAACCTAACCCTGACCTCTAACCCCATCACTGTCATACTGGAAGGTTAGTTCAACCTAACCTCTAACCTCATCACTGTTATACTGGAAGGTTAGTTCAACCTAAACCCTAACCTCTAACCCCCTCACTGTTATACTGAAAGGTTAGTTCAACCTAACCTCTGATCTCTAACCTCATCACTGTTATACTGGAAGGTTAGTTCAACCTAACCTCTGACCTCTAACCTCATCACTGTTATACTGGAAGGTTAGTTCAACCTAAACCCTGACCTCTAACCTCATCACTGTCATACTGGAAGGTTAGTTCAACCTAACCCTGACCTCTAACCCCATCACTGTCATACTGGAAGGTTAGTTCAACCTAAACCTGACCTCTAACCCCATCACTGTCATACTGGAAGGTTAGTTCAACCTAACCCTGACCTCTAACCTCATCACTGTCATACTAGAAGGTTAGTTCAACCTAAACCCTGACCTCTAACCCCATCACTGTCATACTGGAAGGTTAGTTCAACCTAACCCTGACCTCTAACCCCATCACTGTCATACTGGAAGGTTAGTTCAACCTAACCTCTGACCTCTAACCCCATCACTGTTATACTGGAAGGTTAGTTCAACCTAACCTCTGACCTCTAACCCCATCACTGTTATACTGGAAGGTTAGTTCAACCTAACCTCTGACCTCTAACCCCATCACTGTCATACTGGAAGGTTAGTTCAACCTAACCCTGACCTCTAACCCCATCACTGTCATACTGGAAGGTTAGTTCAACCTAACCTCTGACCTCATCACTGTTATACTGGAAGGTTAGTTCAACCTAAACCCTGACTTCTAACCTCATCACTGTCATACTGGAAGGTTAGTTCAACCTTACCTCTGACCTCTAACCCCATCACTGTCATACTGGAAGGTTAGTTCAACCTAACCTCTGACCTCTAACCTCATCACTGTTATACTGGAAGGTTAGTTCAACCTAAACCCTGACCTCTAACCCCCTCATTGTTATACTGAAAGGTTAGTTCAACCTAACCTCTGACCTCTAACCTCATCACTGTTATACTGGAAGGTTAGTTCAACCTAAACCCTGACCTCTAACCTCATCACTGTCATACTGGAAGGTTAGTTCAACCTAACCCTGACCTCTAACCCCATCACTGTCATACTGGAAGGTTAGTTCAACCTAACCTCTAACCTCATCACTGGTATACTGGAAGGTTAGTTCAACCTAAACCCTAACCTCTAACCCCCTCACTGTTATACTGAAAGGTTAGTTCAACCTAACCTCTGACCTCTAACCTCATCACTGTTATACTGGAAGGTTAGTTCAACCTAAACCCTGACCTCTAACCTCATCACTGTCATACTGGAAGGTTAGTTCAACCTAATCCTGACCTCTAACCCCATCACTGTCATACTGGAAGGTTAGTTCAACCTAACCTCTGACCTCTAACCCCATCACTGTTATACTGGAAGGTTAGTTCAACCTAACCTCTGACCTCTAACCTCATCACTGTTATACTGGAAGGTTAGTTCAACCTAAACCCTGACCTCTAACCCCATCACTGTTATACTGGAAGGTTAGTTCAACCTAAACCCTGACCTCTAACCCCATCACTGTCATACTGAAAGGTTAGTTCAACCTAACCTCTGACCTCATCACTGTCATACTGGAAGGTTAGTTCAACCTAAACCCTGACCTCTAACCCCATCACTGTCATACTGGAAGGTTAGTTCAACCTAACCTCTAACCCCATCACTGTCATACTGGAAGGTTAGTTCAACCTAAACCCTGACCTCTAACCCCATCACAGTCATACTGGAAGGTTAGTTCAACCTAACCTCTGACCTCATCACTGTCAAACTGGAAGGTTAGTTCAACCTAACCTCTGACCTCATCACAGTCATACTGGAAGGTTAGTTCAACCTAACCTCTGACCTCTAACCTCATCACTGTTATACTGGAAGGTTAGTTCAACCTAACCTCTAAGCTCATCACTGTCATACTGGAAGGTTAGTTCAACCTAACCTCTGACCTCTAACCCATCACTGTTATACTGGAAGGTTAGTTCAACCTAACCTCTGACCAGTAACATCATCACTGTCATTCTGGAACGTTAGTTCAACCTAACCTCTGACCTCTAACATCATCACTGTCATACTGGAAGGTTAGTTCAACCTTACCTCTGACCTCTAACCCCATCACTGTCATACTGGAAGGTTAGTTCAACCTAACCTCTGACCTCTAACCCCATCACTGTCATACTGGAAGGTTAGTTCAACCTAACCCTGACCTCTAACCCCATCACTGTCATACTGGAAGGTTAGTTCAACCTAACCCTGACCTCTAACCCCATCACTGTCATACTGGAAGGTTAGTTCAACCTAATCTCTGACCTCTAACCTCATCACTGTTATACTGGAAGGTTAGTTCAACCTAAACCCTGACCTCTAACCCCCTCACTGTTATACTGAAAGGTTAGTTCAACCTAACCTCTGACCTCTAACCTCATCACTGTTATACTGGAAGGTTAGTTCAACCTAAACCCTGACCTCTAACCTCCTCAGTGTCATACTGGAAGGTTAGTTCAACCTAACCCTGACCTCTAACCCCATCACTGTCATACTGGAAGGTTAGTTCAACCTAACCCTGACCTCTAACCCCATCACTGTCATACTGGAAGGTTAATTCAACCTAACCTCTAACCTCATCACTGTTATACTGGAAGGTTAGTTCAACCTAAACCCTAACCTCTAACCCCCTCACTGTTATACTGAAAGGTTAGTTCAACCTAACCTCTGACCTCTAACCTCATCACTGTTATACTGGAAGGTTAGTTCAACCTAACCTCTGACCTCTAACCTCATCACTGTTATACTGGAAGGTTAGTTCAACCTAAACCCTGACCTCTAACCTCATCACTGTCATACTGGAAGGTTAGTTCAACCTAACCCTGACCTCTAACCCCATCACTGTCATACTGGAAGGTTAGTTCAACCTAACCCTGACCTCTAACCCCATCACTGTCATACTGGAAGGTTAGTTCAACCTAACCCTGACCTCTAACCTCATCACTGTCATACTAGAAGGTTAGTTCAACCTAAACCCTGACCTCTAACATCATCACTGTCATACTAGAAGGTTAGTTCAACCTAAACCCTGACCTCTAACCCCATCACTGTTATACTGGAAGGTTAGTTCAACCTAACCCTGACCTCTAACCACATCACTGTCATACTAGAAGGTTAGTTCAACCTAACCCCCATAAATATCCTGTGTTGTGTTTCATTGTGTGCTAACCCCTATCCCCATCACTGCAACACTGGAAGGTTAGTTCAACCTAACCCCTATCTCTGTGTTCTCATTCACATTCAGACATCAATGAGTGCCAGGAGTTGCCAGGCTTGTGTCAAGGAGGAAACTGCATCAACACCTTTGGTAGCTTCCAGTGTGAATGTCCCAAAGGCTTCCAACTCAACGAGGAG
>NC_138301.1:33567500-33582500 GCF_965601325.2 Salmo salar
GCAGCCCTCTAACTCCCAGAGTAGACTACCAACATCTACCTCAGCTCTGACTGGCAGCCCTCTAACTCCCAGAGTAGACTACCAACATCTACCTCAGCTCTGACTGGCAGCCCTCTAACTACCAGAGTAGACTACCAACCCCCACCTCAGCTCTGACTGGCAGCCCTCTAACTCCCAGAGTAGACTACCGACCCCCACCTCAGCTCTGACTGGCAGCCCTCTAACTCCCAGAGTAGACTACCGACCCCGACCTCAGCTCTGACTGGCAGCTCTCTAACTCCCAGAGTAGACTACCAACATCTACCTCAGCTCTGACTGGCAGCCCTCTAACTCCCAGAGTAGACTACCAACCCCCACCTCAGCTCTGACTGGCAGCCCTCTAACTCCCAGAGTAGACTACCAACATCTACCTCAGCTCTGACTGGCAGCCCTCTAACTCCCAGAGTAGACTACCGACCCCCACCTCAGCTCTGACTGGCAGCCCTCTAACTCCCAGAGTAGACTACCAACATCTACCTCAGCTCTGACTGGCAGCCCTCTAACTCCCAGAGTAGACTACCGACATCTACCTCAGCTCTGACTGGCAGCCCTCTAACTCCCAGAGTAGACTACCAACATCTACCTCAGCTCTGACTGGCAGCCCTCTAACTCCCAGAGTAGACTACCAACATCTACCTCAGCTCTGACTGGCAGCCCTCTAACTCCCAGAGTAGACTACCAACATCTACCTCAGCTCTGACTGGCAGCCCTCTAACTACCAGAGTAGACTACCAACATCTACCTCAGCTCTGACTGACAGCCCTCTAACTCCCAGAGTAGACTACCAACATCTACCTCAGCTCTGACTGGCAGCCCTCTAACTCCCAGAGTAGACTACCAACATCTACCTCAGCTCTGACTGGCAGCCCTCTAACTACCAGAGTAGACTACCAACCCTCACCTCAGCTCTGACTGGCAGCCCTCTAACTCCCAGAGTAGACTACCAACCCCCACCTCAGCTCTGACTGGCAGCCCTCTAACTCCCAGAGTAGACTACCAACATCTACCTCAGCTCTGACTGGCAGCCCTCTAACTCCCAGAGTAGACTACTGACCCCCACCTCAGCTCTGACTGGCAGCCCTCTAACTCCCAGAGTAGACTACCAACATCTACCTCAGCTCTGACTGGCAGCCCTCTAACTCCCAGAGTAGACTACCAACATCTACCTCAGCTCTGACTGGCAGCCCTCTAACTACCAGAGTAGACTACCAACCCCCACCTCAGCTCTGACTGGCAGCCCTCTAACTCCCAGAGTAGACTACTGACCCCCACCTCAGCTCTGACTGGCAGCCCTCTAACTCCCAGAGTAGACCACCAACATCTACCTCAGCTCTGACTGGCAGCCCTCTAACTACCAGAGTAGACTACCAACATCTACCTCAGCTCTGACTGGCAGCCCTCTAACTCCCAGAGTAGACTACCAACATCTACCTCAGCTCTGACTGGCAGCCCTCTAACTACCAGAGTAGACTACCAACATCTACCTCAGCTCTGACTGGCAGCCCTCTAACTCCCAGAGTAGACTACCAACCCCCACCTCAGCTCTGACTGGCAGCCCTCTAACTCCCAGAGTAGACTACCAACCCCCACCTCAGCTCTGACTGGCAGCCCTCTAACTCCCAGAGTAGACTACCAACCCCCACCTCAGCTCTGACTGGCAGCCCTCTAACTCCCAGAGTAGACTACCAACATCTACCTCAGCTCTGACTGGCAGCCCTCTAACTACCAGAGTAGACTACCAACATCTACCTCAGCTCTGACTGGCAGCCCTCTAACTCCCAGAGTAGACTACCAACCCCCACCTCAGCTCTGACTGGCAGCCCTCTAACTCCCAGAGTAGACTACCGACCCCCACCTCAGCTCTGACTGGCAGCCCTCTAACTCCCAGAGTAGACTACCAACCCCCACCTCAGCTCTGACTGGCAGCCCTCTAACTCCCAGAGTAGACTACCGACCCCCACCTCAGCTCTGACTGGCAGCCCTCTAACTCCCAGAGTAGACTACCAACCCCCACCTCAGCTCTGACTGGCAGCCCTCTAACTCCCAGAGTAGACTACCAACATCTACCTCAGCTCTGACTGGCAGCCCTCTAACTACCAGAGTAGACTACCGACATCTACCTCAGCTCTGACTGGCAGCCCTCTAACTCCCAGAGTAGACTACCAACATCTACCTCAGCTCTGACTGGCAGCCCTCTAACTCCCAGAGTAGACTACTGACCCCCACCTCAGCTCTGACTGGCAGCCCTCTAACTCCCAGAGTAGACTACCAACATCTACCTCAGCTCTGACTGGCAGCCCTCTAACTCCCAGAGTAGACTACCAACATCTACCTCAGCTCTGACTGGCAGCCCTCTAACTCCCAGAGTAGACTACCAACATCTACCTCAGCTCTGACTGGCAGCCCTCTAACTACCAGAGTAGACTACCAACATCTACCTCAGCTCTGACTGGCAGCCCTCTAACTCCCAGAGTAGACTACCAACCCCCACCTCAGCTCTGACTGGCAGCCCTCTAACTCCCAGAGTAGACTACCGACCCCCACCTCAGCTCTGACTGGCAGCCCTCTAACTCCCAGAGTAGACTACCGACCCCCACCTCAGCTCTGACTGGCAGCCCTCTAACTCCCAGAGTAGACTACCAACCCCCACCTCAGCTCTGACTGGCAGCCCTCTAACTCCCAGAGTAGACTACCGACATCTACCTCAGCTCTGACTGGCAGCCCTCTAACTCCCAGAGTAGACTACCGACCCCCACCTCAGCTCTGACTGGCAGCCCTCTAACTCCCAGAGTAGACTACCAACATCTACCTCAGCTCTGACTGGCAGCCCTCTAACTCCCAGAGTAGACTACCAACCCTCACCTCAGCTCTGACTGGCAGCCCTCTAACTCCCAGAGTAGACTACCGACCCCCACCTCAGCTCTGACTGGCAGCCCTCTAACTCCCAGAGTAGACTACCGACCCCGACCTCAGCTCTGACTGGCAGCCCTCTAACTCCCAGAGTAGACTACCAACCCCCACCTCAGCTCTGACTGGCAGCCCTCTAACTCCCAGAGTAGACTACTGACCCCCACCTCAGCTCTGACTGGCAGCCCTCTAACTCCCAGAGTAGACCACCAACATCTACCTCAGCTCTGACTGGCAGCCCTCTAACTACCAGAGTAGACTACCAACATCTACCTCAGCTCTGACTGGCAGCCCTCTAACTCCCAGAGTAGACTACCGACCCCCACCTCAGCTCTGACTGGCAGCCCTCTAACTCCCAGAGTAGACTACCAACATCTACCTCAGCTCTGACTGGCAGCCCTCTAACTCCCAGAGTAGACTACCAACATCTACCTCAGCTCTGACTGGCAGCCCTCTAACTCCCAGAGTAGACTACCGACCCCCACCTCAGCTCTGACTGGCAGCCCTCTAACTCCCAGAGTAGACTACCAACATCTACCTCAGCTCTGACTGGCAGCCCTCTAACTCCCAGAGTAGACTACCAACATCTACCTCAGCTCTGACTGGCAGCCCTCTAACTCCCAGAGTAGACTACCGACCCCCACCTCAGCTCTGACTGGCAGCCCTCTAACTCCCAGAGTAGACTACCAACCCTCACCTCAGCTCTGACTGGCAGCCCTCTAACTCCCAGAGTAGACTACCAACATCTACCTCAGCTCTGACTGGCAGCCCTCTAACTACCAGAGTAGACTACCAACCCTCACCTCAGCTCTGACTGGCAGCCCTCTAACTCCCAGAGTAGACTACTAACATCTACCTCAGCTCTGACTGGCAGCCCTCTAACTCCCAGAGTAGACTACCAACATCTACCTCAGCTCTGACTGGCAGCCCTCTAACTCCCAGAGTAGACTACCAACATCTACCTCAGCTCTGACTGGCAGCCCTCTAACTCCCAGAGTAGACTACCAACATCTACCTCAGCTCTGACTGGCAGCCCTCTAACTCCCAGAGTAGACTACTGACCCCCACCTCAGCTCTGACTGGCAGCCCTCTAACTCCCAGAGTAGACTACCAACATCTACCTCAGCTCTGACTGGCAGCCCTCTAACTCCCAGAGTAGACTACTGACCCCCACCTCAGCTCTGACTGGCAGCCCTCTAACTCCCAGAGTAGACTACCAACATCTACCTCAGCTCTGACTGGCAGCCCTCTAACTCCCAGAGTAGACTACCGACCCCCACCTCAGCTCTGACTGGCAGCCCTCTAACTCCCAGAGTAGACTACCAACCCCCACCTCAGCTCTGACTGGCAGCCCTCTAACTCCCAGAGTAGACTACCAACATCTACCTCAGCTCTGACTGGCAGCCCTCTAACTCCCAGAGTAGACTACCGACCCCCACCTCAGCTCTGACTGGCAGCCCTCTAACTCCCAGAGTAGACTACCAACCCCCACCTCAGCTCTGACTGGCAGCCCTCTAACTCCCAGAGTAGACTACCAACATCTACCTCAGCTCTGACTGGCAGCCCTCTAACTCCCAGAGTAGACTACCGACCCCCACCTCAGCTCTGACTGGCAGCCCTCTAACTCCCAGAGTAGACTACCGACCCCCACCTCAGCTCTGACTGGCAGCCCTCTAACTCCCAGAGTAGACTACCAACCCCCACCTCAGCTCTGACTGGCAGCCCTCTAACTCCCAGAGTAGACTACCAACATCTACCTCAGCTCTGACTGGCAGCCCTCTAACTCCCAGAGTAGACTACCGACCCCCACCTCAGCTCTGACTGGCAGCCCTCTAACTCCCAGAGTAGACTACCGACCCCCACCTCAGCTCTGACTGGCAGCCCTCTAACTCCCAGAGTAGACTACCAACATCTACCTCGCCTTGGCTCTATTAAACATTCATAATGTTGTGTGCATATTGAATTAAAGATAAAGATAAACATCATATAGCTGTGTTTAACATGAAGGTTTCCTCTCTCTCTCTCTCTCTCTCTCTCTCTCTCTCTCTCTCTCTCTCTCTCTCTCTCTCTGTGTAGATGTTAATGAGTGTGAGCGTCCAGGTATCTGTGGACCAGGCCAGTGTTATAACACCATAGGAAACTACACCTGTATCTGCCCTGTGGACTACATGCAGGTCAATGGAGGAAACAACTGTATGGGTACGTACAGAACCATACACTGTACTACTCACTGTTAAACAATAATGTCTTTAACTACGTACAGAGTGTGTGGTCTGAATACAGTTGGTTTCTGACTACAACAGAAACAGACTGGCAGCAAGCTAGAATCATTTGTAGTTATATGATTTACTGTATGTAACCTTTATCTATACAGGTACGTCAATTCAGAACAGACTGAATGTACAATGCCGACGTGTTATGTGTTAGATTTATTCTCTTCAACATTATGTCATCACAACACCATATCTGATGAAGGTCTCTGACCAAAACCTCACAGGATGTTTTTAATTATGGACCTATAATAAACTACCTTTCTTATCATGGAGAGTGTCGCACCTCTGCTTCTACAACACCATGACTGTTTGTCCCCTCCCACCCGTAGACATGAGGAAGAGTTTCTGCTACAGGAACTTCTACTCTGACAACGGGACGTGTGACGGAGAGTTGACCTTCAACATGACCAAGAAGATGTGCTGCTGCTCCTACAACATTGGACGGGCCTGGAACAGACCCTGTGAACAGTGTCCTGTACCCAGCACCAGTGAGTACACACACACACACATATACACTGAGTGCAGAACGCACACACACACACTCAAATCTGCCATCTGTCTGACCCTAGATGAGTTTGCCATTCTGTGTGGAAGTGAGAGACCAGGATACTACATTGATATCTACACAGGACAGGTCATCGGTAAGTTACACCACTTCCAGTGGAAGGACACTATTGTAATTAAATCCAGTATACAACTTCACAGGACTAATAAAAACATGTTAAGTTATTCTGTGTATCTGTTTTTGTGTTTGTGTGTGTGTGTGCCTGTGTACATGTGTGTGTTCCAGACATTGATGAGTGCAGGGAAATCCCAGGTGTGTGTGAGAACGGCGTGTGTATCAACATGATTGGCAGCTTCAGGTGTGAGTGTCCAATGGGCTTCCTCTACAATGACAAGCTGCTCATCTGTGAAGGTAAGGCCTGCCCCCTGGGCTTCATGCTGTGTGCTCATAGAACATAGAACTACTGCCCCGGATTCAATCCGAGGCGCATTCATAGTAAACACTGGGCAGGTTGGCTCAAGCATAAATGACCTTTAAAAGTGGATTGAATGGCAGCCTTATATATTTTTGTATTTCTTTGACTGCATGGTGTTGCTGTATAAAACTCTTTGAGTCCATGTCACCTTTTCATGGGCCTACAAGCCGGATAGGGTTTTATACAGTTGCACATGTATGACAGGTCTCAGGGTCTATTTGTTTTAGTGAAATAATAATTAATACATTGTGTAATTAATACATTGTCTTTCTCTCTCTCTCTCACTCTCCCCCCTCTCTCTCTCTCTCTCTCACTCTCCCCCTCTCTCTCCTCCCTCCTAGACATTGATGAGTGTCAGAATGGGCCAGTGTGCCAGCAGAATGCAGGCTGTCTCAACATGCCTGGTAGCTACCGCTGTGAATGTAAATCTGGATACCGCTTCACCCCCACTGGACAGTGTCTGGGTAAGGATGGAGGAGGGAGGGGTGAGGATGGAGGAGGGATTGAGGAGGGAGGGGTAAGGATGTGGGAGGATGGAGGAGGGAGGGGTGAGGATGGGGGAGGATGGAGGAGGGAGGGGTAAGGATGGGGGAGGATGGAGGAGGGAGGGGTGAGGATGGGGGAGGATGGAGGAGGGAGGGGTAAGGATGGGGGAGGATGGAGGAGGGAGGGGTAATGATGGGGGAGGATGGAGGAGGGAGGATGGGTGATGAGAAGACAGTGCCTGGTTCAATCACTAAAATATGGAGTAGGATAGGTAAGGGTAAGCGAGGACTGGGTGGATGAGAGGACAGTGTCTGGGTAAGGATGGGGGAGAGGATAGTGTCTGGTAAGGATGGGGGAGAGGATAGTGTCTGGGTAAGGATGGGGGAGAGGATAGTGTCTGGGTAAGGATGGGGGAGAGGATAGTGTTTGGGTAAGGATGGGGGAGGATAGTGTCTGGTAAGGATGGGGGAGGATAGTGTCTGGGTAAGGATGGGGAGGATAGTGTCTGGGTAAGGATGGGGGAGGATAGTGTCTGGTAAGGATGGGGGAGGATAGTGTCTGGTAAGGATGGGGGAGGATAGTGTCTGGTAAGGATGGGGGAGGATAGTGTCTGGTAAGGATGGGGGAGGATAGTGTCTGGTAAGGATGGGGGAGGATAGTGTCTGGTAAGGATGGGGGAGGATAGTGTCTGGTAAGGATGGGGGAGGATAGTGTCTGGTAAGGATGGGGGAGGATAGTGTCTGGGTAAGGATGGGGGAGGATAGTGTCTGGGTAAGGATGGGGGAGGATAGGCTGAGTGTCAGGGAGCAGAAAAATGAATGTTTTCTAACTAGATCCCCTTTTCCTGGTGTCAGTCTGTTTCTGTTGTTGCCATGCCAAATACAATTATTTTGTCATACCAAACATTTTTGTTCGATGACATGACAAAGCCAAAGGAGTTCTAGTCTAAATAACAAACAGACTGGCACCATAGAGACAGACAGACCAACAGACAGACCAACAGACAGACCAATAGACAGACCAATAGACAGACCAACAGACAGACCAACAGACAGACCAACAGACAGACCAACAGACAGACCAACAGACAGACCAATAGACAGACCAACAGACAGACCAACAGACAGACCAACAGACAGACCAACAGACAGACCAATAGACAGACCAACAGACAGATCAACAGACAGACGGAGAGGAATAGAAGAACAGAATAATGTGTGTGTTGGACAAGTAGAAGAATGTGTTAGACATGCTGTCCTGGTTAGTCGTTAGTTAGTGAGTATGTGAGGCATGTGTCAGGGACCAGGGGGCTGTGCTGCATATCTTACCCCTGCTAGAGGAGCTCCTCTGGGCTTTACTGGCCTGTAGTTCCACCCCCTGCTCTCCCTGCTAAACACCCTAGATTATGATGAGAGGAAAGCCTAGAAAGCAGCACGTCCCTCAGAGTAGCTGTGTGAGAAAGGAATGTACACCGGCCTGTAATATGGACCCAGCCTTTTCAATAGCAGCATCCTGTTGTTCTTCCTGCTTTTATGTGTATAGAAACAGTAACAGAGTGTACACTGTAGACTACAGTAACAGAGTGTACACTGTAGACCACAGTAACTACAGTAACAGAGTGTACACTGTAGACCACAGTAACTACAGTAACAAAGTGTACACTGTAGACCACAGTAACTACAGTAACAGAGTGTACACTGTAGACCACAGTAACTACAGTAACAGAGTGGCCTTAATGAGTCCCTGTCCTTAACTGACTCTGTCCCAGTCTCACTGTGGGGGTTAGTCCTGTGGTCTGTCCCAGTCTCACTGTGGGGGTTAGTCCTGTGGACTGTCCCAGTCTCACTGTGGGGGTTAGTCCTGTAGTCTGTCCCAGTCTCACTGTGGGAGTTAGTCCTGTAGTCTGTCCCAGTCTCACTGTGGGGGTTAGTCCTGTGGTCTGTCCCAGTCTCACTGTGGGGGTTAGTCCTGTGGACTGTCCCAGTCTCACTGTGGGGGTTAGTCCTGTGGTCTGTCCCAGTCTCACTGTGGGGGTTAGTCCTGTGGTCTGTCCCAGTCTCACTGTGGGGGTTAGTCCTGTAGTCTGTCCCAGTCTCACTGTGGGGGTTAGTCCTGTGGTCTGTCCCAGTCTCACTGTGGGGGTTAGTCCTGTGGTCTGTCCCAGTCTCACTGTGGGGGTTAGTCCTGTGGTCTGTCCCAGTCTCATTGTGGGGGTTAGTCCTGTAGTCTGTCCCAGTCTCACTGTGGGGGTTAGTCCTGTGGTCTGTCCCAGTCTCACTGTGGGGGTTAGTCCTGTAGTCTGTCCCAGTCTCACTGTGGGGGTTAGTCCTGTGGTCTCTCCCAGTCTCACTGTGGGGGTTAGTCCTGTGGTCTGTCCCAGTCTCACTGTGGGGGTTAGTCCTGTGGTCTGTCCCAGTCTCACTGTGGGGGTTAGTCCTGTGGTCTGTCCCAGTCTCATTATGGGGGTTAGTCCTGTAGTCTGTCCCAGTCTCACTGTGGGGGTTAGTCCTGTGGTCTGTCCCAGTCTCACTGTGGGGGTTAGTCCTGTGGTCTGTCCCAGTCTCACTGTGGGGGTTAGTCCTGTGGTCTCTCCCAGTCTCACTGTGGGGGTTAGTCCTGCGGTCTGTCCCAGTCTCACTGTGGGGGTTAGTCCTGTGGTTTGTCCCAGTCTCACTGTGGGGGTTAGTCCTGTAGTCTGTCCCAGTCTCACTGTGGGGGTTAGTCCTGTAGTCTGTCCCAGTCTCACTGTGGGGGTTAGTCCTGTAGTCTGTCCCACTCTCACTGTGGGGGTTAGTCCTGTGGTCTGTCCCAGTCTCACTGTGGGGGTTAGTCCTGTAGTCTGTCCCAGTCTCACTGTGGGGGTTAGTCCTGTGGTCTGTCCCAGTCTCACTGTGGGGGTTAGTCCTGTAGTCTGTCCCAGTCTCACTGTGGGGGTTAGTCCTGTGGTCTGTCCCAGTCTCACTGTGGGGGTTAGTCCTGTAGTCTGTCCCAGTCTCACTGTGGGGGTTAGTCCTGTGGTCTGTCCCAGTCTCACTGTGGGGGTTAGTCCTGTGGTCTGTCCCAGTCTCACTGTGGGGGTTAGTCCTGTGGTCTGTCCCAGTCTCACTGTGGGGGTTAGTCCTGTGGTCTGTCCCAGTCTCATTGTGGGGGTTAGTCCTGTAGTCTGTCCCAGTCTCACTGTGGGGGTTAGTCCTGTGGTCTGTCCCAGTCTCACTGTGGGGGTTAGTCCTGTAGTCTGTCCCAGTCTCACTGTGGGGGTTAGTCCTGCGGTCTCTCCCAGTCTCACTGTGGGGGTTAGTCCTGCGGTCTGTCCCAGTCTCACTGTGGGGGTTAGTCCTGTGGTTTGTCCCAGTCTCACTGTGGGGGTTAGTCCTGTGGTCTGTCCCAGTCTCACTGTGGGGGTTAGTCCTGCGGTCTGTCCCAGTCTCACTGTGGGGGTTAGTCCTGTGGTCTGTCCCAGTCTCACTGTGGGGGTTAGTCCTGTGGTCTGTCCCAGTCTCACTGTGGGGGTTAGTCCTGTAGTCTGTCCCAGTCTCACTGTGGGGGTAGTCCTGTGGTCTGTCCCAGTCTCACTGTGGGGGTAGTCCTGTAGTCTGTCCCAGTCTCACTGTGGGGGTTAGTCCTGCGTTGCAGTGTGTGTTCCACATCTTCTGACCCTCGCTCTCTTTTTGTTCTCGCTCTCTCTCTACCTCTCTCCCTCTCTCTCTCTCTCTCTCTCTCTCTCTCTCTCTCTCTCTCTCTCTCTCTCTCTCTACCTCTCTCCCTCTCTCTCTCTCCCTCTCTCTCTCTACCTCTCTTCCTCTCTCTCTCTCTACCTCTCTCTCTCGCTACCTCTCTCTCTCTCTCTACCTCTCTCTCTACCTCTCTCCCTCTCTCTCTCTCCGTCTCTTTCTACCTCTCTCTACGTGTACCTCTCTCTCTCTCTCTCTCTCTCTCTCTCTCTCTCTCTCTCTCTCTACCTCTCCCTCTCTCTTTCTACCTCTCTCTCTCTCCCTCTCTCTTTCTACCTCTCTCTCTACCTCTCTCTCTACCTCTCTCTCTACCTCTCTCTCTCTCTCGCTCTCTACCTCTCTCCCTCTACCTCTCTCCCTCTCTCTCTCTCCCTCTCTCTCTCTACCTCTCTCTCTCTCTACCTCTCTCTCTACCTCTCTCTCTCGCTCTCTACCTCTCTCTCTACCTCTCTCTACCTCTCTCTCGCTCTCTACCTCTCTACCTCTCTCTCTCTCTCTCTCTCTCTCTCTCTCTCTCTCTCTCTCTCTCTCTCTCTCTCGCTCCCTCTCTCTCTCTACAGATCGAAATGAGTGTGTGGAGAACCCAGGAGTGTGTAGCCCAGGCCAGTGTATTGATACGTTGGGAAGCTATCGTTGTATCTGCCCTAATGGTTTCAAGGCTACATCAGACCTGGCCATGTGTATCGGTGAGTACAACATCATCAACAACCTGTAATCTTCCATCAGTCGTATTAGTGAATAGTGCTGTGGTTATTTTTCATGGTCCATCCAGCTGAATCTACCTATCACAAGGGCTCTTTTTCACATGTGATCTCACTCCTCTCTCCAAAGTTACATGCAGTTCAATCATAACTCATTGGCCTCCACTTGTGGATAGTTTGTAATAAGTACTCAGTCAAGTAGTCATTGTAGTCACTGGACCTGGTGAGAGAGTGGTTGCCAGTAGGTTGTGATAATGTTGTAATGATGTTCTCCTGTTGTAGATGTGGATGAGTGTGAGAGACAGCCGTGTGGGAACGGGACCTGTAAGAACACAGTGGGATCCTATAACTGCCTGTGTTACCCGGGCTTTCAGCTCTCACACAACAACGACTGCATAGGTAGGTGTGTGTGTGTGACTAACTTTGTTTTGAAGCCAGGTCTTCTGCACGCCACAGGACCGTGTTAGCCCACTGAGCTAAACGCCGAGGCAGTGTGTGTAAGGTGTGTGTTTATCTTTCCGCCTGTGTTACCAGATACGGATGAGTGTTCGAGCCAGAGAGGGCTGTGTAGGAACGGGAACTGTATTAACACCCTGGGCTCCTTTGTGTGTGTGTGTCGCGATGGCTACGAACTCAGCGCCGACGGAAGAATTTGTGTTGGTGAGGAGCTGTCACATGACTCTCTCCTTGTCTCCTTCCTCTCTATCTCTCTCCTTCCTCCTGATCCCTCCCTTCCTCCTGTCATTACTCTCTCCTTGTCTCCTTCCTCTCTATCTCTCTCCTTCCTCCTGATCCTGCCCTTCCTCCTGTCATTACTCTCTCCTTACCTCCTTCCTCTCTATCTCTTTCCTCCCTCCTGATCCCTCCCTTCGTCCTGTCATTACTCTCTCCTTATCTCCTTCCTCTCTATCTCTCTCCTTCCTCTCTTCTCTCTCCTCCCTTCCTCCTGTCATTACTCTCTCACCTTATCTCCTTCCTCTCTATCTCTCTCCTCCCTCCTGATCCCTCCCTTCCTCCTGTCATTACTCTCTCCTTATCTCCTTCCTCTCTCTCTCTCCTCCCTTCTGATCCCTCCCTTCCTTCCTTCATTCTGTCATTACTCTCTCCTTATCTCCTTCCTCTCTATCTCTCCTCCCTCCTGATCCCTCCTTTCCTTCCTTCATTCTGCCATTACTCTCTCTCCTTATCTCCTTCCTCGCTATCTCTCCTCCCTCCTGATCCCTCCCTTCCTTCCTTCATTCTGTCATTACTCTCTCCTCTCACACTCCTCTCACACCTTTTTCATCCCTTTCTCTCTCCTCTTATCTGTTTTCTCAACTGTCTCGTTTTCCTTCACGTTATCTTAATTCTTTCATCACTCTCTCAATCCTCTTCTCAGTCTCTCAACCCTCTTCTCAGTCTCTCAACCCTCTTCTCAGTCTCTCAACCCTCTTCTCAGTCTCTCAACCCTCTTCTCAGTCTCTCAACCCTCTTCTCAGTCTCTCAACCCTCTTCTCAGTCTCTCAACCCTCTTCTCAGTCTCTCAACCCTCTTCTCAGTCTCTCAACCCTCTTCTCAGTCTCTCAACCCTCTTCTCAGTCTCTCAACCCTCTTCTCAGTCTCTCAACCCTCTTCTCAGTCTCTCAACCCTCTTCTCAGCCTCTCAACCCTCTTCTCAGTCTCTCAACCCTCTTCTCAGTCTCTCAACCCTCTTCTCAGCCTCTCAACCCTCTTCTCAGTCTCTCAACCCTCTTCTCAGTCTCTCAACCCTCTTCTCAGTCTCTCAACCCTCTTCTCTGTCTCTCAACCCTCTTCTCAGTCTCTCAACCCTCTTCTCAGTCTCTCAATCCTCTTCTCAGTCTCTCAACCCTCTTCTCAGTCTCTCAACCCTCTTCTCAGTCTCTCAACCCTCTTCTCAGTCTCTCAACCCTCTTCTCAGCCTCTCAACCCTCTTCTCAGTCTCTCAACCCTCTTCTCAGTCTCTCAACCCTCTTCTCAGCCTCTCAACCCTCTTCTCAGTCTCTCAACCCTCTTCTCAGTCTCTCAACCCTCTTCTCAGCCTCTCAACCCTCTTCTCAGTCTCTCAACCCTCTTCTCAGTCTCTCAACCCTCTTCTCAGTCTCTCAACCCTCTTCTCAGCCTCTCAACCCTCTTCTCAGCCTCTCAACCCTCTTCTCAGTCTCTCAACCCTCTTCTCAGTCTCTCAACCCTCTTCTCAGTCTCTCAACCCTCTTCTCAGTCTCTCAACCCTCTTCTCAGTCTCTCTCTCCTCATAGCAACATTATCTGTAGTATTTACATGTTTTATTAACTTTTTTTCATTTCTAAAGAGTTTAACTGAGTGTGTGTAATGTGGTGTGTGTTCTGTCTCCCAGACATCAATGAGTGTGCAGTGAACCCTGGGACTTGTGGTCCAGGTACCTGTCAGAATCTGGACGGCTCCTACAGGTGTATCTGCCCACTTGGCTACTATATACAGGACGAGACCTGTGAAGGTAACATACATACGCTTGGCTACTATATACAGGACGAGACCTGTGAAGGTAACATACATACGCTTGGCTACTATATACAGGACGAGACCTGTGAAGGTAACATACATACGCTTGGCTACTATATACAGGACGAGACCTGTGAAGGTAACATACATACGCTTGGCTACTATATACAGGACGAGACCTGTGAAGGTAACATACATACGCTTGGCTACTATATACAGGACGAGACCTGTGAAGGTAACAGACATACGCTTCGCTACTATATACAGGACGAGACCTGTGAAGGTAACATACATACGCTTGGAAATCTTCAGTCATTTTGGTAATTAACCAAAAATCTATGGCAATCTATCATAACTTTGGTCATTTATACTTGAATGACTTTAGAAAAATGTATTAATGTATCGTATCATTTTCTTTCTTCATCTGTGTCCATATTGTCCATGAGTTTCTAGTAGATAGACCATATGTTTACAGAGGAAATAGCCTCATTAATGACAAAAAGCATCTTTATATTTAGTATATTATTTTACAGCTTTGTCATTCTATTTTTTCTAATCATCTTATTTAATTATTTCATATATTTTACATTAGATAAGGCCACACAGAGGGCCAGAGATAATTACAGTACCCAAAAGGGCCACTAGATGTCTTGTGATAGATTACATAAAATCCTTAAAAGATACCAACATTTTGGTAGTTTAGTGGTAAACTTAGAACGTTTCCAGTAATATACCCTCCCTTTGCAACCCTAACACACACACACACAAACACACACACACACACACACTCTGTATGTTTATAGAGTGAGAGTGATAAAGAGATGCAGTGCAGTCATGTACTGAGCTCTTTCTATTCCACTCCATAGTTCCTAGAAGTCACTGGGGTTGTGTTTAGTTAGTAACAGGACCAGTTGGTAAGAGTAGTGGGCTGTAGAGGCCATTTTAGGTGGTCTCACAGTAGAAACATACATTAGACTAGAGCACAACTCACTATTCTGTGTGATTATTACAGTTATTGATCTGTGTGTTCTATCTCTGTGTTCAAGATGTTGATGAGTGTTCTATCTCTGTGTTCTAGATATTGATGAGTGTTCTCTCTCTGTGTTCTAGATATTGATGAGTGTTCTATCTCTGTGTTCTAGATGTTGATGAGTGTTCTATCTCTGTGTTCTAGATATTGATGCGTGCTCTCTCTGTGTTCTAGATATTGATGCGTGTTCTCTCTGTGTTCTAGTTATTGATGAGTTCTATCTCTGTGTTCTAGATATTGATGCGTGTTCTCTCTGTGTTCTAGTTATTGATGAGTTATATCTCTGTGTTCTAGATGTTGATGAGTGTTCTCTCTGTGTTCTAGATGTTGATGAGTGTTCTCTCTGTGTTCTAGATATTGATGAGTTATATCTCT
>NC_138301.1:33587500-33870000 GCF_965601325.2 Salmo salar
GCTATAGATATCTTACTATAGACCTGTAGGGACTGGAATCTGCTATAGATATCTTACTATAGACCTGTGGGGACTAGAATCTGCTATAGATATCTTACTATAGACCTGTAGAGACTGGAATCTGCTATAGATATCTTACTATAGACCTGTGGGGACTAGAATCTGCTATAGATATCTTACTATAGACCTGTAGGGACTGGAATCTGCTATAGATATCTTACTATAGACCTGTGGGGACTAGAATCTGCTATAGATATCTTACTATAGACCTGTAGGGACTGGAATCTGCTATAGATATCTTACTATAGACCTGTGGGGACTAGAATCTGCTATAGATATCTTACTATAGACCTGTAGGGACTGGAATCTGCTATAGATATCTTACTATAGACCTGTAGGGACTGGAATCTGCTATAGATATCTTACTATAGACCTGCAGGGACTGGAATCTGCTATAGATATCTTACTATAGACCTGTAGGGACTGGAATCTGCTATAGATATCTTACTATAGACCTGTAGGGACTGAAATCTGCTATAGATATCTTACTATAGACCTGCAGGGACAGGAATCTGCTATAGATATCTTACTATAGACCTGTAGGGACTGGAATCTGCTATAGATATCTTACTATAGACCTGTAGGGACTGGAATCTGCTATAGATATCTTACTATAGACCTGCAGGGACAGGAATCTGCTATAGATATCTTACTATAGACCTGTAGGGACTGGAATCTGCTATAGATATCTTACTATAGACCTGCGGGGACTGGAATCTGCTATAGATATCTTACTATAGACCTGTAGGGACAGGAATCTGCTATAGATATCTTACTATAGACCTGTAGGGACTGCATTTAAGCAATAAGGCCTGAGAGGTGTGGTATATGGACAATATATCACGGCTAAGGGCTGTTCTTAAGCACAACGCAACACAGAGTGCCTATTGCTATTATAAACTGGCTACCAATATAATTAGATACTAAATGGACTGTAGAGACGGTAGGTACAGCAGGGACTATGGGAATGCAAAGAAACATTCAACATTCCAAAGTCTATCGTCAGTACAGTACAGCTAAACCAGAAATGTCCAGCTTTTAGGATTCTGAGGTGACAGTTACTTCTAATCCCCGATGACGTCACTGTATGAGGCTTCAGCTATCTACCATCTGACATAAGGCTTGGAGTCTCCACCTCACCCCTGCTTCAACTCTCTGTATCTCAATAAGACTTTATAAACACTGTGTGTGGGAGAGAGAGCATAACAAGGGTTTGACTAGGGGAGGAGAGGGGACCAGTGTTGAGTCAGAGACAGACAGGAGACAGGAGGAAGATGTCAGTGTGTGGACTATAGGCTGGTATTTACATTACTATTATAAACAGACCTTTATATACTCTGGGAGGGCTGGATACACACATCCTCTGTTACCCAGGAAAGCACTTTGTCACACACATACACACATGCACACGCGCACACACACACAAGTTTCGACACACACACATGCACAAATTCATGCATGCACGCTCACACACACACACACAGATACAAGCACACACATTATTGTACACACACTCACGGTGTGTGTTCTCTCCCCTCTCCTGCAGACCAGAATGAGTGTGAGGATGGGCTGGATGACTGTGAGAGCAGAGGGATGCGCTGTAAGAACCTCATAGGAACCTACATGTGTATCTGTAACCCTGGTTACACACGGGCCCCTAATGGAGAGAGCTGCATAGGTAAGACACACACACTAACACACACAATTCTGGTTTTATCACCAGTTCATGGCTGGTCTATCTTATGGGGTTATTCAATTCACAGATTCACACCAAACTTGCCAAGATACCAAAGAGGAGTATGATCCCATACAATGTACACACACACAATATTCCAATCATCTACTTCTAGTAGCAAACAATACATGTGATAATGGATCTGTAGTTCATGTAGGATTCTGTTGAGGTTAAACCCATCACACTTCATGGTGATTTGTCCATCAATAAACTGACATTCATCTTACAATATCTGATATAGTTTTATGCAGACTACCCTGCAGATCTGTTCTGGATTTAATCACTGTATCTCCACCGTGTGTGTGTGTGTGTGTGTGTGTGTGTGTGTGTGTGTGTGTGTGTGTGTGTGTGTGTGTGTGTGTGTGTGTGTGTGTGTGTGTGTGTGTGTGTGTGTGTGTGTGTGTGTGTGTGTGTGTGTGTGTGTGTGTGTGTGTGTGTGTGTGTGTGTGTGTGTGTGTGTGTGTGTGTGTGTAGATCTGAACGAGTGCTCTGCTAAGCCAGGTATCTGTGAGAACGGTCGTTGTGAGAACACGGTTGGAAGCTATCGCTGCAGGTGTGACCAAGGCTTCAGCGCCAACCCTACACAGACTGAATGTATAGGTAAATACACCCCTCTCCCTACATCTCTCTATCTCTCTCTCTTTCTCTTTCTCTCTCTCTCTCTCTCTCTCTCTCTCTCTCTCACTCTAACTCTCCGCCCCCCCTCTCTCTCTCTCACTCTAACTCTCCATCCCCCCCTCTCTCTCTCTCTCTCTCTCTCTCTCTCACTCTAACTCTCCATCCCCCCCTCTCTCTCTCTCTCTCTCTCTCTCACTCTAACTCTCCATCCCCCTCTCTCTCTCTCTCTCTCTTTCTCTCTCTCACTCTAACTCTCCATCCCCCTCTCTCTCTCTCTCTCTCTCTCTCTCTCTCTCTCTCTAACTCTCCGTCCCTCCTCTCCCCCTCTCTCTCTCTCTCTTTCTCACTCTAACTCTCCGCCCCCCCCCCTCTCTCTCTCTCTCTCTCTCTCTCTCTCTCTCTCACTCTAACTCTCCGTCCCCCCCTCTCTCTCTCTTTCTCTCTCTCTCTCTCTAACTCTCCGTCCCTCCTCTCCCCCTCTCTCTCTCTCTCTCTCTCTCTCTCACTCTAACTCTCCGTCCCCCCCTCTCTCTCTCTCTCTCTCTCTCTCACTCTAACTCTCCATCCCCCTCTCTCTCTCTCTCTCTCTCTCTCTCTCTCACTCTAACTCTCCGTCCCCCCCTCTCTCTCTCTTTCTCTCTCTCTCTCTCTAACTCTCCGTCCCTCCTCTCCCCCTCTCTCTCTCTCTCTCTCTCTCTCTCTCTCTCTCTCTAACTCTCCGTCCCTCCTCTCCCCCTCCCATCTAGATAACCGTCAGGGTCTGTGTTTCACGGAGGTGTTGACTACACTGTGTCAGATGCAGTCCAGTAGCAGGAACAGTGTGACTAAGTCTGAGTGTTGCTGTGATGGAGGACGAGGCTGGGGCTCTAACTGTGAGCTGTGTCCTCTACCTGGGACCACACACTACAAGAAGATGTGTCCACTGGGGCCTGGATACACAACAGACGGCAAAGGTAGAAATACTCACTCATATCTATACCCAACCCTGTACCATGGATGGTACACAATCACTAGTCTACTGAGCTAAAGGTAGAAATACTCACTCATATCTATACCCAACCCTGCACCATGGATGGTACACAATCACTAGTCTGCTGAGCTAAAGGTGGAAATAATCACTCATATCTATACCCAACCCTGCACCATGGATGGTACACAATCACTAGTCTACTGAGCTAAAGGTAGAAATACTCACTCATATCTATACCCAACCCTGCACCATGGATGGTACACAATCACTAGTCTACTGAGCTAAAGGTAGAAATACTCACTCATATCTATACCCAACCCTGCACCATGGATGGTACACAATCACTAGTCTACTGAGCTAAAGCCGAGGCAATAGCTCTGTGACCTCACATTGTCTTCAGGTCTCACCAAACTTCCTCCACTTTATGGACGGTTGGGATCTACCTGAGGACTACTCAGGCAAATGCAGATGAGTGTGTGTTTATTATGATAATGTTGTAGTTGACAGAACTCTCTCCCTCAGACATAGATGAGTGTGTGTTTATTATGATAATGTTGTAGTTGACAGAACTCTCTCTCCCTCAGACATAGATGAGTGTGTGTTTATTATGATAATGTTGTAGTTGACAGAACTCTTTCCCTCAGACATAGATGAGTGTGTGTTTATTATGATAATGTTGTAGTTGACAGAACTCTCTCTCCCTCAGACATAGATGAGTGTGTGTTTATTATGATAATGTTGTAGTTGACAGGACTCTCTCTCCCTCAGACATAGATGAGTGTGTGTTTATTATGATAATGTTGTAGTTGACAGAACTCTCTCTCCCTCAGACATAGATGAGTGTGTGTTTATTATGATAATGTTGTAGTTGACAGAACTCTCTCTCCCTCAGACATAGATGAGTGTGTGTTTATTATGATAATGTTGTAGTTGACAGAACTCTCTCTCCCTCAGACATAGATGAGTGTGTGTTTATTATGATAATGTTGTAGTTGACAGAACTCTCTCCCTCAGACATAGATGAGTGTGTGTTTATTATGATAATGTTGTAGTTGACAGAACTCTCTCTCCCTCAGACATAGATGAGTGTGTGTTTATTATGATAATGTTGTAGTTGACAGGACTCTCTCTCCCTCAGACATAGATGAGTGTGTGTTTATTATGATAATGTTGTAGTTGACAGAACTCTCTCTCCCTCAGACATAGATGAGTGTCGTGTGATGGGGAACCTGTGTGTGAACGGACAGTGTGTCAACAGCTTGGGCTCCTACAGCTGTGTGTGTAAAACTGGATACACCACAGATATCACTGGCACCCTGTGTGTGGGTAAGACTACGACACTAACACTGTCTAAGGTTCAGTCCCAAATGACACTCTATTTCCTACTTAGTGCACTACCTTTGACCAGGCTCTCTCCTCCCTCTCTCCTCTCTAGATATGGATGAGTGTAACTTCTCTCTCTCCTCTCTAGATGTGGATGAGTGTAACTTCTCTCTCTCCTCTCTAGATGTGGATGAGTGTAACTTCTCTCTCTCCTCTCTAGATGTGGATGAGTGTAACTTCTCTCTCTCCTCTCTAGATATGGATGAGTGTAACTTCTCTCTCTCCTCTCTAGATGTGGATGAGTGTAACTTCTCTCTCTCCTCTCTAGATGTGGATGAGTGTAACTTCTCTCTCTCCTCTCTAGATGTGGATGAGTGTAACTTCTCTCTCCTCTCTAGATGTGGATGAGTGTAACTTCTCTCTCCTCTCTAGATGTGGATGAGTGTAACTTGTCTCTCTCCTCTCTAGATGTGCATGAGTGTAACTTCTCTCTCTCCTCTCTAGATGTGGATGAGTGTAACTTCTCTCTCTCCTCTCTAGATGTGGATGAGTGTAACTTCTCTCTCCTCTCTAGATGTGGATGAGTGTAACTTCTCTCTCTCCTCTCTAGATGTGGATGAGTGTAACTTCTCTCTCTCCTCTCTAGATGTGGATGAGTGTAACTTCTCTCTCTCCTCTCTAGATGTGGATGAGTGTAACTTCTCTCTCTCCTCTCTAGATGTGGATGAGTGTAACTTCTCTCTCCTCTCTAGATGTGGATGAGTGTAACTTGTCTCTCTCCTCTCTAGATGTGGATGAGTGTAACTTCTCTCTCCTCTCTAGATATGGATGAGTGTAACTTCTCTCTCTCCTCTCTAAATGTGGATGAGTGTAACTTCTCTCTCCTCTCTAAATGTGGATGAGTGTAACTTCTCTCTCTCCTCTCTAGATGTGGATGAGTGTAACTTCTCTCTCTCCTCTCTAGATGTGGATGAGTGTAACTTCTATCTCTCCTCTCTAGATGTGGATGAGTGTAACATCTCTCTCTCCTCTCTAGATGTGGATGAGTGTAACTTCTCTCTCTCCTCTCTAAATGTGGATGAGTGTAACTTCACTCTCTCCTCTCTAGATGTGGATGAGTGTAACTTCTCTCTCTCCTCTCTAGATGTGGATAAGTGTAACTTCTCTCTCCTCTCTAGATGTGGATGAGTGTAACTTCTCTCTCTCCTCTCTAGATATGGATGAGTGTAACTTCTCTCTCCTCTCTAGATGTGAATGAGTGTAACTTCTCTCTCTCCTCTCTAGATGTGGATCAGTGTAACTTCTCTCTCTCCTCTCTAGATGTGGATGAGTGTAACTTCTCTCTCTCCTGTGTAGATATGGATGAGTGTAACTTCTCTCTATCCTCTCTAGATATGGATGAGTGTAACTTCTCTCTCTCCTCTCTAAATGTGGATGAGTCTCCTCTCTAGATGTGGATGAGTGTAACTTGTCTCTCTCCTGTGTAGATATGGATGAGTGTAACTTGTCTCTCTCCTGTGTAGATATGGATGAGTGTGTGCAGGCTCCTAAGCCGTGTAACTTCATCTGTAAAAACACAGAGGGAAGCTACCTCTGTTCCTGTCCCAGAGGATACATCCTGCAGGAGGACGGCAAGAGCTGCCGAGGTGAGACGCACAGACACACACAGCAACACACACACACGGTCACAGTGACAGCCACACACACACAGCAACACACACACACGGTCACAGTGACAGCCACACACACACAGCAACACACACACACGGTCACAATGACAGCCACACACACACAGTGTGTGCATTTCCGTGTATGTGGTGAGCAGAGATTGTGATCTGTTGCATCTGGTAGTTAATGTGTTTATCAGTGTGAATGGTCAGTTTGGGGAGTTTATACAAACATAATTGGTCCATATTGCTCATTACCACTCTTGGCAACAGCTATGTTTACCCTAGGGCAGTATCTACACATGCTCACGCACACAGACACGCACAGACACAGACACACACACACACAAACACACTCAGACACACACATAAACTTTCCGGCTGGTTTCCACCATGTTTCCGGTGTCTGGCTCTGTGGCAGTTCATCAACAGGTCACTGACAGGGGAAGGACTGGAAACTAGCTCTATACCGTTGTGGAGCTGGAATCTAACCTTTACTCTCTCTATCCCTCTCTCTCTCTATCCCCCTCTCTCTCTATCCCTCTCTCTCTCTATCCCTCTCTCTCTCTATCCCTTTCTCTCTCTATCCCTTTCTCTCTCTATCGCTTTCTCTCTCTATCCCTCTCTCTCTATCCCCCTCTCTCTCTCTATCCCTCTCTCTCTCTCTCTCTATCCCTCTCTCGCTCTACCCCTCTCTCACTATCCACCTCTCTCTCTATCCCTCTCTCGCTCTACCCCTCTCTCTCTATCCCCCTCTCTCTCTATCCCTCTCTCTCTCTATCCCTCTCTCTCTCCATCCCTCTCTCTCTCTCCCCTTCTCTCGCTCTCTCTGTTTCTCTCTTCCTCCTCCCCCTTCTCTCTCTCTCCCTCTCTCTCTCTCTCTCTCTCTCTCTCTCTCTCTTCCTCCTCCCCCTTTCTCTCTCTCCCCTCTCTCACTCTCTCTGTCTCTGTCTCTGTCTCTCTCTTCCTCCTCCCCCCTTCTCTCTCTCTCTCTCTCCCTCCTCTCAGATCTGGATGAGTGTCAGAGCAAACAGCACAACTGTCAGTTCCTGTGTGTGAACACCATCGGGGGATTCACCTGTAAATGTCCTCCTGGCTTCACCCAGCACCATACTGCCTGCATAGGTAACTCACACACACACACACTGCCCCTCCTCCACTCGACTAGGCTTTACAAACATAACCAAGTGTAGCCACTTATCTTCCATCTCTCCCCATAAAAAGTCTCTTTAATGTTCTCAGTCTGCTATCACACATCAGATTGGGCTCAACTGAACTGTCGCCATGACAACTTAACAATGACTTGTTGTGGAATTTTGCAGTCTGTTGCCATGGTTACAACAGGGGTTTTCCATTCCGCACTTCAGCTCCCATGACTTTGCGGCTAGACAGCCTCCCTCCGTCCATTGGTCAATCAGACAGTCAGTCCGTTCATCAGTCAGTCAGTTAGTCAGTTAGTCAGACCATCAGTCAGTCAGACCGTCAATCAGCCAGTCAGTCAGTCAGTCAGTCACTCTCTCTGTAGATAGTAATGTCTCTCTCTCTCTCTCTCTCTCTCTCTGTAGATAGTAATGTCTCTCTCTCTGTAGATAGTAATGTCTCTCTCTCTCTCTCTCTCTCTCTCTCTGTAGATAGTAATGTCTCTCTCTCTGTAGATAGTAATGTCTCTCTCTGTAGACAGTAATGTTTCTCTCTCTGTAGATAGTAATGTCTCTCTCTCTCTCTCTCTCTCTCTGTAGATAGTAATGTCTCTCTTTCTGTAGATAGTAATGTCTCTCTCTCTCTCTCTCTCTGTAGACAGTAATGTTTCTCTCTCTGTAGATAGTAATGTCTCTCTCTCTCTCTCTCTCTCTCTCTCTCTCTGTAGATAGTAATGTCTCTCTTTCTGTAGATAGTAATGTCTCTCTCTCTCTGTAGATAGTAATGTTTCTCTCTCTGTAGATAATAATGTCTCTCTCTCTCTCTGTGTAGATAGTAATGTCTCTCTTTCTGTAGATAGTAATGTCTCTCTCTATGTAGATAGTAATGTCTCTCTCTCTCTCTCTCTCTCTCTCTCTCTGTAGATAGTAATGTCTCTCTCTCTCTCTGTAGATAGTAATGTCTCTCTCTCTGTAGATAGTAATGTCTCTCTCTCTCTGTAGATAGTAATGTCTCTCTTTCTGTAGATAGTAATGTCTCTCTCTCTGTAGATAGTAATGTCTCTCTCTCTGTAGATAGTAATGTCTCGCTCTCTGTAGATAGTAATGTCTCTCTCTCTCTCTCTCTCTCTCTCTCTCTCTCTCTCTCTCTCTGTAGATAGTAATGTCTCTCTTTCTGTAGATAGTAATGTTAGTCAAATTCAAATTCAAGCTGCTTTATTGGCATGAAAAACATTGTGTTAATATTGCCAAAGCAACAATGTATACAATATACATTGTAATACAATTATAAACAATAACAAATAATAATATAAAATGGCAGTAAATAATAATACAAAATTAAAAATAATAACAATAAAATAGTAGTAAAATAATAGTAAAATAGTAGAATGTAATAAATATAAAAATCTAAATATGGAAAATGAATCTATAACTAACTTATAACTAAATAACGGTCATCTTCACCATTACATCAGTACTACAACTACTATCATCATTACCACTACCACCACCATCACTAAACTGTTATCATTACCATTATTACCCATACCACTACTATTTGGAATGATAAACAACAATAATAATAGAAATAACAATAACAGTAATAACAATAATAGTAATAATAAGTAAGTTACTGTTTACTATGCAGATGTTATTATTCAGTGTCCCTCAGGCTATGGCTGGCAAATACATATTTGGCTGCAAGAGGAGCCATTGCTCATTCGCCCATGAGTATTTTTAGTTTTTCCTCTAGGTTTAATAAGTTCAAATTTGGAATAAATGTAGTCATTTCTGTGAATAAGGAATCTCTTTGTGAGGAATATTTATCACAGTAAAGGAGAAAGTGCATCTCTGTCTCTACCTCCCCTGTCGTGCAGTGACCACATACACGCTCCTCTTTGGGTAGCCATGTCTTTTTATGTCTGCCGGTTTCTATTGCCAATCGGTGGTCACTCAGCCTATACTTGGTAAGGATCTGTCTCTGCTTTGTATCTCTGACAGAGTAGAGATAATCAGCCAATTCATATTCTCTGTTTAGGGTCAGATAGCAATTTAGTCGGCTTTGGGATTTTGTTTCGTTTTTCCAATGTTGTAAATATGTGTCACAGTTGACTTGGACTGGTGTAAGGCGGAATCAGATGCAGGAGACAGGTGCTGAAGGTGAGTGTCCTTTTAATAATTTGACAGACAGAACAAAACCGCGAGGCACAGGGCGCTACAGACAGACTGCCTGGGAAAAACACATTCCCAATATTGCGAACAAAATATATATATATAAGCGGCACAAAAAGGCACGGGGCGCAGCCCGGTAAATCCTCTCTTCGTGAAACTGTCAGAAACAAACCCGTAATAAAACACAGACCACCGTCCTGAGTGGACAATCAACAATCCCGCACAAAACCCCAACTGAAAACCCCAACTGAAAACACACTGAAAACGCCCGACCGAGGAGGGGCGCCACTTTCGTTGGATCCTGTGACAGTACCCCTCCCCTGACGCCGGCCTCGGGGACGGCCCAGAGGGCGAGGCGCCGGCCGATCCGGTCGACGACGGTGGAAATCCAGCAGCATAGGGGGGTCCAGAACGTCCGCCGCCGGAACCCAGCACCTCTCCTCCGGACCGTACCCCTCCCAGTCCACGAGGTACTGCAGGCCCCCTACCCGACGTCGGGAGTCCAGGATGGCTCGGACTGTGTACGCCGGGACCCCCCCGATGTCCAGGGGGGGCGGGGGGACCTCCAGCACCTCATTGTCCTGCAGCGGACCAGCTACCACCGGCCTGAGGAGAGACACATGAAACGAGGGGTTAATGCGATAATACGCAGGGAGTTGTAACCTGTAACACACCTCGTTTATCCTCCTCAGGACTTTGAACGGCCCCACAAACCGCAGACCCAGCTTCCCGGCAGGGCAGGCGGAGAGGCAGGTTCCGGGTCGAGAGCCAGACTCTATCCCCCGGATTGTACACGGGGGCGTCACTGCGGTGGTGGTCAGCGCTCTCCTTGTGACGTTCTCTAGCCCTCTTTAAACATTCCTGGACCGCGTTCCAGGTCTCCTTAGAGCGCTTGACCCATGCCTCCACCACAGGAGCCTCTGTCTGGCTCTGTTGCCATGGCACCAGGACCGGCTGATACCCCAGCACCACCTGGAAGGGTGACAGGTTAGTGGAGGAGTGGCGCTGAGAGTTCTGGGCCATCTCGGCCCATGGCACGAACTGCGCCCACTCCCCTGGCCGGTCCCGGCAATACGACCGCAGGAACCTGCCCACATCCTGGTTAATGCGCTCTACCTGCCCATTACTCTCGGGGTGGAAACCCGAGGTCAGGCTGACCGAGACCCCCAGCCTCTCCATAAACGATCTCCACACCCTGGACGTAAACTGGGGACCCCGATCAGATACGATGTCCTCGGGCACCCCGTAGTGCCGGCAGACGTGGGTGAACAGGGCCTCCGCGGTCTGCAGGGCCGTATGAAGACCGGGCAAAGCGAGCAGACGGCAGGACTTAGAGAACCTGTCCACCACGACCAGGATCGCCGTGTTCCCCTGAGACGGCGGGAGATCCGTAAGGAAATCCACCGAGAGGTGAGTCCAGGGCCGTTGTGGAACGGGGAGGGGCTGTAATTTCCCTCGAGGTAGGTGCCTCGGAGCCTTACACTGAGCGCACACCGAACAGGAAGAGACATAACGCCGAACATCCTCAGCCAAGGTGGGCCACCAGTACCTTCCCTTCAGGCCCCGCACTGTCCGTTCCACCCCAGGATGACCCGAGGAGGGTAGAGTATGGGACCATCGGATCAGGCGATCGCGAACACCAAGCGGAACGTATTTCCGGCCCACGGGACACTGCGGTGGAGTGGGTTCTGACCGGCCCGCCCGCTCGATGTCCGCATCCACCTCCCATACCACCAGACAGGAGGCGGGAAGTATGGGAGTAGGATCGATGGTCCGCTCCTCGGTGTCGTAGAGACGCGACAGTGCGTCAGCCTTCCGGTTCCGGGAACCTGGAATGTACGAGAGGGTAAAGTTAAACCTCGTAAAAAACATGGCCCACCTTGCCTGACGGGGATTAAGTCTCCTCGCTGCCCGAATATACTCCAGGTTACGGTGGTCGGTCCAGATGAGAAAAGGGTGACGTGCCCCCTCAAGCCAATGTCTCCACACCGTCAAAGCCCTGACCACGGCTAACAGCTCCCGGTCCCCCACATCATAGTTGCGCTCTGCCGGGCTCAGCTTCTTAGAAAAGAACGCACATGGGCGGAGCTTCGGAGGAACGCCCGAGCGCTGCGACAGCACAGCTCCTACCCCAGCCTCGGACGCGTCCACCTCCACTATGAATGGCAAAGAGGGGTCCGGATGCGCCAGGACAGGTGCATTGGTAAACAGAACCTTCAGACGATGGAAGGCTCTGTCCGCCTCTGCCGACCATCGTAGCCGCACCGGCCCCCCCTTCATCAGTGAGGTAATGGGAGCTGCCACTTGGCCAAAACCCCGGATAAACCTCCGATAATAATTAGCGAACCCCAAGAACCGCTGCACCTCCTTCACCGTGGCTGGGGTTGGCCAATTATGCACAGCCGTCACGCGGTCACACTCCACCTCCACCCCCGAGGTGGAAATGCGATATCCTAGAAATGAGATGGCTCGTTTGAAGAACTCACATTTCTCAGCCTTGACGTATAGGTTATGCTCCAGCAGCCGCCCAAGCACTTTACGCACCAGGGACACATGCTCGGCGCGTGTGGCGGAGCAGATCAGGATGTCATCGATGTACACCACCACACCCTGCCCGAGCATGTCCCTAAGGACCTCGTCCACAAAGGATTGGAAGACAGCGGGAGCGTTCTTTAACCCATACGGCATGACGAGGTACTCATAATGGCCGCGATGTGGTACTAAATGCGGTTTTCCACTCATCTCCATCTCGGATACGCACCAGGTTATACGCACTCCTGAGATCCAATTTCGTGAAGAAGCGCGCCCCGTGAAATGACTCTACTGCCGTAGCAATGAGAGGTAGCTGGTAACTGAAACCCACTGTGATAGCATTTAAACCTCTATAGTCAATGCACGGGCGCAGACCTCCCTCCTTCTTCTTCACGAAAAAGAAGCTCGAGGAGACGGGGGACGTAGAGGGCCGAATGTATCCCTGTCTCAAGGACTCAGCGACGTATGTATCCATAGCCACTGTCTCCACCTGAGACAGAGGATACACGTGACTCCTAGGAAGAACCGCGTCAGCCTGGAGGTTTATCGCACAATCCCCTCGTCGATGTGGGGGTAATAGAGTCGCCTTCGTCTTACTGAAGGCGATAGCCAAATCGGCATACTCTGAGGGAATGTGCACGGTGGAGAATTGGTCTGGACTCTCCACCGTAGTCGCACCGATGGAAACTCCTATGCACCTACCTGAGCACTCCCTCGACCACCCCTTAAGAGCCCTCTGCCTCCACGAAATCTGGGGGTTGTGTGTGGCTAGCCAGGGGATTCCCAAACCACCGGAAACGCTGGGGAGTCAATGAGGAACAGGCAGATACGCTCCACATGACCCCCACCTGTCTGCATCACCAGTGGCACATTGACCTCACCTACTTGGCATGACCCTAGCAGGCGACTATCTAGGGCGTGCACGGGGAAGGGGTGGTCCAGCTGAACCAGGGGAATCCCTAACCTATTAGCTAACCCACGGTCCATAAAACTCCCAGCTGCACCTGAATCGACTAGCGCCTTATACTGGAAGTGAGGGGAAAATTTAGGAAAACAAACGGAGGTGTACAAGTGATCGACAGGGGGCTCTGGGTGTGGCTGGTGCGGACTCACCTGGGGGGTTGAAGTAGTGCTCCGCCTGCCCTCCGAACTCCCGGAGGGACCTCTCCAGCACCGGTCCACAGTGTGTCCTCTGCGCCCACATCGGGTGCAGGAGAGACCCCCCCCCTCCGGTCCTCCTCGATGCAGCCCCCCCTATCTCCATGGGCTGTGGAGCGGGAGGACTGGGAGGCGGAACGAACAGGCCCCGACTGGAACGTCCCCGGGCAGCCAGCAGGTTGTCCAATCTAATGGACAAATCCACCAGTTGGTCCAGAGTGGAGGTGTTGTCCCTACAAGCCAGCTCCCGGCGGACGTCCTCGCGAAGGCTGCACCTATAGTGGTCTATCAGGGCCCGCTCGTTCCACCCCGATCCAGCGGCGAGGGTCCGGAATTCTAATGCAAAATCCTGAGCGCTCCTCGTCTCCTGTCTCAAATGGAATAGTCGCTCACCCGCCTCCCTGCCCTCCGGGGGATGATCGAAAACCGCCCGGAAGCGGTGGGTGAACTCAGGGTAGTCGCCCCGGGCCGAGTCTGGACCATCCCAGACTGCATTGGCCCATTCCAGGGCTCTACCCGTGAGACACGAGACGAGGACGCTCACCCTCTCTTCGTCGGAGGGAGGGGGGCGGACGGTCGCCAGGTACAGTTCCAGTTGGAGCAAGAACCCCTTGCACCCAGCGGCCGTCCCATCGAACTCCCTGGGCGGTGAAATCCGGATCCCGCCGGCACCCGCTTCAGTGGGTGTGGGTAGGGGCGCAGGGTGAGGGACCGGAGCTGGTCTGGCTGGGGAGGCACCTCTCTCCCAGCTCTCCAACCGGGCCAACACCTGATCCATGGCCGAGCCTAGGCGGTGGAGGAGGCCGGCATGTTGGGAGACCTGCTCAGCCATGGATGGCGCTTCTGCTCCTGCTGACTCCATAGGTTCAGGTGCGGGATTCTGTCACAGTTGACTTGGACTGGTGTAAGGCGGAATCAGATGCAGGAGACAGGTGCTGAAGGTGAGTGTCCTTTTAATAATTTGACACACAGAACAAAACCGCGAGGCACAGGGCGCTACAGACAGACTGCCTGGGAAAAACACATTCCCAATATTGCGAACAAAATATATATATATAAGCGGCACAAAAAGGCACGGGGCGCAGCCCGGTAAATCCTCTCTTGGTGAAACTGTCAGAAACAAACCCGCAATAAAACACGGACCACCGTCCTGAGTGGACAATCAACAATCCCGCACAAAACCCCAATTGAAAACACACACTAAATAAGGCCCCACTAATGACAGACACAAAACAGGTGCGGAACAGACAGACGAAACCAAAAGACACAGAACCAACGATCGGTGGCAGCTAATAGGCCGGCGACGACGACTGCCGAGCGCCGCCCGACCGAGGAGGGGCGCCACTTTCGTTGGATCCTGTGACAATATGAGTCCTTTGATTGGTTCATGATTTTGTTTATTTGAATTCTTTCTTTTGAAGCAGTGCTGGTGTCAGCTTGGTTGGTAAGGTCCAACACCAGCTGACTGAGAGGGCTCGTTTCTGGGCTCAGCTCTTGGGTTTGGAGTGCTTTAAATTGCAGACTTGAATTTGGACTTGAATTTAGATGTAGCCAAAATTTTTATGATCTTTTCTGTATTTTCATTATTACTGGAAAGCGGCCCAATTCTGCCCTACATGCATTAGTTGGTGTATTTCTCTGGACTTGTAGGATTTTCCGACAGAATTCTGCATGTAGGGCTTCAATTGGATGTTTGTCCCACATTTTAAAGTCCAGTTTATTGAGTGGCCCCCAAACCTCACTTCCGTAAAGAGCTATTGGTAGGATTACACTGTCAAATATTTTGGTCCAAATTGTAATTGGGATGTTGATTTTGAATAATTTCATTTTTATTGCATACAATGCTCTGCGGGATTTTTCTTTGAGTGTATTCACTGCCATGATATGCAGTGAATGATGCAGATATGGTCAGACCAAGGTAGGTGTAATTTTTAGTGTGTTCAATGATGGTGTTGTTCAGGGGGAATTTATATTTGTGTTTCTGACATCTGGTTTTCTTTTGGAAAATCATGATTTTCGTTTTTTGGAAATTTACTGCCAGGGCCCAATTATGGCAATATTGCTCTAGAATATTAATGTTCTGTTGAAGACCTTCTTTGGTTGGTGATAGAAGTACCAAGTCATCAGCATAAATCCTCTTCAGCGTCTCGTCCCGTCAGCGGGATCAAAATCCAGGGAAAACTCCTAGCGACATTAGCATAACGAAATTTAATATATATCTTTTTTCAAATATAGGACTGTCTCATATCGTTTTATAGATACACCTCTCCTGAATCGACCCACGTCGTCCGATTTCAAAAAGGTTTTACAGGAAAAGCAAATCATTAGATTATGTTAGAGGAGTCCATCGTAAAAGCAGCAACATAGCCATTTTCCGACCAACCACATGCATCACAAATAACCCAAAAACAGCTAAATGCAGCACTAACCTTTTACAAACTTCATCAGATGACACACCTAGGACATCATGTTACACAATGCATGCATTCTTTTGTTCAATAAAGTTCATATTTATATATGAAAACAGCATTTTACATCGGCGTCTGACGTTGACTAACTATTTTCCCGTCAAATGCAATCCGGGGAAACAGAGCTACAATTTACTGAATTACTATTCGAAAACATGTTTAAAATGTAATATTGTCATTCTAAGATTTATAGATGAATATCTCTTGAAAGCACCTGTCATACCAGATTTAAAAATAACTTGATGATTTCATTGTGTTTCAAAACGTTTCCAAAGGTGGGGGTAGACAGGGTCATAATGGTGATGGCCCTCCCCCTGTGACCAATTTCCAACGCGTCTCATTCACTGAGTTTCGACAGTAGAAGGCTCAAAACACTTTGTAAAGACTGGCAACATCTTGTGGAAGCAATAGGAAGTGCTCAAATAACGATAGCTCACGGTGTGAATAATAGGCAACGACGTGAAGTTGAGTCCACAATTCAGAATTCCACTTCCTGTTTCAATCGGTCTCGGGGTTTTGACTGCCATATGAGTTCTGTTATACTCACAGACACCATTCAAACAGTTTTAGAAGCTTTAGGGTGTTTTCTATCCACAGGTATTAATTATATGCATATCCTAGCTTCTGAGTTTGATTAGTAGGCCGTTGAAAATGGGCACGAATTTTTTCCAAAATGCGCTGTGGCGCCCCCTATCCTAGGGTAACGTCAAGAGGATATAGCAGGTATTTCACCTCTGTGTCAAATAGTGTGAGTCCTGGGGCTGGAGAATGGTCCAACATGTCTGCTAATTCATTGATATAAATGTTGAAAAGGTTTGGACTCAAACTGCAGCCTTGTCTCACACCTCGACATTGTGAAAATAATTCTGTTCTTTGGTTTTTGATTTTTATTGCACATTTATTTTCTGTGTACATACATTTTATTAAGTCATACACCTTACCACCAAGCCCACTTTGGAGAATTTTGTAGAATAGCCCTTCTGTCACGGCTTTCTTCGTCGGAGGACGATATAGCGAAATCGTCGTCTGAAAAGGTGGACCAATATGCAGCAGAGTTGGTGTTCATTTTCTCAATTCATTAACGAACGTTGAACACGAAAAAAACAAGAAAACAATAAGCACGACAAATGACAGTTTTGCAGGCTATACATACGCAGTGCAAAAACAATCTCCTCCCTCTTAAGCACAGCATTTTGCAACTCAGGTGTGCTGTTTTTCAGCATTTCATTTCTGATGTTGTCTAGACCACAAGCCTTCTTTGATTTAATAGATTTGAGCTTTTCATTTACTTCTTGTTGGGTTATTGGGTAATCTAATGGATTTTGGTTGTTTTTAATGACTGATTCAAGGATGTTCAATTTTTCTTTAATTTCTAATTGGTTCTGTTGTAAGTCTTTTTGTGGGATGTTTTTGTATAGATTATCAAAATATGTTTTCCAAATTCCTACATCTTGTATGGCTAATTCTTGCGGCTTTGTTGTGCTTAAATTGTTCCACATGTCCCAGAACTGATTTTGGTCAATTGCGTTTTAGTCTCTCTGTAGATAGTAATGTCTCTCTCTCTCTCTCTCTCTCTGTAGTAATGTCTCTCTCTCTCTCTCTCTGTAGATAGTAATGTCTCTCTCTCTCTGTAGATAGTAATGTCTCTCTCTCTCTCTCTCTCTCTCTCTGTAGATAGTAATGTCTCTCTCTCTCTGTAGATAGTAATGTCTCTCTCTCTCTCTGTAGATAGTAATGTCTCTCTCTCTCTGTAGATAGTAATGTCTCTCTCTGTAGATAGTAATGTCTCTCTCTCTCTCTCTGTAGATAGTCATGTCTCTCTCTCTATGTAGATAGTAATGTCTCTCTCCTCTCTCTCTCTCTCTCTCTCTCTGTAGATAGTAATGTCGCTCTCTGTAGATAGTAGTGTCTCTCTCTCTCTCTGTAGATAGTAATGTCTCTCTCTCTCTCTGTAGATAGTAATGTCTCTCTCTCTGTAGATAGTAATGTCTCTCTCTCTGTAGATAGTAATGTCTCTCTCTCTCTGTAGATAGTAATGTCTCTCTCTCTCTCTCTCTGTAGATAGTAATGTCTCTCTCTCTCTCTGTAGATAGTAATGTCTCTCTCTCTCTCTGTAGATAGTAATCTCTCTCTCTCTCTCTCTCTCTCTCTCTCTCTCTGTAGATAGTAATGTCTCTCTCTGTAGATAGTAATGTCTCTCTCTCTCTCTCTCTCTGTAGATAGTAATGTCTCTCTCTCTCTCTCTCTCTGTAGATAGTAATGTCTCTCTCTGTAGATAGTAATGTATCTCTCTCTGTAGATAGTAATGTCTCTCTCTCTCTGTAGATAGTAATGTCTCTCTCTCTCTCTCTGTAGATAGTAATGTCTCTCTCTCTGTAGATAGTAATGTTTCTCTCTCTGTAGATAGTAACGTCTCTCTCTCTCTCTCTCTGTAGATAGTAATGTCTCTCTCTCTCTCTCTCTCTCTCTCTGTAGATAGTAATGTTTCTCTCTCTGTAGATAGTAATGTATCTCTCTCTCTCTGTAGATAGTAATGTCTCTCTCTCTGTAGATAGTAATGTCTCTCTCTCTGTAGATAGTAATGTCTCTCTCTCGCTCTCTGTAGATAGTAATGTCTCTCTCTCTGTAGATAGTAATCTCTCTCTGTAGATAGTAATGTCTCTCTCTCTCTCCGTCTGTAGATAGTAATGTCTCTCTCTCTGTAGATAGTAATGTCTCTCTCTCTGTAGATAATGTCTCTCTCTCTCTCTGTAGATAGTAATGTCTCTCTCTCTGTAGATAGTAATGTCTCTCTCTCTGTAGATAGTAATGTCTCTCTCTCTCTCTGTAGATAGTAATGTCTCTCTCTCTCTCTCTCTGTAGATAGTAATGTCTCTCTCTCTCTGTAGATAGTAATCTCTCTCTCTCTCTGTCGATAGTAATCTCTCTCTCTCTCTGTACATAGTAATGTCTCTCTCTGTAGATAGTAATGTCTCTCTCTCTCTGTAGATAGTAATGTCTCTCTCTCGATAGTAATGTCTCTCTCTCTGTTGATAGTAATGTCTCTCTCTCTCTCGCTCTCTCTCTGTAGATAGTAATGAGTCTCTCTCTCTCTCTGTAGATAGTAATGAGTCTCTCTCTCTCTCTGTAGATAGTAATGAGTCTCTCTGTCTGTAGATAGTAATGTTTCTCTCTCTGTAGATAGTAATGTCTCTCTGTCTGTAGATAGTAATGTTTCTCTCTCTGTAGATAGTAACGTCTCTCTCTCTCTCTGTAGATAGTAATGTCTCTCTCTCTCTGTAGATAGTAATGTCTCTCTCTCTGTAGATAGTAATGTCTCTGTGTCTCTCTCTCTGTAGATAGTAATGTTTCTCTCTCTGTAGATAGTAATGTCTCTCTCTCTCTTTCTCTCTCTGTAGATAGTAATGTCTCTCTCTCTCTGTAGATAGTAATGTCTCTCTCTCTCTGTAGATAGTAATGTCTCTCTCTCTGTAGATAGTAATCTCTCTCTGTAGATAGTAATGTCTCTCTCTCTCTCCGTCTGTAGATAGTAATGTCTCTCTCTCTCTGTAGATAGTAATGTCTCTCTCTCTGTAGATAGTAATGTCTCTCTCTCTCTCTGTAGATAGTAATGTCTCTCTCTCTCTCTCTCTGTAGATAGTAATGTCACTCTCTCTCTCTGTAGATAGTAATGTCTCTCTCTCTCTCTGTAGATAGTAATGTCTCTCTCTCTCTCTCTCTCTGTAGATAGTAATGTCACTCTCTCTCTGTAGATAGTAATCTCTCTCTCTCTCTCTGTAGATAGTAATCTCTCTCTCTCTGTACATAGTAATGTCTCTCTCTCTCTCTCTGTAGATAGTAATGTCTCTCTCTCTCTGTAGATAGTAATGTCTCTCTCTCGATAGTAATGTCTCTCTCTCTGTTGATAGTAATGTCTCTCTCTCTCTCTCTCTGTAGATAGTAATGAGTCTCTCTCTCTCTGTAGATAGTAATGAGTCTCTCTCTCTCTCTGTAGATAGTAATGAGTCTCTCTCTGTAGATAGTAATGTCTCTCTGTCTGTAGATAGTAATGTTTCTCTCTCTGTAGATAGTAACGTCTCTCTCTCTCTCTCTGTAGATAGTAATGTCTCTCTCTCTCTGTAGATAGTAATGTCTCTCTGTCTCTCTCTCTGTAGATAGTAATGTTTCTCTCTCTGTAGATAGTAATGTCTCTCTCTCTTTCTCTCTCTGTAGATAGTAATGTCTCTTTCTCTCTCTGTAGATAGTAATGTCTCTCTCTCTCTCTGTAGATAGTAATGTCTCTCTCTCGCTCTCTGTAGATAGTAATGTCTCTCTCTCTGTAGATAGTAATGTCTCTCTCTGTCAAGAGCTGGCTCAAGAAAGCAGGAGAGGTAGAGTCAGGCGCAGGAGACAGAGAATTCTTGACCACACTTCTTTATTCAAGAAAATGGATGTGTTCGCCAAAAAAATAGCGACGCAGCCCTTAAATACTTCTGCGGTGGTAAACACAGCGAAACCAACCACAGGCAGAGGAAAACCAGCACACGTTCCTCAAGCACATAAACCGGAGAAGAAACACAATCACGCACAAACACAGACATCCTACGCTAAACTAAATAACCCCCCCCCCCCTACTAATGACTAACCCAAAACAGGTGCGTGCCTACCTAGACCTAACCAACAGAAAGTGAAACAAAAAAGGATCGATGGCAGCTAGTAGAACGGCGACGACGACCGCCGAGCTCCACCCGGCCGAGGAGGGGCGCCACCATCCGTCGGTGTCGTGACAGTACTCCCCCCCTGACGCGCGGCTCCCGCAGCGCGCCGACGCCGGCCTCGAGGACTCCCCGGAGGGCGAGGCGCAGGGCGATCCGGATGGAGGCTGGACCCCTCCCAGTCCACGAGGTACTGCAGGCCCCTCGCCCGGCGTCTGGAGTCCAAGATGGACCGGACTGTGTACGCCGGGGGCCCCCCGATGTCCAGGGAGGGTGGAGGGACCTCCCGTACCTCATTTTCCTGCAGCGGACCAGCTACCACCGGCCTGAGGAGAGACACATGAAACGAGGGGTTAATACGATAATAAGAAGGAAGTTGTAATCTGTAACACACCTCGGTTATTCTCCTCAGGACTTTAAATGGCCCCACAAACCGCGGACCCAGCTTCCGGCAGGGCAGGCGGAGGGGCAGATTCCGGGTCGAGAGCCAGACTCTCTCCCCTGGGGTGAACACGGGGGCCTCGCTGCGGTGCCGGTCAGCGCTCGCCTTTTGTCGCTCCCTGGCTCGTTCCAGGGATTCCTGCACAGCGTCCCAGGTCTCCCTTGAGCGCTGAACCCATTCCTCCACCGCAGGGGCCTCCGTCTGGCTCTGATGCCATGGCCCCAGGACCGGCTGATAACCCAACACACATTGGAATGGTGACATGTTGGTAGAGGAGTGGCGCAAAGAGTTCTGAGCCATTTCGGCCCATGGCACGAACCTTGCCCACTCCCCTGGCCGGTCCTGGCAGTAGGACCGCAGAAACCTGCCCACCTCCTGGTTTACCCTTTCTACCTGCCCATTACTTTCGGGGTGAAACCCCGAGGTCAAACTGACCGAAACCCCCAGTCGCTCCATAAACGCCCGCCACACTCGGGACGTGAACTGGGGGCCTCGATCTGAGACGATATCCTCGGGCACCCCGTAGTGCCGGAAGACGTGGGTGAATAAGGCTTCCGCGGTCTGCAGGGCCGTAGGAAGACCGGGTAACGGAAGCAGACGGCAGGACTTAGAGAACCGGTCCACAACGACCAGGATCGTAGTGTTGCCCTGAGACGGCGGGAGATCGGTCAGGAAATCCACCGCCAGGTGGGACCATGGTCGTTGTGGAACCGGGAGGGGCTGTAATTTCCCTCTAGGCAGGTGCCTGGTAGCCTTACTCTGAGCGCACACCGAACAGGAGGAGACATAGTGCCTCACGTCCCTCACCAAGGTGGGCCACCAGTATCTCCCACTAAGACCACACACTGTCCGCTCAACCCCTGGGTGACCCGAGGAGGGAAGCGTGTGAGCCCACCGAATCAGACGATCGCGAACACCGAGCGGAACGTACTTACGACCCACTGGACACTGCGGAGGAGTAGGCTCCGTCCGTAACGCCCGCTCGATGTCCGCGTCCACCTCCCAGACCACCGGTGCCACCAGGCAGGAGGCTGGAAGTATGGGAGTGGGATCGGTGGACCGTTCATCGGCGTCATGGAGACGAGACAGTGCGTCGGCCTTAGTGTTCCGGGAACCTGGGATATACGAGATGTTAAACTGAAATCTAGTAAAGAACATCGCCCACCTGGCTTGACGCGGGTTCAGTCTCCTCGCCGCCCGGATGTACTCCAGATTGCGGTGGTCAGTCCAGATGAGAAAAGGGTGACACGCCCCCTCAAGCCAATGTCTCCACACCTTCAGGGCTCTGACCACAGCCAACAACTCCCTGTCCCCCACATCATAGTTACGCTCCGCCGGACTCAACTTCCTAGAGAAGAAGGCGCAGGGGCGGAGCTTGGGGGGGGGGCGCCCGGGCGCTGGGACAGCACGGCTCCTACCTCAGCCTCGGACGCGTCCACCTCCACTATGAAGGGCAAAGAGGGGTCCGGGTGCGCCAGCACCGGAGCGTCGGTGAACAAAACCTTCAGACGACTAAAGGCCCTGTCCGCCTCCGCGGACCACCGCAACCGCACCGGGCCCCCCTTCATCAGTGAGGTAATGGGAGCCGCCACCTGCCCAAAGCCCCGGATAAACCTCCGGTAGTAATTGGCAAATCCCAAAAACCGCTGCACCTCCTTCACCGTGGTGGGAGTCGGCCAATTCCGCACGGCTGAGATGCGGTCACATTCCATCACTACCCCTGATGTGGAAATGCGATACCCCAAGAAAGAGACGGCTGGTTTGGAAAACTCACATTTCTCAGCCTTGACGTATAGGTCATGCTCCACCAGTCGCCCAAGCACTTTACGCACCAGAGACACATGCTCGGCGCGTGTAGCGGAGTAGACCAGAATGTCATTGATGTACACCACTACACCCTGACCGAGCAGGTCCCGGAGAATCTCGTCCACAAAGGATTGGAAGACTGCGGGAGCATTCTTTAACCCATACGGCATGACGAGGTACTCATAATGGCCAGATGTGGTACGAAATGCAGTTTTCCACTCGTCCCCTCCTCGGATACGCACCAGATTATATGCACTCCTGAGATCCAATTTCGTGAAGAAGCGCGCCCCGTGAAATGACTCTATCGCCGAGGCGATGAGAGGTAGTGCGTAACTGAAACCCACTGTGATGGCATTTAGACCTCTATAGTCAATGCACGGGCACAGACCTCCCTCCTTCTTCTTCACAAAAAAGAAGCTCGAGGAGACGGGTGAGTTAGATGGCCGAATGTATCCCTGCCTCAAAGACTCAGTGACGTATGTTTCCATAGCCGCTGTTTCCTCCTGAGACAGGGGATAAACGTGACTACGAGGAAGTGCAGCGCCCACCTGGAGGTTTATCGCACAGTCTCCTCGTCGATGAGATGGTAATTGGGTCGCCTTCGTTTTACTGAAGGCGATAGCCAAATCGGCATACTCTGAGGGAATGTGCACGGTGGAGACTTGGTCTGGACTCTCCACCGTAGTCGCACCGATGGAAACTCCTATGCACCTGCCCGAGCACTCATTTGACCACCCCTTAAGAGCCCTCTGTCCCCACGAAATCTTAGGGTTGTGAGTGGCTAGCCAGGGAATACCTAGAACCACTGGAAACGCTGGGGAATCAATGAGGAAAAGACTAATCCGCTCCTCATGACCCCCCCGCATTACCATGACCAGTGGCACAGTGACCTCCCTGACCAGCCCTGACCCTAGTGGTCGACTGTCTAGGGCGTGCACGGGGAAGGGTTGGTCCAACTGGACCAGGGGAATCCCTAACTTAGCCGCGACCCCAAGGTCCATAAAACTCCCCGCCGCGCCTGAATTGAATAGCGCCTTAAACCGGGAGTGAGGGGAGAAACACGGAAAAGACACTGACACATACATGTGACGGACAGGGGGCTCTGGGTGAGGCTGGTGCTGACTCACCTGAGGTGTCAAAGGAGCGCTCTGCCTGCCTTCTGGACTCCCAGGTGAGTCTCTCCAGCACCGGTCCACAGTGTGCCCTCTGCGACCACATGAGGTGCAGGAGCGAACTCCCCCTCCAGTCTTCCTGGCTGCTGCCCCCCCATCTCCATAGGTGTGGGAGCAGGAGGGCTGGAGGGTGGAATGAGCAGGGCCCGGGTCGGACGTCAGCGGGCGGCCAGCAGATTGTCCAGTCGGATGGACAGGTCCACCAGTTGGTCCAGGGTGAAAGGGTCGTGTCCCGACAGGCTAATTCCCGGCGGACGTCCTCCCTCAAACTACAACGGTAGTGATCTATAAGGGCCCTCTCATTCCACCCTGCTCCCGCGGCCAGGGTCCGGAACTCGAGAGCAAAATCCTGCGCGCTCCTCGTCTCCTGCCTCCTGTAGATAATAATGAGTCTCTCTCTCTGTAGATAGTAATGAGTCTCTCACTCTCTCTGTAGATAGTAATGAGTCTCTCACTCTCTCTGTAGATAGTAATGAGTCTCTCTCTCTCTGTAGATAGTAATGACTCTCTCTCTCTGTAGATAATAATGAGTCTCTCTCTCTCTGTAGATAGTAATGAGTCTCTCACTCTCTCTCTGTAGATAGTAATGACTCTCTCTCTCTCTCTCTCTCTGTAGATAGTAATGTCTCTCTCTCTCTCTCTCTGTAGATAGTAATGAGTCTCTCACTCTCTGTAGATAGTAATGACTCTCTCTCTCTCTGTAGATAGTAATGTCTCTCTCTCTCTCTGTAGATAGTAATGTCTCTCTCTCTGTAGATAGTAATGACTCTCTCTCTCTCTGTAGATAGTAATGAGTCTCTCACTCTCTCTCTGTAGATAGTAATGACTCTCTCTCTCTGTAGATAGTAATGACTCTCTCTCTCTGTAGATAGTAATGACTCTCTCTCTCTGTAGATAGTAATGACTCTCTCTCTGTAGATAGTAATGAGTCTCTCTCTCTCTCTCTGTAGATAGTAATGACTCTCTCTCTGTAGATAGTAATGACTCTCTCGCTCTCTCTCTCTCTGTAGATAGTAATGTCTCTCGCTCTCTCTCTCTGTAGATAGTAATGTCTCTCTCTCTCTCTGTAGATAGTAATGAGTCTCTCTCTCTCTCTGTAGATAGTAATGAGTCTCTCTCTCTCTCTCTGTAGATAGTAATGACTCTCTCTCTCTCTGTAGATAATAATGAGTCTCTCTCTCTCTGTAGATAGTAATGAGTCTCTCACTCTCTCTCTGTAGATAGTAATGAGTCTCTCTCTCTCTCTCTGTAGATAGTAATGAATGTCTCTCTCTCTCTGTAGATAGTAATGAATGTCTCTCTCTCTGTAGATAAAAATGAGTCTCTCTCTCTCTGTAGATAGTAATGAATGTCTCTCTCTCTCTGTAGATAGTAATGACTCTCTCTCTCTCTGTAGATAATAATGAGTCTCTCTCTGTAGATAGTAATGAGTGTCTCTCTCTCAGCAGATAGTAATGAGTGTCTCTCTCTGTAGATAGTAATGAGTGTCTCTCTCTCTCTCTCTCTCTCTGTAGATAGTAATGAGTGTCTCTCTCTCTCTCTCTCTCTCTCTCTCTCTCTCTGTAGATAGTAATGAGTGTCTCTCTCTGTAGATAGTAATGAGTGTCTCTCTCGCTCTCTCTCTCTCTCTGTAGATAGTAATGAGTGTCTCTCTCTCTCTCGCTCTCTCTGTAGATAGTAATGACTGTCTCTCTCTCTGTAGATAGTAATGAGTGTCTCTCTCTCTCGCTCTCTCTCTCTCTCTGTAGATAGTAATGAGTGTCTCTCTCGCTCTCTCTCTCTCTCTCTGTAGATTGTAATGAGTGTTTCTCTCTCTCTCTCTGTAGATAGTAATGACTGTCTCTCTCTCTGTAGATAGTAATGAGTGTCTCTCTCTCTCTCGCTCTCTCTCTCTGTAGATAGTAATGGGTGTCTCTCGCTGTAGATAGTAATGAGTCTCTCTCTCTCTCTCTCTCTCTCTCTCTCTCTCTCTCTCTCTGTTGATAGTAATGGGTGTCTCTCTCTGTAGATAGTAATGAGTGTCTCTCTCTCTGTAGATAGTAATGAGTGTCTCTCTCTCTCTCTCTCTCTCTCTCTCTGTAGATAGTAATGGGTGTCTCTCTCTGTAGATAGTAATGAGTGTCTCTCTCTCTGTAGATAGTAATGAGTGTCTCTCTCTCTCTCTCTCTGTAGATAGTAATGGGTGTCTCTCTCTCTCTCTCTCTGTAGATAGTAATGAGTGTCTTTCTCTCTCTCTCTGTAGATAGTAATGTCTCTCTCTCTCTCTGTAGATAGTAATGGGTGTCTCTCTCTGTAGATAGTAATGGGTGTCTCTCTCTGTAGATAGTAATGAGTGTCTCTCTCTCTCTCTGTAGATAGTAATGTCTCTCTCTGTAGATAGTAATGAGTGTCTCTCTCTCTCTCTGTAGATAGTAATGAGTGTCTCCCTCTCTCTCTCTCTGTAGATAGTAATGAGTGTCTCCCTCTCTCTCTCTCTGTAGATAGTAATGAGTGTCTCTCTCTCTCTCTCTCTCTCTCTCTCTCTGTAGATAGTAATGAGTGTCTCTCTCTCTCTGTAGATAGTAATGAGTGTCTCTCTCTCTCTGTAGATAGTAATGAATGTCTCTCTCTCTGTAGATAGTAATGAGTGTCTCTCTCTCTCTCTCGCTCTCTATAGATAGTAATGAGTGTCTCTCTCTCTCTCTCTCTCTATAGATAGTAATGAGTGTCTCTCTCTCTCTCTCTGTAGATAGTAATGAATGTCTCTCTGTCTCTCTCTCTGTAGATAGTAATGAATGTCTCTCTCTCTCTGTAGATAGTAATGAGTGTCTCTCTCTCTCGCTCTCTATAGATAGTAATGAGTGTCTCTCTCTCTCTCTCTCTCTCTATAGATAGTAATGAGTGTCTCTCTCTCTCTGTAGATAGTAATGAATGTCTCTCTCTCTCTGTAGATAGTAATGAGTGTCTCTCTCTCTCTCTCTGTAGATAGTAATGAGTGTCTCTCTCTCTCTGTAGATAGTAATGAGTCTCTCTCTCTCTCTCTCTCTCTCTCTCTGTAGATAGTAATGAGTGTCTCTCTCTCTCTCTCTCTCTCTCTGTAGATAGTAATGAATGTCTCTCTCTCTCTGTAGATACTAATGAGTCTATCTCTCTCTGTAGATAGTAATGAGTCTCTCTCTCTCTCTCTCTCTCTCTCTCTCTCTCTGTAGATAGTAATGAGTCTCTCTCTCTCTCTGTAGATAGTACTGAGTGTCTCTCTCTCTCTATCTGTAGATAGTAATGAGTGTCTCTCTCTCTCTCTCTGTAGATAGTAATGAGTGTCTCTCTGTCTCGCTCTCTCTCTCTCTCTCTCTCTCTCTCTCTGTAGATAGTAATGAGTGTCTCTCTCTCTCTCTCTCTCTCTGTAGATAGTAATGACTGTCTCTCTCTCTGTAGATAGTAATGAGTGTCTCTCTCTCTCTCTCTCTCTCTCTCTTTCTGTAGATAGTAATGAGTCTCTCGCTCTCTCTCTCTCTCTGTAGATAGTAATGAGTGTCTCTTTCTCTCTCTCTCTCTCTTTCTGTAGATAATGAGTGTCTCTCTCTCTCTCTCTCTGTAGATAGTAATGAGTGTCTCTCTCTCTCTCTCTCTCTGTAGATAGTAATGAGTGTCTCTCTCTCTCTCTCTCTGTAGATAGTAATGAGTGTCTCTCTCTCTCGCTCTCTCTCTGTAGATATTAATGAGTGTCTCTCTCTCTCTCTCTCTCTCTGTAGATAGTAATGAGTCTCTCTCTCTCTCTCTCTCTCTCTCTCTCTCTCTCTGTAGATAGTAATGAGTGTCTCTCTCTCTCTCTCTCTGTAGATAGTAATGACTGTCTCTCTCTCTGTAGATAGTAATGAGTGTCTCTCTCTCTCTCTCTCTCTCTCTCTGTAGATAGTAATGAGTGTCTCTCTCTCTCTCCCTTTCTGTAGATAGTAATGAGTCTCTCTCTCTCTCTCTCTCTCTCTCTCTGTAGATAGTAATGAGTGTCTCTCTCTCTCTCTCTTTCTGTAGATAGTAATGAGTGTCTCTCTCTCTCTCTCTGTAGATAGTAATGAGTGTCTCTCTCTCTCTCTCTCTCTGTAGATAGTAATGAGTGTCTCTCTCTCTCTCTCTCTCTGTAGATAGTAATGAGTGTCTCTCTCGCTCTCTCTCTGTAGATATTAATGAGTGTCTCTCTCTCTCTCTCTCTCTGTAGATAGTAAAGAGTGTCTCTCTCTCTTTCTCTCTCTCTCTCTGTAGATAGTAATGAGTGTCTCTCTCTCTCTCTGTAGATAGTAAAGAGTGTCTCTCTCTCTTTCTCTCTCTCTCTCTCTCTCTCTCTCTCTCTGTAGATAGTAATGAGTGTCTCTCTCTCTCTCTGTAGATAGTAATGTATGTCTCTCTCTGTAGATAATAATGAATGTGGGTCGGACCCTGCTCTGTAGATAATAATGAATGTCTCTCTCTCTCTGTAGATAATAATGAATGTCTCTCTCTCTCTGTAGATAATAATGAATGTGGGTCGGACCCTGCTCTGTGTGGCTCTAATGGTGTATGTCAGAACAGCCCAGGCAGCTTCAACTGCGAGTGTACTAGAGGATTCTCAATGGACCCCAATGGACAGAGCTGTGAAGGTCAGCCAATCACTGCCTCTCTCAGGATCAGCTGACTCCATACCCCTAGGCACTTTATATGGATCTGAAATGATCAGATAGGTATAGGCAGTATGGCAATAACTCCACTATAAACAGGGATTTGGTGGAAACTTCACCTTTTTGCTTGTACCTATCCAGTACAGTTAGATAACTGTATGGCCACATAACTATTGTAATGCTGTGTGTGTGTGGGTGTTTGTTTGTGTGTGTGTGTGGTTTCCCTGGCAGATATGGATGAGTGTGATGGTAACCACCGTTGTCAACATGGCTGTCAGAACCTGGTGGGAGGGTACCGGTGTAGCTGTCCTCAGGGATACCTACAACACTATCAATGGAACCAGTGTGTCGGTGAGTGGTACAGAGTCTCTCTCTCTTTCTCTCAATCCTTCTCCCCCCGTCTGTCTGTCTTCTCTTTCTCTCTCCCTCAACATCAAATCTACATCCCTTTCCTGGAAGTTGAACTTGTTCCTCTCTAGATTACTGGAAGAGCTCCCTCCCTGAGTCACTGTCCTACATGAACACTGTTGTTCTAACTGAGTCGGTGACACTTTAACTTGAATCTACTGATGGGAAATACAGCATTGGTATTCAGTGGCCTTTCCCAAAAAGAACACGGCCAATGTTTATCAGATGAACCGGTACTACAGATGGTTTCCTCATTCCCTTCAAGAGTTTCTCAGTATTGTTTGTGTTCTCTGGCCGAGGTTTGACCTATATTTGACCTCTGTTTGTTTTGTTGACTTCCTGTCTGTGTTGTTTGCTTCCTGTGGTCAGATGAGAACGAGTGCCAGAACACTCAGATCTGTGGGGGAGCGTCGTGCCATAACACCCTGGGGAGCTTCCGCTGCCTCTGTCCCACTGGGTTCAACTACGGAGACCAGGGGGGGTGTAGTGACATCAACGAGTGCTCCTCCTCCTCTAATCCATGTAACTACGGCTGTTCCAACACAGACGGAGGGTATCTCTGTGGCTGTCCACCTGGATACTACCGCGCTGGACAGGGGTGAGTGAGTGAGACTCGTGTGTGTGTGTGTGTGTGTGTGTGGTGTGTGTGTGTGTGTGTGTGTGTGTGTGTGTGTGTGTGTGTGTGTGTGTGTGTGTGTGTGTGTGTGTGGGTGTGTGTGGTGTGTGTGTGTGTGTGTGTGTGTGTGTGTGTGTGTGTGTGTGTGTTTGTGTGTATGTGTGTGTGTTTGATCTACCCAGGGGCAATGTCATTATCAACTTTGATGGATAGACGGGTTGGTTGTTTAGCAACAAAACCGACACGTGCGTAACAATGGGAGAAAACAGACAGGTTTGGCTTAGATTGTTGACTACATGTAAACTACATTTTGTCTCCGATGTTTATTGAAAACATAAATAAATGTGCACAATGTCTCTCAAATACATCGTTACAGTTGTTGGTTAGCTAGCTAGCGAATTCTAGCCATTTTGGCATTGTAATGAAAACAGTCAAAACACCTCAAAAAGACATGGTATCAATAACAAGATGAAACTAGTTGAAACGAGTCACTTATGATTCCCTTCATTGTTGGTAGCTATCACAACAACACATAGACCTCTGTCCCATTGAAGTGTGCACATTGTTTTGGTGATGTTGTCAGCTAGCCCACGTATAGGCAAGATGGTGTTTGGGTATGATTTTGTGCCCTGTGTGTGTATGACTGAGTCCTTTCTGTGTGTTCCAGGCACTGTGTGTCAGGCGTGGGCTTTGGTAGTGGTGTGAGTCTGGGCCAGGGAGGAGGAGGAGGAGGAGGAGGAGGAGGAGGAGGAGGGGCAGCAGAGGGGGGTGACAACGATCTGTCTCCTGAGGCCTGCTACGAGTGTAAGATCAACGGTTACCCCAAGAAGGGGCGCAAACGCCGCGACACCAACTCAACGCTGGAGCAACCTCTGGACAATGCACAGGTAATGTCTGTCTGTCTTGGTTTGGTGGCCCATAGAATGGTCATGCTGTCATGTCTTGCCTGCTCTTCACTGAATCCGTAGTACATATTAACTGTGTGGTCCTGTGTTCTGTCATCAGGATCCAGAGTGTTGAGTGTTGTCAGTGTTTACATAATCCACCTGTACTACATGGTCCTGTGTCCTCAGCATCAGGAGACAGTGAGCCTGGAGAGTGTTACACATCATATATCTGCCTGTATAATACTGTATATCTATACTATATGTAACCTGTCCTGTGTCCTCAGCATCAGGAGACAGTGAGCTTGGAGAGTGTTACACATCATATATCTGCCTGTATAATACTGTATATCTATACTATATGTAACCTGTCCTGTGTCCTCAGCATCAGGAGACAGTGAGCCTGGAGAGTGTGGACATTGAGGACACCCTGCTGTTCAACCTGAACATGTCCGGCCTGTCCAGCCGAGACCACATCCTGGAGTTCACCCCGGCCCTGTCCACGCTCAACAACCACGTGTTCTACTCCATCGACTACGGCAACGAGCTGGGCTACTTCAAGATCAGCCAGAGGGAGGGGCTTAGCTACCTGCACCTGTCCAAGAGGAAGTCCCTCCCCCCTGGAGCCTACTTCCTGCAGATCAGTAGCATGGCGGTGTACAGGAAGAAGGAGCTGGCAGCGCTGGAGGACAGCAACGATAAAGACTACCTCACAGGCCAGCTGGGAGACACACTCACCATGAGGGTGCAGATAGTCCTGCATTAACCTACACTACAGGACTGACTGGGGTGGCTGGGCTGGGCTGGGTGGGGAGTGTCTGCCTGTAAACACTGGTCTAGGAACAGATTCATTTACCCTTGATCCATATCTCAACCATTAGGATGGGGAGAGAAGATCTGACTCTGGGTCAGTGGTTATGGGCAACTTCTACCTACTCTGAGAGAGAGAGAGAGCTTGGGACAAGCTCAACGCCAAAGAGACTAATGGGTGGGTGGGGGGAGGGGGGATTGCGTTGTTTGATTCCCAAAGATGATTCTACATATCATAGATACAACCTTTAGTGCTACAGTGTAGGCCTAACCCACTGGCTACAGTATGGCTGGCTGTCTGAAGAAAGGCTTAGAGAATGAGAATGACATGGAGGGAAGACATGACAATGACACAACAATAACCACTCTAAACTGCTCTGTGCAGGAAGCTCTGGTTTGAATGTTTTTTTTATTTTTAGGAAAAAGGTTTATATGAAATAGGTTTTGTATGATGATATGTGGAATCTGCTACTCTTTTGTGGGACATATAAGGCAAATGCCATATCCACCCGTAGCCCCTACCCCCAAGACCATGAGGGTAGCTAGGGAGTATGGGGTAGGGGATAGCGGTGGATTTGTGACTGCGTAGCAGAGTGCAGAAGTCACTGATGCTGAGTGTTCACAGCTTGGCAGAGGTGGAAGTGAAAGGCAGCGTTCCGATTCTCCACCCTTCTCCCTGAAGTGTGCACTTGCTCACTCCCCCTTCATGGTTCACAAAGCATTGGCTGCTAAGGAGAGTTTCCACCATATTAAGTAAACCAGTCCATTCCTTTCAAATCCCTGAGGGGAGAAGGGTAGGGAATCAAACCATAGCTAAAGTCTTTAGCTAGAAGGACCCCTCTTCCTCATCATAACTATGCTTCTTCATCTTCCCCACTGACTAGACTTCAGCATTACACATATTTACTGGTGCTAGTAACAAAACCACATAGACTTATGAATGCACTGTAATACTCAACAACACACAGTAGCTGTCTGTCTACTGTCCTTTTAATAAGATGTCAGACATCTTCTTTTCAACCAAAACCAAAGTAACAGCCTGTCTGCTCTCTATACCACATGTAAATGAAGTGTGTTTATACTGTAATCAATGCCATGTTTAGAATGTTAATCTATGAAGCCTTTTGTAAACTAGAGAACGCCCCTGAGAGGAGGGGGTGTAATGGTGCTTATAATGACCTACTACTTCCTTTGATAAACTGTATACACACACATATTAAAAACACACACACACCCGCACAAACACACAACACAAATACTCAAACACACTCAAAACACACACCGTTCTGATGATGCCAAACCTGTGCCTTCATGATTATGCACTGAGGTCGACGCGGCCACACTCTTCGCTAGTACAATCAGTGCTCCGTAGCGAAGTCAATCAGACCAGCCGTAGACACATCCGTCTGTCACTCTGTCACATCAGTGAGGGTTTAGTTGTAAAGTCACAATAAAAACATATTTTTTTGTTTAAAAGGTTTCGTTGTTGTCCCTGTCTCCCAACTTCACTTCCTCTTTTTGTGGATTATGCTATTTATGGGATGTATTTTAACCACTTTAAGGGACAATTTCCCAGACACAGATTAAGCCTAATCCTGGACTAAAAAGCACTTTTAATACACATTGACCATGCTTTATAGTGTATGCTTAATTACATGTCATTTATCAGATGCGACTTACAAGAGCAATTGCCTTGCTCTAGGATACAGACATCGTTTAATTTATTTTTTCACCTAGTCCACTCAGGGATTTGAACCATTGACCTTTCATTTACTGGCCCAATGCTCTTAACCGCTAGGCTACCTGCTGCCCTAAGAGTCTACCTTTCCTTGGTTCCTTGCTTTCATTTCTACTGACAGCTGAAAGGACTGGTGAAATCTCCTCTCCACAATGCTTCTACCTAGCATCATCTCAGCCAATGAAAGGATGAGGGAAGGAAGCTATTGTAATTCCAGAGACAGTATAAAACAAAGACTATTGAATCACAGCCACAATATCCAGTTCAACACAACGACTGCATCTAGAAGGCAAGGGTCACGTTCCCCTTCTCAGACATTGCATGCGTCAACCAATGGTTGCGTGCCATCGACTGACAGATTGCTATAACATGTGGTTAGCTGATACATAAAATACCTATCCAGGCATTGTAAGATCTGGCATACATCTGCAAGGTAGTCAGCCTGGAACTCTACCTATTTCTCAGTGAAACTTCTCCCTGGTGTCGTTCACATCATTAAGCTAACATGTAACAGTACAGTAGAATATTTTGGTTGCCGACGTGCTGCCCAAATATGAGCCTGGGTGAAGGGTTTGGTCCCTCCAGACAGGGAAACTCCCTCTTGAACTATGAAAAGAAATGGTTTAACAGCACCACTTAGTGGTCATTCAGGGTACAGACTTACATCGAATTTTATCCAAAGCCGATTTAGATAAGTGGGCATAGCCTACATTTTCATAGTTTCCCCCATTGGAATTGAACCTGCAAATCAAATGTATTATATAGCCCTTCTTACATCAGCTGATAACACTGGCATTGCTAGAACCATGCTCTTGCGAACTGAGCCACAGACAAGATAACCATACAGACAAGAAAATCAGTGATGTCTCATTGCCATTTATGGCCAAATCAGCAGGCATAGACAGTGAAGCAAAGGGATAATAACACTTTATTAAACAAAGTAATTATTGTACAACCTCATAACATGTAACAGAACAAAACTAATAGGCTGGTTTACAATGTTGATGTATCATTTGCTGCCTGTGGAGCCAAATCCTCCAGCCCCACGCTCGGTCTCATCCAGAGTCTGAAACACAGAGGGAAGACACGGTTAATACTACAACACTGGAGCAAAGGGTATTTTAGTGACTTTCTATGCAAATGAGCCCAGTTCTTAAGGCCGGTTTCCCAAACATAGATTTAGCCTAGTCCAAGACAAAAAGTATGTTCAATGGAAATTCTCAAAGCGTCTAAGAGGTTAAGTCCAGGACTATGCTCGATCAGTGTTCAGAAAAACAGCCCTAAGGGCTCATTCTCACAGAAATAAGATGCACTTAAAAATCAACATTTCAGTCTCAAGTTTAAATGAAATGAGACTGCTTGACAAGGTGTGTCCATTTAAGGTTTGTGTGAAATGGATCGTAAAGCTGTGATCAGCAATTCACTACTAGGTCTGAGCACATATGGTAATACTATAAACGGTCATATTAAATCTATAGAGAAGTGTAAAGTACCTTTAGCTCCTGTAGGTCTGGGTAGCAGATCCTCTCGCACACCAGCTGAGCCACACGGTCCCCTTTTTTCACTGGGACACAGAAAGAAACACCACCATCACTCTACAGGTCACCCAGTTTCCCAACACCATCACTACAATGTTTCACTGGAAAACAGATCTCAATGTGAAATGCATTTGGATTGCTATAAAGGAGCAATCAGTAAAACAAGCTTTTATTTCAGTTTCGGATGAGGCATTTAAGTTATATTTTTCAAAGAGCAATGGGTATATAATTAATATAAAAGTTACAAAATATTGATGTACCAGTTGCAGATGGTCTCTTTAAATCATGGATACAAAGTGCTTTCAATGCTTGGAGTTTGGAAAGGTGGCATGTGAATAATTATTTTTAAAGCTCACCTTCAAAGGTTTCCTTGCTGAAGTTGAACAGCACCACCCCCACATTACCTCTATAGTCCTCATCCACTACTCCAGCTGGGGGGAGACAGACACTCCAGTTAGGGTACATTCATGACAGCTAGGCTATCAGTTCTATGTTCTAGACTCAGGTTAGAACAGCCAAAGGGTGACTTGGGTTCATGAAATCCCCATCAGAACTATGGTTACCACTTCCCTGCCATTTTTATAACCCATCTCTTAGGAAAAAATGTATATTAATATCTGAAGGTCAAAAACTAAACTCACCCCCAACATCGATAAAGTGTTTTGCAGCCAGCCCAGACCGTGGTGCTGTGAAAAAAAGAGAAATACATAAAATATGACTAAACTACATTTTTTATGCTGGGTAAAAGTTAAGGGGAGATGAGAAAGAAGGGTTGAACGAGACTAATCGGAGTCTGAAAGCAGTCTCCATTGGCCGTGTTAGAGCATCAAATGTGATGCATTGTGGGTAAATTGTGACTGACTGACTGATCTACCAATAACAATGAGTAGTTATTTATGATACAAGGTGATTTGTCAGTCAGTCGCCTGCACTTTCAGTTGTAATGAGGGGGTTCGATTAATCTTGCCCGGATGCCTGTATTGCACCAGCTGAAAGCTGATTGCATTAGATTTGGAACTGGGCTGCCTCCCAGGCAGCCAGGTGCCCCGCTCTGTCCGACTGCAATGTTTGCTCAAAACAAAAGTGACATAATTAAGCATGTAGTAATTAGTAGGATTCGGTGTTGCCATGCAAAGGTGATCGCTTTCTGCCTTCCTAATGAAAAGTAGTACGAAAATTCTAACATTTATTTTATGTTAAAGAGATGTAGGTTTCTGGTTCAACCCAGGTCAAAGTAAAATAACTCCCTCACTGTCAAGTCAAACAATACCCAGAGAGATCTACCCCAATGTACCCCTAAACCAGGGTGTGATTAAAAATGATCTTTAAAACACTTAAGTTTGTGTCCTGGTACCCTACTCACCCACTCTGCCATAGCAGCCTGAAGGAACAGCTATCTGGATGTCAGTCTTCACGATAGCCTTGTCCATAGGACCAATACTGTAGTCATAGGCACTGTTAAAAAAAAACATCAACAGGTGCTTACAGTCGCTAATTTACAAAGGCAGTGACCTACATCTAACTCACCTCCCATCCAATCGTTAGTGCTAGCCTGCTCCTCCTACTAACGTTAACCAACTTTTCTCCTGTTAAAGTTGGTCATATAAACATGAAGCAAGACTAGGCTACCTAGTTAGGTAGCTTGATGTGAAGACAACTGTATGCATGGTCGTTTGCTAACTAGAGTTTTACTTTTGATTGACAGCAGAAAAATAAACAGCCACATGCAGGACACACTCACTGCAACGTTTTGAATTCAAGTATCTTGCTTATGTGAATAGCAAGCTAGGTAAGTAAATATAGCCAGTAAAATGTATTGCGTTCAAATCACTTCCAGTGACCCTGTCCCGGACTCTGACCCACCTGAACAGGTCGTAGCCTGCAGCTTTAGCAGAGCCCCGGGTAGGAGCAGTGGCATTTTCAGACAACTTGGAGAACTTCAGCACCGACATCACATTCTCTGCCACCGCATGTGGCCTTGTCCTCTTCAGTGGAGAAACTTCTGCGGCGTCTATCACTTCTGAGCAAGGCATGTTTACAACGTTTGTGGTAAGAAAGTTGAGCTACTTCCAAAATAATAAGATGGCTAAGAAGCTATGGTTAGTTTACTAAAGTTAGCTAACTAGTTAAAATATGGCGAGCTGTTGCTACTTCTCTGACAGGAATCTTATTAGGAAGCACACATTCCCGCCAATTTCAATTGAATCTGCCTCGCCGTCGTTGAAAAAAATAAACAAACTCGCGAGAGTTCTGACAACTTGACCAGCTGTGAGCTGAATGACTGGAAAAATGTAGCTTCCTAATCCTTCTTTGAATGATACATCTTGATTTTGGTAAAACACTCGACTACAAATCTGACAGCAGTACAATTACCGGTACCTACACATTTATTGATTACACATGTTAATACTAAAGTTGATAATACAACAACCAGTTAGCATAGCAAAGTAGCTAGCTAGCTAACGTTAGCTGCTAGTGCTAGCAAACATGAGCTATTACTGAAAAGCAATGTGGCTAGCCAATTAGCTACCTGCATTCTCGCAACCTTTTCTCCTGGCCGGAGTGGGAGAATGCAGATAAAATGTTCTGTGTGAGAGTACTGAAGACTGGGCAGCGATAATCGAAGAACAACACCGCCAGTAGAGCCTCTGCTTTGCAACGAAGTGCTCCATCTTGTTAAAGATACAGTCCTCCCCGGCTGCGGCATCAGCTACAGTGCCTTCAGAAAGTATTCATACCCCTTGACTTATTCCACATGTTGTGTTACAGCCCGAATTCGAAATTGATTAAATATTTGTTTCCCTCTCACCTATACACAATATCCCATAACTACAAAGTGAAAATATGTTTTTATACATTTTTGCTAATGTATTGAGAATTAAATACAGAAATAGGGTGAGTATTGGTTAAGTGGGACATTTAAGCTTTGTAATGGATATCTTTAAATGTGTATAATAACATAACCAACAATCAAGGCCTGTGTGTTAGTCATTTTAATTCTGAACTGGAATAAACTGATTGATCACATCACACAGATGTATAACAGAACACACAGGCTCAGTTTGATAGTGCACCCTTAAGTAACAGTACAGATGAAAAATGATCAGGCCTACTGTACATCTTACTGTACAAAGTATTGTTGAAAAAAAGGTCTAGGTTGGAACTGTTGCTGTTAACATACAATAAATATATTTTATTCTAAACTGGATTAAACACAGTCCTAATGAGAGGTGTGTGGCTGGTTGACGTTTTCAACCAGCAGGTCTATTCTGGGCTACATTTTTGGCAGTGCAACCCTGAGGTCATGCCCAGCATTGAGTCTGTTTCTGTACTTGTTTTTTTGTTTTTTAAGTATGCCAGGGTTGAGAACCCTGACTCGCATAGGTATGTGGTGCCAAACTAGCTTAGAACATCTACTGCTTTCTCAGTCTAGACAGGAGACTGCTTCCTGCAGTAGATGAAAAACCCAGAACTGTGAGTGTTTGCCTCAAAAAGCATCTTGTTTCAATTAGTTTATTCCAGAATAAAAATGATTAGTATTTTACCAGCAATAGTTACAACCTAAACTTGTTTAACAATATTTCTAGAGTAATATGTACAGTATAGTAGGCCTGCTAATGTTTAATCTTCACCTGTACTGTTACTTAGGGTTGCACTATCAGTAGCTAGCTAGCTTGCTTTGGCTAGTGTTAGCTAGCTATTAGCTGAGTACAAGGTGATTGTTTGAAAGAGAAACTCACATCTACTATGAGAGATTGTACTCCCTTATTTCTGCTTATCATCACCTGTTATAAAATGACAACAATGCCGTGCTAGCTGACTTACTTTTCCACTGTCGAAGCACTGTTTCCTGACGCATTCTGCCCTGTTCTGGGTTTACCGTCATGCTGTGGATGTTTGGTCAAGACCTGTCGTTTTAAATTGTTCGTTTTGAGATACTCATTTACTAAGCACTTCCCCGCACAAAACACATTTTGGGCGCTCGTTATTTATCAAAGTGTGTATTAAACCAAGCTAGAGAAACGCATCGCTGTATTTGCGTTTCATGACGATTGAGTTCGTCAGAATGTGTGGCTAGTTTGAGTCCATTTGATGATGGCGAGTGGGAATGACATGTTGACAGGCTAGGAAGACTAAGAGTTTCAAAACACTTTTTTCAAGTGTCAAATGTCCTTTTTTGTACACATGATATTTTTTCACATATCCAGTGTGTGTTTACAGGTGATTTGATCGCCTGTTATGGGTATTTTTACACGCGTTCATTACACCTGTCCAGAGGGCATTTACAGGTGATTAGAACGTTTGAATATCGTAATTTCAGACGCATGAAATTGTGCCACGGCTTTGTAACGAACGTTGCCAGGCAAAGAGAATGTTCTGCGGAAATGGAGTCCCTAGGGAAAGCAAGAACAAGATGGGTGTCAGGAGTGGGTTGCACTAAGTATACGGCTCCTTATTATCATAAGGAGACGTATACTTGGGAAGAAGAAGAAGGGGGTAAGCTTGAGTTGGATAAAAATGATGGAAAAAAGGGAGATGGTTTGTTAAAGAAGAATGGTAGAAAGTGTAAGCAGTTGGAGAAATGGAAGCGATTGAGGTATGCTCCCAGGATCAGTAAAAACACAAGTCTGTGACACAGTGTTGCCAACTCCTCAGTAAGGAAAGTAGCTATTGGCTGTCCTAAAAGTCGCTAAATGACGTAATCACCTAATTTGTATAATTGTCCATGTGCATGTAATTGTGATGGAAGCTGTAGGAGAGTAATAATGTCGTGGGAGAGACACAAAGTGAGTAAAAAACCCTAAATATGTTTAGAACTATAAATTAACTTCTGTCGATTCGTTTTTTTTTTTTTTTATGTCACAATTCCAACCCTCCTCCTTTATCCAGGCTTGGGACTGGAAAAAGTGACCCAAAAGAGACACTCTGGCGGAGTTACTTTGTTTTTTATTTTGTTTTTTAGTTTAGTTTTCTTAATTTGGCTTGGTTTTTAACCTTATGGTCCACTTAGGAGCCTACAACAAGTCACAGTAAAACATGAAAATGTTTAACCATAACATTTTTTACATTTTTTTGTATACAATCTACATTAACAATTTAAATGGACCAAAAAGAGACAATAGAAAAAACTGTCAATGGCAATGTGAGAAAATTATGGTAACTAGTCTGGCCCTAATTAAGGTAAAAACATTTTTTATTTTTTTATTTTTTTATGTAAGCCAAGCCGGGATCATTTGCAGTCTGGGCGCGGAGGGGTGAACATCTCCTGCTCTGACTGCTGCTGGGAGGGACTGCTGCGCGAGGACTGGGCCGCCTGTGAGTGCTTTGGCACGGGGGTGGGGCCCACGGCAGCATCCGCTGCTCGTTGAGAAGAGTAAGAACGATATGTGCATTCACGTCAGTCTCCAAAAGTCTCCAATAACACCAGAAAAAGTCGCTAGATTTGTTGCTAGTCGCTTTTTTGAAAATGTGTTATTAGAGGGGTCTGAATACATGCAATGTCCAGGAAATGTTACAGCCACAACATCCTAATCAAGTACTGAAGCATCTGCAGATCAGCGAGGAGGAGGAAAGCCTATAGAACAAGAATTACTAGCTAGTTATATCAGATAGACATTTTATTGGCTTGCTAAATGAGCTGCTTTTCCTGAAAATGTCTCGGATAAAGTTACACTCTTTAAAAAAAAAAAGGTGCTATCTAGAACTTAAAAAGTTATTCAACTGACCCCATAGGAGAACCTTTTGAAGAACACTTGTTGGTTCCAGGTGGAACCCCGTCCACGGACCCAAAATGGGTCTACCTGGAACCGAAAAGGATTATACTATGGGGACAGCTGAAGAACCCTTTTGGAACCCTTTTTTCTAAGAGTGTATCTAGTTGTTGTTCTAATGCAATGTCCATGTTGTAATATTCATATGTGAATACATACTGAATTATAATTGGATGCATTTTACCGCCGTATCATACTGTGCGGTGATTGGTTAAGACCACCCAGACGTTTAGGTCATGGCCAGTTGATCGTGGTTGGAGATAGGCGAACATGCAGTTGTAGCTAGTTAATAAAGAGTTATGTTAAGAAACATCCTGTAGTTCTGCGTTTTATTATTTGTACAAAGCGTACAAAACAAGACACATGTTACAGCCACAACATGATGATCATGTAGTCAAGCACATGAAGACTAGCGAGGAGAAGGAAAGCCTGCTTTGGATGAGCAAGGAAGAACAATAACGACTAGCTATATCAGATAAAACATGTTCAGGAGAAGCAGGGAGAGAGCAAGCTAGTAGTAGTAACATTATTATTTGAAACCTCACATGCGCATGTATCTGTGTTTATATTTAAGCAATAAGGCACCTCAGGGGTTTGTGGTATATGGACAATATACCATGGATAAGGGCTGTTCTTATGCTCAACGCGGAGTGCCTGGATACAGCCCTTATCCGTGGTATATTAGCCATATACCACAAACCCCGAAGGTGCCTTATTGCTATTAAACTGGTTACCAACGTAATTACAACAGTAAACAAGTAATATTGACTCATACTCGTAGTATACGGTCTGATATACCATGGCTTGCTATCTTGCTATCTGTCTCATGTTGTACCGATCATCAACATGAACAAGACTGAATTCTGTTGAATTGGCAACTGGACTAAATTCTTGTTAGGAAGATGTTGCTGTTTAGAATGACATGTTTATGACTGTTGATGTTCACAGGAATCTCTAAATGCTATGTTGAATGAGCGCCGCAGATGAAGGACAGGGAGGAAAACGGACAACTTCTTTCTACCACACCTTTACCAAGTCATACAATGTTTGCTTCATGAACAATTGTTACATCAGAAATAAATACAGAATTATTTTAGTTTATTCTGTTTCTGTTTTGCTGGATGTGATTAATTTAGCACGTCTATAGTATAATCTATTGTTTTGAAACTTTTATTAACAATCTATTCAGTCAAAACTCACTTATTTTATGTTTGCTAAAATAATGTGTTTTCTACTGTTACTTCTTACATACTGATACAGTCTCATTAGTTTCGGGAATAATTACAATCAATATATATTTACGCCCAGTGTGTCGTCGTGATCTCTGTTGGAATCGTCCGTCCTTCTGTTGGAAAGTTCATCCGAGCATCTCTGCTTCCCTGAAGTCTTTCGTGGTTAGAATGGGTACTTCAGAGTACCATTCAGAAATGTTCCTATAGAATAGATGTTTCGGCGGTTGTCGGTCTTCGCACCTCAGGTTGACGTAATTTCTAGCTGCAGACTAGTAATTAGTATCTAAGATTTGCTCTTATTCTGTCGGGATCGATAGTCTCAGAGTTTAAACATTTCCCGCCGTGTAGCCAATGCTCCACGTGGTATGGTTAGGAATTCAACAACCATTACAACCTTAGCTTAGACTGAGGTTTTTGTGGTCTCTACTCAAACCTTTGCCCCCTCAGCTGACCGAGGTCTGAAGAGGATTTCTTCAGGTGGGGGGTTTTATTCGTAACAGTAGAAAAGGGCTGTTCCATGATGCCAGATCATGTCTGCTCATGGACGTGGGCCAGTGACTTGGTTAAACTTTAAAGGGAATACAATTCTCTTTCATTAAAATGTTTAACATCACCTTACATCATTTTACAAATAGTTTCATCTTTACTCATTCATTTTATACAATAATTAGACGCAAACCTCATAACGGAGGCACCTGTATAAACAGAGTTATGGTAATGTGGCTGTATTGTTTTTCATGAGGTCACAAACATGAAACAAAACAGACCGGGTCGTAGCTGGCTTCTCCACCGACCGTTTACACATTCTCCAAAACATGGATATTGTTCAGTTCTCAAGTTCTGTGATGTAGAAGAAGTTCCTTTGTTCTACTGTGAAACTCTCTATACTGCATGGCCAGGAGGAGAGAGTCTCCTCCAGGAATTTATGACCTGAGATAACAGAACCTGGGTGTAGGAGAGGGGGATGCCACGATCTATACCCAGAAAGGGCCACGTCATGACATAGCCTTAACATGCAAATATTTAATGTTATCTTATGTACTGGACAGAGGCTAGCCAGCTATTCAAAACATTGGATTACCAACTTGAGCAGTGACATATCAGTTTGCAGCACATTTTCACATGGACATATAAACACTGAAGAAAAATATAAATGCATCATGTAAAGTGTTGGTTTCATGAGCTGAAATAAACGATGCCAGACAGTTTCCATACACATAAAAATCTTATTTCTCTCAAATGTTGCACCCTGGTCCTTCCTCCACTGCCTCCTTAACAGTTTATAAATTCCTTTTTTAGAAAACATTTTAATCCGGTCTTTGTGGTTTGGAAAGCATAGTGACTATTATTGCTTTAATTTATTTATCAAACAAATGGAGTTTTGGAAAAGTAGGTACTTTTGTTGTATATATTTTTTTCACAGACTTAGAGCTTGATACCTCAGACGATGAAAAATTATGGATAGCTAATTCAAATAAATATCTTTATGAATTATGAAGCCTTTATGTGCTTTTTTCAATACATGAATGCTTAAAAAAATCACAAAATGTGACGTTATCTACCAAATAAGTTGTTTTCTGAAATTATTAAAAAGCAACTACAAAAACGCAATTCCTTACCCAATAGGCTGAACAGGTGTAATGAACAGGTGTAAATATGTGCCCATAACAAGCGTTCTAATCACCTGTAAATGCACACTGAACAGTTGTAATGCACAATGACAGTAAAACAGTCATTGGAATTGTTGAGGGGTGATGTCTTTCTGGTTTCATTCTACAAAATGTCCTTTAGAGTGTAGTTTGAAGCTGGTGTTCAACCCGAAAGTAAAAGTTGCAAAAACAAAACTTAAGAACGGGAAGCATAGAAATAGCATATATAGAACAGATCTACCACTTCTTAGACTTGCTTTCAAATCGAATGATAGAAAAGTGAGTTATAGATCTATGTTAATTTGGTCAAGTTGCCCAAAAAGTTACATATTGCCACTTTAATGTTCCACAAAATTATCATAAAAATATTGAAATTATGCATGTACTCTCTATTTTATCCTTCTTTACAATAAAGTAGTAAGTGTCCCACTGCCAATCAAGGTGTCCCAATTTGCCAGTATCGACTGAAGAAATGTAGTCTCAGGACATGTGTTTCAAAAAGTCATCCATCCTGTATTTAATTTTTTTTTTTGGTTTTTTTTTTTGTATAAGTTAATGGAGTTCTTAAGGTATTTAGAATGGTATCATGTTGGGGGTTAAGACATTGGGATGATTCTGTAAAGTGTTCGGAAAAGCAAATTACAGAAAGTGTCCCACTTTACCAATACTCACCCTATATCATTTACAGTTGAAGTCGGACGTTTACATACACTTAGGTTGGAGTCATTAAAACTCGTTTTTCAACTACTCCACAAATGTCTTGTTTACAAACTATAGTTTTGGCAAGTCGGTTCGGACATCTACTTGGTGCATGACACAAGTAATTTTTCCAACAAATGTTTACAGACAGATTATTTCACTTAATTCACTGTATTACAATTCCAGTGGGTCAGAAGTTTACATACACTATGTTGACTGTGCCTTTAAACAGCTTGGAAAATTCCAGAAAATGATGTCATGGTTTTAGAAGCTTCTGATAGGCCAATTGACATCATTTGAGTGAATTGGAGGTGTACCTGTGGATGTATTTCAAGGCCTACCTTCAAACTCAGTGCCTCTTTGCTTGACATCATGGGAAAATCAGAAGAAATCAGCCAAGACCTCAGAAAGAAAATTGGTTGGTTCAAAATTGGTTGGTCTGGTTCATCCTTGGGAGCAATTTCCAAACGCCAGAAGGTTCATCTGTACAAACAATAGTACGCAAGTATAAACACCATGGGACCACGCAGCCGTCATACCACTCAGGAAGGAGACGCTTTCTGTCTTCTAGAGATGAACGTACTTTGGTGAGAAAAGTGCAAATAAATCCCAGAACAACAGAAAAGGACCTTGTGAAGATGCTGGAGGAAACGGGTACATAAAGTATCTCTATCCACAGTAAAACGAGTCCTATATTGATATAACCTGAAAGGCTGCTCGGCAAGGAAGAAGCCACTGCTCCAAAACCGCCATAAAAAAGCCAGACTACGGTTTGCAACTGCACATGGGGACAAAGATCTTACTTTTTGGAGAAATGTCCTCTGGTCTGATGAAACAAAAATAGAACTGTTTGGCCATAATGACCATTGTTATGTTTGGAGGAAAAAGGGGGACGCTTGCAAGCCGAAGAACACCATCCCAACCGTGAAGCACGGGGGTGGCAGCATCATGTTGTGGGGGTGCTTTGTTGCAGGAGGGACTGGTGCACTTCACAAAATAGATGGCATCATGAGGGAGGAAAATTATGTGGATATATTGAAGCAACATCTCAAGACATCAGTCAGGAAGTTAAAGCTTGGTCGCAAATGGGTCTTCCAAATGGACAATGACCCCAAGCATACTTCCAAAGTTGTGGTAAAATGGCTTCAGGACAACAAAGTCAAGCTATTGGAGTGGCCATCACAAAGCCCTGACCTTAATCCTATAGAAAATGTGTGGGCAGAACTGAAAACGCGTGTGCGAGCAAGGAGGCCTACAAACCTGACTCAGTTACACCAGCTCTGTCAGGAGGAAATTCACCCAAGTTATTGTGGGAAGCTTGTGGAAGGCTACCCAAAACGTTTGACCCAAGTTAAACAATTTAAAGGCAATGCTACCAAATGCCAACTGAGTGTATGTAAACTTCTGACCCACTGGGAATGTGATGAAAGAAATAAAAGCTGAAATAAATCATTCTCTCTACCATTAATTTGACATTTGACATTCTTTAAATAAAGTGTTGATCCTAACTGACCTAAGACAGGGTATTTTTTACTAGGATTAAATGTCAGGAATTGTGAAAAACAGAGTTTAAATGTATTTGGCTAAGGTGTATGTAAACTTCCAACTTCAACTGTACATACAATTAAAAGTGGAGAGTGGAGGCTGTTATAGCAGCAAAGGGGGACCAACTCCATATTAATACCCATGATTTTGGTTGTGTATTTCATTTCAGACATTTTCAAAAAATTCTAAAAACATGTTTTCACTTTGTAATTATGGGGTATTGTGTGTAGATGGGTGAGATTTTTTTTAATTGAATCTATTTTGAATTCAGACTGTAACACAACAAAATGGAATAAGTCAAGGGTATGATTACTTTCTAAAGGCACTGTATAACCCACTAACAGACCTTATAACCAGAGAGGAAGAGGCGATAGATCATATTTTTTGCCAAATAGCTAGATAGCTACTTTATCACGTCATGCATGGTTTGTTTGTGACCCTGGTAACAATAACTAATGGTAGCTAGCTGGAGTGATGTGTGCATCATTCTCCTCCTAAAATGCACTGCATGGTCATTCTGATGTCTGCATTGGCCTGCAGCATTTACGGTGATATGGTCCCTGCCATATGCGCTTCATGGAGCAGAGCAGAGCTGTTGTGAAGGAAGTTGTCAAGGAAGTGAGTTTGTGTTTATACAGGACCTCCCGCCCTCACCTACCGTCAACCAATCATGTCATTGCAGAGTTATACAGAGCCCTCGCATTGTTACAACATTTGGGAGACGCAATGCGGTGCAGAGCTCAATTTGGCCTCTGCATGCCTCTGGATCACACCCTCCATATGGAGCCTCTGAACACATTTTCGGATCAAGCATAAATTGTCTTTTACCCCCCCCCCCATGTGTGTCCGTCCCAGGCCAGGTAGCTCCCTCATGCTCCTGTTGTGTAATGGAAGACTTGTAGCTTGGGGCTAATAACCAATGATATATATATATATATATATATATATATATATATATATATATATATATATATATATATATATATATATATATATATATATATATATATATATATATATATATAAACCCTGGATTGCTGATGCTATGTATTGGCCATTGAGAGGCTTTGAAGCCACTGGTCGGCCATATTGTCACTCCCCAGTAGGCGCAGTCCTCCCTCCATAGCAGTGTTTCTCAACTCTGGTCCTCGTGAAAATGTGGTCAGAGACAAAAGCATCTGATTCTATGTGTCAAAGTCTTGATGATTAGTTGAGTGGTAGGATCAGGTGTGCCTGTCCAGGGGGCCATAAGAAAAATATGTACTGTTGGGGGGAACTGGAGGACTGAAACACTGCTCCATAGGAATTAATGGATTTCTACAGTATTTCAATTGAATATTTCAAGGACAAAATTACATGTATTTATGTATTATTTTTTTGTAGTGGGGACACTATCATTAGTAATCTCAAACATATACTCTAAGGAAAATATTTGTATATATTGTTTATGTTTTGCTCACATAATATAATTTAAAAGTATGCATTAAGGTGTCTATAATATAATATATTTGGCAAAAATAAATGTAGACATTAATAAATGCATTTCTCTAGCTTCCAAAATATTATTTACAATGGTGTAGGAGTGCCAAGATGGAGGTTCAGTGGCTTCAACACAGCGCCCCTATCCGTCATCTAGTGTATATTTAAATCATTGCTAATAACCAAGGACTGAACACAAGAAAGGTTGGCATACCCAACTATTGTATTATTCTGCATTATGTTCTATATATCTAAATTTGAGAATAATGTAACCAACCTATTGTCTTCTAATGTAATGTGTCTGACCATCTTGATGGACACAAATTATGAGGAAAAATAAGAGTAACTCAACATTTTATTCCTTCTTCATAATACATTAATTAAAATATTACAGTTAAATATGATAATGACTGAGTCTTATAAAAGACAATGGTTGAAATACAGAAATAAAGCAAGCATTTCTATATTGAAAATATACTGCACATAGGTTGATTTACATTTTCCTGTTTTGTTTAATAGATTTTCATCACAGTGTGTGTGTGTGCGTGCCTGCGTGCGTACGTGTGTGCATGAGTGTGTGTATTAAGGTAGTAAATGATCCCTTCATTATTTCCCTAGACATTCAACTAGTAGCTACTTGTGTGGAATATACACATCTATACAAAGTATTATACAGTATTCTTCAATGGATATCAAACTAATCTTAATTTTTTTATCAAGTTATCAACGCCACTAGTAGCATTTGAATATAATTTTTTTTTAAAACTGTTATTTGTATATTGATCACTTTTTGCATAGGTAATTTGTTTTCTATAATGTTCATTTCCTAGAACACCATCATATTTGTGCATACTAGCCTACATACACAGTGTACAAAACATTAAGGACACCTTCCTGAGTTGCCCGCAGAACAGTCTCAATTAGCATTCCACAGGAATGCTGGCCCATGTTGACTCCAATGCTTTCCACAGTTGTGTCAAGTTGGTTGGATATCCTTTGGGTGGTGGACCATTCTTGATACACATGGGAAGCTGTTGAGTGTGAAAAACCCAGCAGCGTTACAGTTCTTGACACAAACCGGTGAGCCTGACACCTACTACCATACCCCGTTCAAAGGCACTTAAATATTTTGTCTTGCCCATTCACCCTCTGAATGGCACTCATACACAATCCATGTCTCAATTGTCTCAAGGCTTAAAAATCCTTCTTTAACCTGTCTCCTCCCGTTCATCTATACTGATTGACGTGGATTTAACAAGTGACATCAATAAGGGATCATAGCTTTCACCTGGATTCACCTGGTCAGTCTATGTCATGGAAAGAGCAGGTGTCCTTAATGTTTTGTGTACTCAGTGTATATCATCTGTTGTTCCCCCAAAATAAGAATTATACATATAGGCTAGCTGCAAGCAGCAATTGTTTTACCTTTATTTAACTAGGCAAGTCAGTTAAGAACAAATTCTTATTTTCAATGATGGCCTAGGAACAGTGGGTTAACTGCCTTGTTCAGGGGCAGAACGACAGATTTGTACCTTGTCAGCTCAGGGATTTGAACTTGTAACCTTCCAGTTACTAGTCCAACACTCTAACCACGCTGCCGCCCCAGGCCCAAGCTTTTTTACCCTTTCTCAAATATTTCGCCATTATTTAAGTCATCAAATTCAGCCACAACACCAACAATACCTCACTGTCTAGGGATGTCTATCTGAAAGCAGCAGTGTTGGGATTTGAACCTGGGCCGCCATGGGTTGGCATGAATGTATTACAAGACAAAGGCACTAACCCATGCTGGCCTCAGGGTTGAGAACTATGGAAGAGCCTGTATGTATTAACTACAGGTTCTGGTCTTGACTCAATCTCTTGCTCTTACACCAATCTCATAATATAGAATAATATCATTAATGCCATTTATCAGATACTTTTATCTAAAGCAACTTACTGTCATGCGTGCCAAAAATGTTTTACGTATGGATGGTCCCGGATATCAAACCCATTATCCTGGCATTGCAAGCACCATGCTCTACCAACTGTGCTACAGAGGACCACTATGTGGGTAGTGGACAAGTGTACATTTAAGGAAAAAGTATACCGTATTGAGATGCATAGCCAGCAGGGGGCTCCAACTAGCCTGGGACCAGTCTGTCATCTAACATCCCAGTCGTATACCAAAGATTTACCAGATGTATTGGGTCACCAATTTACACCATCCCTCCAAGTTTGGTCTCTGTAGGTCAAACTATTTAAGCACTATAGCTCTCTTGAAATTGTAATAATAATAATAATAATAATAATATGTCAGAATAATAATATCCTTAACAATAACACTAACTGTAAGTTGCTCTGGACAAGAGCATCTGTTACATGACTAATATATATATATATAATATATATATATATATATATATATATATAATAATAAGAGTTTTCCGGCCCAATTCAGGGCTTGGACCCCTAATTATGCACCACATGTACAATTCCAACGGGGTGCAGCATAGGCACTGGCAGTGTAACTGACCCATCCCAGGCAGTGTCCGGTCCTTGTGCCCATATATCCCTGAGTCCAAATATCTGTGTTGCGTCGTCACTATTTGATCATGCTAGAAAAGACGGAAGAGCATCACTTTCTAACCTTTAACCTTTCCCATAACCTTATCCCTAACCAACACCTTTTCATTTAAACTGATAGCAACTAACTCCTGGATATTGATGAAAGTGCCTTGGTTGTCCCTTGTGGCATGGCCATCTAGTGACTGCTGAGAGGGTTGGTCTATGAGTAGAAGGTGAGGACGCTCTTGTGGTTGCCTCTGATCAACATGGTGGGAGGGAGGTTCTTGGTGAGGATGTCCAACCAGGCCATGTAGAGGTGGTCAGAGACTGAGCCTAGACGGGCGATGGGCATACTCCTGCAAAGTGGGAAGTACAGTATTAAACCTAAGTTATCTAAACAGTAGGCTATTAGCAGCTCGGTCACCACTATATGGCCGTGGGTGTCTCAGGGGGATTTCACACATGCGTCTAATACACAGTTGAAACAGGACAGATATAAGCACCAACCAAATGATTATTATTATTGTTATATACCTCAGTTAGCTTCATAGTTCTGTGACACATTGGACTATCATATTTCTGTATTTTTTACAGAGAGATTGATAGATGATGATATGGCTCTTGTTGGTGTCTCTTTTATAATTAGGGCCTAGAGTTTTTCCTGAACACATAGTGACCTGACCAGGAAAAAGTCTACAGTATATTGTACTTACACTATGATGAGGTTGGCAGCTCGGGAGTTCTCCTGCAGTAGTTCATTCAGCCTGACCTGGAGGTTGGTCTGGAGGGGAGAGGACACAAAGTGGTGGTGGGTCACATGGTTGGTATGACAACCATGTAAGGCTTCAGTGAAAACACAGCTGTCTACTTCTGTTGCTACTGCATCATGGGACTGTTGGATTCTATTGTCCAGATTAATACATTACATTCTACTACAAGAAGATAGAGTTGAGCACAGTGCTTGACTTGGACTGAAAAAGGTTCCGGTACTCATTTTGGGTGCAGGTACTGTTTATATTTAGGTGAAGGAACTCCACAATACTTTTGAGCTAATATTCTATAAGAACAAAAGGAGCTCAAGCAATGGAACATTTGAGGTGCTGGTACTCAGCCCCGGTGAGCTGCCCAAGTCAAGCACTGGCTGAGCATGTTCATTCATGTTGTACTGCAATGAGCACAGTATGTGGTTGTTAATCAGTTATTGGTCTCTGTGGTGAGCACTGAGCAGTGGTCTGTCTCTACAAGTCTCTATGGTGAGCAGTCACTTGTCTGTTTCTAGACTCCACCTTTTCCTCGAAGGTGTCCAGCTCGGCATCAGAGATCTTCCAGGGGTTGTCTTTCCTCAGAGCCTCGGCCAAAGTGGTGCTCTTTGACCCCTCGTGAAGACGGAACGGCTCGATCATGTCCTCAAACATCTTCCAGCTGGGGGACGAACACAGACAGGAGTTATCAGGATTAATCAGGTATTAATTACTGATCCTATGACTTCAGATATCAGGAATATTATATTTTACTTGTGCATGTTGTCATTCATCTTGGCACCCAGAATGAAATCGGCCACTCTGACAGCAGAGATGGACCAGTTTGAAGCTGGGGATGATTAGCCATGATGTATTCATTCATGTGAGTTGTCTTTTCTTGTGTAAATACTGAATGAGACAAAGTTGTGCGTCTGTTTTATATAGTCATTAACTATCTCACTATAATAGAGCCTTTATCCATTTCCTGACTGGTGTTGCTTTCGGCTGACTGCTGATCACATCCCTGACGTGTGGTTGGTCAGCTGAGTGTGACCTCACGGCTACAGTACAGAATGTCTGGAATCTCTCCCACCACAGCATGTGAGCGACAGTGTGTGTGTGTGTGTGTGTGTGTGAGCAATCACATCTCCCCAAGGTTGTCTCTCTCTCTGTGTGTGTGTGTGTGTGTGTGTGTGGTGTGTGTGTGTGTGTGTGTGTGTGTGTGTGTGTGTGTGTGTGTGTGTGTGTGTGTGTGTGTGTGTGTGTGTGTGTGTGTGTGTGTGTGTGTGTGTGTGTGTATTACCTGTTAGAGTTGGGGTTTTGGGTGATGTCGTCGATGACGTGGATGTCTGCATATTTGATCCTGAACTTCTCCAGCAGAGACTTCATCCTATAAACACAGACACACAGAGAGTCACACACTGATCACCACTGCTATGCGCTGCGATATAACATGTCTTATTTCCAAAGATGTGCTTGTTTAGCCAGTCTGTTTCTGCTCTCTTGCCAACTCCTTATGGAATTGTAATGTGTGGCATGACCATGGCAGCAATGGATTAGTGACAAGTACAAACAGATCTGGGACCAGGCTAGTGGTTGTTGACGATTAGACTGTATTCCGGATCTTCCTCTGTTCATAAATGATTGAAATTGATCATATGTACTCATGTCTGTCCTGTTCGACACGTCCCGGCTGGCCAGCGATGAAGATCCTCATCTTACAGTCCTTGAACTTCTTACGGGTGGTCAGGATGTAGGGCAGCAGTAGGGTTAGACCTGACAGACAGACAGACAGACAGACAGTGAGAGAAAGAGAGACAGTGTGTGTGAGAGAGAGAGACCGTGAGAGAGACAGTGAGATAGAGACAGACAGACAGACAGACAGACAGACAGACAGACAGACAGACAGACAGACAGACAGACATAAAGTGTGTGAGAGAGAGATAGACAGACAGAACGTGTGTGAGAGAGAGAGACAGACAGAGAGACAGGCAGAGAAAGAGAGAGCGTGAGGGAGGGAGGTAGGTAGCTATTTCATTCTATAAGCCTATTATGTGAAGAGAGTGATATATAGACATGCTGGGGTCTATAATGAAGAGTGATATAGACATGCTGTGGTCTATAATGAAGAGTGATATAGACATGCTGGGGTCTATAATGAAGAGTGTGATATAGACATGCTGGGGTCTATAATGAAGAGTGATATAGACATGCTGTGGTCTATAATGAAGAGAGTGATATAGACATGCTGTGGTCTATAATGAAGAGAGTGATAGAGACATGCTGGGGTCTATAATGAAGAGAGTGATATAGACATGCTGGGGTCTATAATGAAGAGTGATATAGACATGCTGGGGTCTATAATGAAGAGAGTGATATAGACATGCTGGGGTCTATAATGAAGAGAGTGATAGAGACATGCTGGGGTCTATAATGAAGAGAGTGATATAGACATGCTGTGGTCTATAATGAAGAGAGTGATATAGACATGCTGTGGTCTATAATGAAGAGTGTGATATAGACATGCTGGGGTCTATAATGAAGAGTGATATAGACATGCTGTGGTCTATAATGAAGAGAGTGATATAGACATGCTGTGGTCTATAATGAAGAGAGTGATAGAGACATGCTGGGGTCTATAATGAAGAGAGTGATATAGACATGCTGGGGTCTATAATGAAGAGTGATATAGACATGCTGGGGTCTATAATGAAGAGTGATATAGACATGCTGTGGTCTATTATGAAGAATGATATAGACATGCTGTAGTCTATAATGAAGAGAGTGATATAGACATGCTGTGGTCTATAATGAAGAGAGTGATATAGACATGCTGTGGTCTATAATGAAGAGAGTGATATAGACATGCTGGGGTCTATAATGAAGAGAGTGATATAGACATGCTGTAGTCTATAATGAAGAGAGTGATATAGACCACAGCATGTCTATAATGAAGAGAGTGATATAGACATGCTGGGGTCTATAATGAAGAGTGATATAGACATACTGTGGTCTATTATGAAGAGTGATATAGACAGGCTGTGGTATATAATGAAGATAGTGATATAGACATGCTGTGGTCTATTATGAAGAATAATATAGACATGCTGTAGTCTATAATGAAGAGAGTGATATAGACATGCTGTGGTCTATAATGAAGAGAGTGATATAGACATGCTGGGGTCTATAATGAAGAGTGATATAGACATGCTGTGGTCTATAATGAAGAGAGTGATAGAGACATGCTGGGGTCTATAATGAAGAGAGTGATATAGACATGCTGGGGTCTATAATGAAGAGTGATATAGACATGCTGGGGTCTATAATGAAGAGAGTGATATAGACATGCTGTGGTCTATAATGAAGAGAGTGATAGAGACATGCTGGGGTCTATAATGAAGAGAGTGATATAGACATGCTGTGGTCTATAATAAAGAGAGTGATATAGACATGCTGTGGTCTATAATGAAGAGAGTGATATAGACATGCTGTGGTCTATAATGAAGAGAGTGATATAGACCACAGCATGTCTATAATGAAGAGAGTGATATAGACATGCTGGGGTCTATAATGAAGAGTGATATAGACATACTGTGGTCTATTATGAAGAGTGATATAGACAGGCTGTGGTATATAATGAAGATAGTGATATAGACATGCTGTGGTCTATTATGAAGAATAATATAGACATGCTGTAGTCTATAATGAAGAGAGTGATATAGACATGCTGTGGTCTATAATGAAGAGAGTGATATAGACATGCTGGGGTCTATAATGAAGAGTGATATAGACATGCTGTGGTCTATAATGAAGAGAGTGATAGAGACATGCTGGGGTCTATAATGAAGAGAGTGATATAGACATGCTGTGGTCTATAATAAAGAGAGTGATATAGACATGCTGTGGTCTATAATGAAGAGAGTGATATAGACATGCTGGGGTCTATAATGAAGAGTGATATAGACATGCTGGGGTCTATAATGAAGAGAGTGATATAGACATGCTGTGGTCTATAATGAAGAGAGTGATAGAGACATGCTGGGGTCTATAATGAAGAGAGTGATATAGACATGCTGTGGTCTATAATAAAGAGAGTGATATAGACATGCTGTGGTCTATAATGAAGAGAGTGATATAGACATGCTGTGGTCTATAATGAAGAGAGTGATATAGACATGCTGGGGTCTATAATGAAGAGTGATATAGACATGCTGGGGTCTATAATGAAGAGAGTGATATAGACATGCTGGGGTCTATAATGAAGAGAGTGATAGAGACATGCTGGGGTCTATAATGAAGAGAGTGATATAGATATGCTGTGGTCTATAATGAAGAGAGTGATATAGACATGCTGTGGTCTATAATGAAGAGTGTGATATAGACATGCTGGGGTCTATAATGAAGAGTGATATAGACATGCTGTGGTCTATAATGAAGAGAGTGATATAGACATGCTGTGGTCTATAATGAAGAGAGTGATAGAGACATGCTGGGGTCTATAATGAAGAGAGTGATATAGACATGCTGGGGTCTATAATGAAGAGTGATATAGACATGCTGGGGTCTATAATGAAGAGTGATATAGACATGCTGTGGTCTATTATGAAGAATGATATAGACATGCTGTAGTCTATAATGAAGAGAGTGATATAGACATGCTGTGGTCTATAATGAAGAGAGTGATATAGACATGCTGTGGTCTATAATGAAGAGAGTGATATAGACATGCTGGGGTCTATAATGAAGAGAGTGATATAGACATGCTGTAGTCTATAATGAAGAGAGTGATATAGACCACAGCATGTCTATAATGAAGAGAGTGATATAGACATGCTGGGGTCTATAATGAAGAGTGATATAGACATACTGTGGTCTATTATGAAGAGTGATATAGACAGGCTGTGGTATATAATGAAGATAGTGATATAGACATGCTGTGGTCTATTATGAAGAATAATATAGACATGCTGTAGTCTATAATGAAGAGAGTGATATAGACATGCTGTGGTCTATAATGAAGAGAGTGATATAGACATGCTGGGGTCTATAATGAAGAGTGATATAGACATGCTGTGGTCTATAATGAAGAGAGTGATAGAGACATGCTGGGGTCTATAATGAAGAGAGTGATATAGACATGCTGGGGTCTATAATGAAGAGTGATATAGACATGCTGGGGTCTATAATGAAGAGAGTGATATAGACATGCTGTGGTCTATAATGAAGAGAGTGATAGAGACATGCTGGGGTCTATAATGAAGAGAGTGATATAGACATGCTGTGGTCTATAATAAAGAGAGTGATATAGACATGCTGTGGTCTATAATGAAGAGAGTGATATAGACATGCTGTGGTCTATAATGAAGAGAGTGATATAGACCACAGCATGTCTATAATGAAGAGAGTGATATAGACATGCTGGGGTCTATAATGAAGAGTGATATAGACATACTGTGGTCTATTATGAAGAGTGATATAGACAGGCTGTGGTATATAATGAAGATAGTGATATAGACATGCTGTGGTCTATTATGAAGAATAATATAGACATGCTGTAGTCTATAATGAAGAGAGTGATATAGACATGCTGTGGTCTATAATGAAGAGAGTGATATAGACATGCTGGGGTCTATAATGAAGAGTGATATAGACATGCTGTGGTCTATAATGAAGAGAGTGATAGAGACATGCTGGGGTCTATAATGAAGAGAGTGATATAGACATGCTGGGGTCTATAATGAAGAGTGATATAGACATGCTGGGGTCTATAATGAAGAGAGTGATATAGACATGCTGTGGTCTATAATGAAGAGAGTGATAGAGACATGCTGGGGTCTATAATGAAGAGAGTGATATAGACATGCTGTGGTCTATAATAAAGAGAGTGATATAGACATGCTGTGGTCTATAATGAAGAGAGTGATATAGACATGCTGTGGTCTATAATGAAGAGAGTGATATAGACATGCTGGGGTCTATAATGAAGAGAGTGATATAGACATGCTGTGGTCTATAATGAAGAGTGATATAGACATGCTGTGGTCTATTATGAAGAATGATATAGACATGCTGTAGTCTATAATGAAGAGAGTGATATAGATATGCTGTGGTCTATAATGAAGAGAGTGATATAGACATGCTGTGGTCTATTATGAAGAATAATATAGACATGCTGTAGTCTATAATGAAGAGAGTGATATAGACATGCTGTGGTCTATAATGAAGAGAGTGATATAGACATGCTGGGGTCTATAATGAAGAGTGATATAGACATGCTGTGGTCTATAATGAAGAGAGTGATAGAGACATGCTGGGGTCTATAATGAAGAGAGTGATATAGACATGCTGGGGTCTATAATGAAGAGTGATATAGACATGCTGGGGTCTATAATGAAGAGTGATATAGACATACTGTGGTCTATTATGAAGAGTGATATAGACAGGCTGTGGTATATAATGAAGATAGTGATATAGACATGCTGTGGTCTATTATGAAGAATAATATAGACATGCTGTAGTCTATAATGAAGAGAGTGATATAGACATGCTGTGGTCTATAATGAAGAGAGTGATATAGACATGCTGGGGTCTATAATGAAGAGTGATATAGACATGCTGTGGTCTATAATGAAGAGAGTGATAGAGACATGCTGGGGTCTATAATGAAGAGAGTGATATAGACATGCTGGGGTCTATAATGAAGAGTGATATAGACATGCTGGGGTCTATAATGAAGAGAGTGATATAGACATGCTGTGGTCTATAATGAAGAGAGTGATAGAGACATGCTGGGGTCTATAATGAAGAGAGTGATATAGACATGCTGTGGTCTATAATAAAGAGAGTGATATAGACATGCTGTGGTCTATAATGAAGAGAGTGATATAGACATGCTGTGGTCTATAATGAAGAGAGTGATATAGACATGCTGGGGTCTATAATGAAGAGAGTGATATAGACATGCTGTGGTCTATAATGAAGAGTGATATAGACATGCTGTGGTCTATTATGAAGAATGATATAGACATGCTGTAGTCTATAATGAAGAGAGTGATATAGATATGCTGTGGTCTATAATGAAGAGAGTGATATAGACATGCTGTGGTCTATAATGAAGAGAGTGATATAGACATGCTGGGGTCTATAATGAAGAGAGTGATATAGACATGCTGTAGTCTATAATGAAGAGAGTGATATAGACCACAGCATGTCTATAATGAAGAGAGTGATATAGACATGCTGTGGTCTATAATGAAGAGAGTGATATAGACCACAGCATGTCTATAATGAAGAGAGTGATATAGACATGCTGGGGTCTATAATGAAGAGTGATATAGACATACTGTGGTCTATTATGAAGAGTGATATAGACAGGCTGTGGTATATAATGAAGATAGTGATATAGACATGCTGTGGTCTATTATGAAGAATAATATAGACATGCTGTAGTCTATAATGAAGAGAGTGATATAGACATGCTGTGGTCTATAATGAAGAGAGTGATATAGACATGCTGGGGTCTATAATGAAGAGTGATATAGACATGCTGTGGTCTATAATGAAGAGAGTGATAGAGACATGCTGGGGTCTATAATGAAGAGAGTGATATAGACATGCTGGGGTCTATAATGAAGAGTGATATAGACATGCTGGGGTCTATAATGAAGAGAGTGATATAGACATGCTGTGGTCTATAATGAAGAGAGTGATAGAGACATGCTGGGGTCTATAATGAAGAGAGTGATATAGACATGCTGTGGTCTATAATAAAGAGAGTGATATAGACATGCTGTGGTCTATAATGAAGAGAGTGATATAGACATGCTGTGGTCTATAATGAAGAGAGTGATATAGACATGCTGGGGTCTATAATGAAGAGAGTGATATAGACATGCTGTGGTCTATAATGAAGAGTGATATAGACATGCTGTGGTCTATTATGAAGAATGATATAGACATGCTGTAGTCTATAATGAAGAGAGTGATATAGATATGCTGTGGTCTATAATGAAGAGAGTGATATAGACATGCTGTGGTCTATTATGAAGAATAATATAGACATGCTGTAGTCTATAATGAAGAGAGTGATATAGACATGCTGTGGTCTATAATGAAGAGAGTGATATAGACATGCTGGGGTCTATAATGAAGAGTGATATAGACATGCTGTGGTCTATAATGAAGAGAGTGATAGAGACATGCTGGGGTCTATAATGAAGAGAGTGATATAGACATGCTGGGGTCTATAATGAAGAGTGATATAGACATGCTGGGGTCTATAATGAAGAGTGATATAGACATACTGTGGTCTATTATGAAGAGTGATATAGACAGGCTGTGGTATATAATGAAGATAGTGATATAGACATGCTGTGGTCTATTATGAAGAATAATATAGACATGCTGTAGTCTATAATGAAGAGAGTGATATAGACATGCTGTGGTCTATAATGAAGAGAGTGATATAGACATGCTGGGGTCTATAATGAAGAGTGATATAGACATGCTGTGGTCTATAATGAAGAGAGTGATAGAGACATGCTGGGGTCTATAATGAAGAGAGTGATATAGACATGCTGGGGTCTATAATGAAGAGTGATATAGACATGCTGGGGTCTATAATGAAGAGAGTGATATAGACATGCTGTGGTCTATAATGAAGAGAGTGATAGAGACATGCTGGGGTCTATAATGAAGAGAGTGATATAGACATGCTGTGGTCTATAATAAAGAGAGTGATATAGACATGCTGTGGTCTATAATGAAGAGAGTGATATAGACATGCTGTGGTCTATAATGAAGAGAGTGATATAGACATGCTGGGGTCTATAATGAAGAGAGTGATATAGACATGCTGTGGTCTATAATGAAGAGTGATATAGACATGCTGTGGTCTATTATGAAGAATGATATAGACATGCTGTAGTCTATAATGAAGAGAGTGATATAGATATGCTGTGGTCTATAATGAAGAGAGTGATATAGACATGCTGTGGTCTATAATGAAGAGAGTGATATAGACATGCTGGGGTCTATAATGAAGAGAGTGATATAGACATGCTGTAGTCTATAATGAAGAGAGTGATATAGACCACAGCATGTCTATAATGAAGAGAGTGATATAGACATGCTGGGGTCTATAATGAAGAGTGATATAGACATGCTGTGGTCTATTATGAAGAGTGATATAGACATGCTGTGGTATATAATGAGGATAGTGATATAGACATGCTGTGGTCTATAATGAAGAGAGTGATATAGACATGCTGTGGTTTATAATGAAGAGAGTGATATAGACATGCTGTGGTATATAATGAAGATAGTGATATAGACAGGCTGTGGTCTATAATGAAGAGAGTGATATAGACATGCTGGGGTCTATAATGAAGAGAGTGATATAGACATGCTGGGGTCTATAATGAAGAGAGTGATATAGACATGCTGGGGTCTATAATGAAGAGTGATATAGACATGCTGTGGTCTATAATGAAGAGAGTGATAGAGACATGCTGGGGTCTATAATGAAGAGAGTGATATAGACATGCTGGGGTCTATAATGAAGAGTGATATAGACATGCTGGGGTCTATAATGAAGAGAGTGATATAGACATGCTGTGGTCTATAATGAAGAGAGTGATAGAGACATGCTGGGGTCTATAATGAAGAGAGTGATATAGACATGCTGTGGTCTATAATAAAGAGAGTGATATAGACATGCTGTGGTCTATAATGAAGAGAGTGATATAGACATGCTGTGGTCTATAATGAAGAGAGTGATATAGACCACAGCATGTCTATAATGAAGAGAGTGATATAGACATGCTGGGGTCTATAATGAAGAGTGATATAGACATACTGTGGTCTATTATGAAGAGTGATATAGACAGGCTGTGGTATATAATGAAGATAGTGATATAGACATGCTGTGGTCTATTATGAAGAATAATATAGACATGCTGTAGTCTATAATGAAGAGAGTGATATAGACATGCTGTGGTCTATAATGAAGAGAGTGATATAGACATGCTGGGGTCTATAATGAAGAGTGATATAGACATGCTGTGGTCTATAATTAAGAGAGTGATAGAGACATGCTGGGGTCTATAATGAAGAGAGTGATATAGACATGCTGGGGTCTATAATGAAGAGTGATATAGACATGCTGGGGTCTATAATGAAGAGAGTGATATAGACATGCTGTGGTCTATAATGAAGAGAGTGATAGAGACATGCTGGGGTCTATAATGAAGAGAGTGATATAGACATGCTGTGGTCTATAATAAAGAGAGTGATATAGACATGCTGTGGTCTATAATGAAGAGAGTGATATAGACATGCTGTGGTCTATAATGAAGAGAGTGATATAGACATGCTGGGGTCTATAATGAAGAGAGTGATATAGACATGCTGTGGTCTATAATGAAGAGTGATATAGACATGCTGTGGTCTATTATGAAGAATGATATAGACATGCTGTAGTCTATAATGAAGAGAGTGATATAGATATGCTGTGGTCTATAATGAAGAGAGTGATATAGACATGCTGTGGTCTATTATGAAGAATAATATAGACATGCTGTAGTCTATAATGAAGAGAGTGATATAGACATGCTGTGGTCTATAATGAAGAGAGTGATATAGACATGCTGGGGTCTATAATGAAGAGTGATATAGACATGCTGTGGTCTATAATGAAGAGAGTGATAGAGACATGCTGGGGTCTATAATGAAGAGAGTGATATAGACATGCTGGGGTCTATAATGAAGAGTGATATAGACATGCTGGGGTCTATAATGAAGAGTGATATAGACATACTGTGGTCTATTATGAAGAGTGATATAGACAGGCTGTGGTATATAATGAAGATAGTGATATAGACATGCTGTGGTCTATTATGAAGAATAATATAGACATGCTGTAGTCTATAATGAAGAGAGTGATATAGACATGCTGTGGTCTATAATGAAGAGAGTGATATAGACATGCTGGGGTCTATAATGAAGAGTGATATAGACATGCTGTGGTCTATAATGAAGAGAGTGATAGAGACATGCTGGGGTCTATAATGAAGAGAGTGATATAGACATGCTGGGGTCTATAATGAAGAGTGATATAGACATGCTGGGGTCTATAATGAAGAGAGTGATATAGACATGCTGTGGTCTATAATGAAGAGAGTGATAGAGACATGCTGGGGTCTATAATGAAGAGAGTGATATAGACATGCTGTGGTCTATAATAAAGAGAGTGATATAGACATGCTGTGGTCTATAATGAAGAGAGTGATATAGACATGCTGTGGTCTATAATGAAGAGAGTGATATAGACATGCTGGGGTCTATAATGAAGAGAGTGATATAGACATGCTGTGGTCTATAATGAAGAGTGATATAGACATGCTGTGGTCTATTATGAAGAATGATATAGACATGCTGTAGTCTATAATGAAGAGAGTGATATAGATATGCTGTGGTCTATAATGAAGAGAGTGATATAGACATGCTGTGGTCTATAATGAAGAGAGTGATATAGACATGCTGGGGTCTATAATGAAGAGAGTGATATAGACATGCTGTAGTCTATAATGAAGAGAGTGATATAGACCACAGCATGTCTATAATGAAGAGAGTGATATAGACATGCTGTGGTCTATAATGAAGAGAGTGATATAGACCACAGCATGTCTATAATGAAGAGAGTGATATAGACATGCTGGGGTCTATAATGAAGAGTGATATAGACATACTGTGGTCTATTATGAAGAGTGATATAGACAGGCTGTGGTATATAATGAAGATAGTGATATAGACATGCTGTGGTCTATTATGAAGAATAATATAGACATGCTGTAGTCTATAATGATGAGAGTGATATAGACATGCTGTGGTCTATAATGAAGAGAGTGATATAGACATGCTGGGGTCTATAATGAAGAGTGATATAGACATGCTGTGGTCTATAATGAAGAGAGTGATAGAGACATGCTGGGGTCTATAATGAAGAGAGTGATATAGACATGCTGGGGTCTATAATGAAGAGTGATATAGACATGCTGGGGTCTATAATGAAGAGAGTGATATAGACATGCTGTGGTCTATAATGAAGAGAGTGATAGAGACATGCTGGGGTCTATAATGAAGAGAGTGATATAGACATGCTGTGGTCTATAATAAAGAGAGTGATATAGACATGCTGTGGTCTATAATGAAGAGAGTGATATAGACATGCTGTGGTCTATAATGAAGAGAGTGATATAGACATGCTGGGGTCTATAATGAAGAGAGTGATAGACATGCTGTGGTCTATAATGAAGAGTGATATAGACATGCTGTGGTCTATTATGAAGAATGATATAGACATGCTGTAGTCTATAATGAAGAGAGTGATATAGATATGCTGTGGTCTATAATGAAGAGAGTGATATAGACATGCTGTGGTCTATTATGAAGAATAATATAGACATGCTGTAGTCTATAATGAAGAGAGTGATATAGACATGCTGTGGTCTATAATGAAGAGAGTGATATAGACATGCTGGGGTCTATAATGAAGAGTGATATAGACATGCTGTGGTCTATAATGAAGAGAGTGATAGAGACATGCTGGGGTCTATAATGAAGAGAGTGATATAGACATGCTGGGGTCTATAATGAAGAGTGATATAGACATGCTGGGGTCTATAATGAAGAGTGATATAGACATACTGTGGTCTATTATGAAGAGTGATATAGACAGGCTGTGGTATATAATGAAGATAGTGATATAGACATGCTGTGGTCTATTATGAAGAATAATATAGACATGCTGTAGTCTATAATGAAGAGAGTGATATAGACATGCTGTGGTCTATAATGAAGAGAGTGATATAGACATGCTGGGGTCTATAATGAAGAGTGATATAGACATGCTGTGGTCTATAATGAAGAGAGTGATAGAGACATGCTGGGGTCTATAATGAAGAGAGTGATATAGACATGCTGGGGTCTATAATGAAGAGTGATATAGACATGCTGGGGTCTATAATGAAGAGAGTGATATAGACATGCTGTGGTCTATAATGAAGAGAGTGATAGAGACATGCTGGGGTCTATAATGAAGAGAGTGATATAGACATGCTGTGGTCTATAATAAAGAGAGTGATATAGACATGCTGTGGTCTATAATGAAGAGAGTGATATAGACATGCTGTGGTCTATAATGAAGAGAGTGATATAGACATGCTGGGGTCTATAATGAAGAGAGTGATATAGACATGCTGTGGTCTATAATGAAGAGTGATATAGACATGCTGTGGTCTATTATGAAGAATGATATAGACATGCTGTAGTCTATAATGAAGAGAGTGATATAGATATGCTGTGGTCTATAATGAAGAGAGTGATATAGACATGCTGTGGTCTATAATGAAGAGAGTGATATAGACATGCTGGGGTCTATAATGAAGAGAGTGATATAGACATGCTGTAGTCTATAATGAAGAGAGTGATATAGACCACAGCATGTCTATAATGAAGAGAGTGATATAGACATGCTGGGGTCTATAATGAATAGTGATATAGACATGCTGTGGTCTATTATGAAGAGTGATATAGACATGCTGTGGTATATAATGAGGATAGTGATATAGACATGCTGTGGTCTATAATGAAGAGAGTGATATAGACATGCTGTGGTTTATAATGAAGAGAGTGATATAGACATGCTGTGGTATATAATGAAGATAGTGATATAGACAGGCTGTGGTCTATAATGAAGAGAGTGATATAGACATGCTGGGGTCTATAATGAAGAGAGTGATATAGACATGCTGGGGTCTATAATGAAGAGAGTGATAGAGACATGCTGGGGTCTAATGAAGAGAGTGATATAGACATGCTGTGGTCTATAATGAAGAGAGTGGTATAGACATGCTGTGGTCTATAATGAAGAGAGTGATATAGACATGCTGGGGTCTATAATGAAGAGTGATATAGACATGCTGTGGTCTATAATGAAGAGTGATATAGACATGCTGTGGTCTATAATGAAGAGTGATATAGACATGCTGTGGTCTATTATGAAGAATGATATAGACATGCTGTAGTCTATAATGAAGAGAGTGATATAGACATGCTGTGGTCTATAATAAAGAATTTGATATAGACATGCTGTGGTCTATAATGAAGAGAGTGATATAGACATGCTGGGGTCTATAATGAAGAGAGTGATATAGACATGCTGTGGTCTATAATGAAGAGTGATATAGACATGCTGTGGTCTATAATGAAGAGAGTGATATAGACATGTTGTGGTCTATAATGAAGAGTGATATAGACATGATGTGGTCTATTATGAAAAATGATATAGACATGCTGTAGTCTATAATGAAGAGAGTGATATAGACATGCTGTGGTCTATGATGAAGAGAGTGATATAGACATGCTGTGGTCTATAATGAAGAGATTGATATAGACATGCTGTGGTCTATAATGAAGAGAGTGATATAGACATGCTGTAGTCTATAATGAAGATAGTGATATAGACCACAGCATGTCTATAATGAAGAGAGTTATATGGACATGCTGGGGTCTATAATGAAGAGTGATATAGACATGCTGTGGTCTATTATGAAGAGTGATATAGACATGCTGTGGTCTATAATGAAGAGAGTGATATAGACATGCTGGGGTCTATAATGAAGAGAGTGATATAGACATGCTGTGGTCTATAATGAAGAGAGTGATATAGACATGCTGTGGTCTATAATGAAGAGAGTGATATAGACATGCTGGGGTCTATAATGAAGAGTGATATAGACATGATGGGGTCTATTATGAAGAGAGTGATATAGACATGCTGTGGTCTATAATGAAGAGAGTGATATAGACATGCTGGGGTCTATAATGAAGAGAGTGATATAGACATGCTGTAGTCTATAATGAAGAGAGTGATATAGACCACAGCATGTCTATAATGAAGAGAGTGATATAGACATGCTGGGGTCTATAATGAAGAGTGATATAGACATGCTGGGGTCTATAATGAAGAGAGTGATATAGACATGCTGGGGTCTATAATGAAGAGAGTGATATAGACATGCTGTGGTCTATTATGAAGAATAATATAGACATGCTGTAGTCTATAATGAAGAGAGTGATATAGACATGCTGTGGTCTATAATGAAGAGAGTGATATAGACATGCTGGGGTCTATAATGAAGAGTGATATAGACATGCTGTGGTCTATAATGAAGAGAGTGATAGAGACATGCTGGGGTCTATAATGAAGAGAGTGATATAGACATGCTGGGGTCTATAATGAAGAGTGATATAGACATGCTGGGGTCTATAATGAAGAGTGATATAGACATACTGTGGTCTATTATGAAGAGTGATATAGACAGGCTGTGGTATATAATGAAGATAGTGATATAGACATGCTGTGGTCTATTATGAAGAATAATATAGACATGCTGTAGTCTATAATTAAGAGAGTGATATAGACATGCTGTGGTCTATAATGAAGAGAGTGATATAGACATGCTGGGGTCTATAATGAAGAGTGATATAGACATGCTGTGGTCTATAATGAAGAGAGTGATAGAGACATGCTGGGGTCTATAATGAAGAGAGTGATATAGACATGCTGGGGTCTATAATGAAGAGTGATATAGACATGCTGGGGTCTATAATGAAGAGAGTGATATAGACATGCTGTGGTCTATAATGAAGAGAGTGATAGAGACATGCTGGGGTCTATAATGAAGAGAGTGATATAGACATGCTGTGGTCTATAATAAAGAGAGTGATATAGACATGCTGTGGTCTATAATGAAGAGAGTGATATAGACATGCTGTGGTCTATAATGAAGAGAGTGATATAGACATGCTGGGGTCTATAATGAAGAGAGTGATATAGACATGCTGTGGTCTATAATGAAGAGTGATATAGACATGCTGTGGTCTATTATGAAGAATGATATAGACATGCTGTAGTCTATAATGAAGAGAGTGATATAGATATGCTGTGGTCTATAATGAAGAGAGTGATATAGACATGCTGTGGTCTATAATGAAGAGAGTGATATAGACATGCTGCGGTCTATAATGAAGAGAGTGATATAGACATGCTGTAGTCTATAATGAAGAGAGTGATATAGACCACAGCATGTCTATAATGAAGAGAGTGATATAGACATGCTGGGGTCTATAATGAAGAGTGATATAGACATACTGTGGTCTATTATGAAGATTGATAGACAGGCTGTGGTATATAATGAAGATAGTGATATAGACAGGCTGTGGTCTATAATGAAGAGAGTGATATAGACATGCTGTGGTCTATAATTAAAAGAGTGATATAGACATGCTGTGGTATATGATGAAGATAGTGATATAGACAGGCTGTGGTCTATAATGAAGAGAGTGATATAGACATGCTGGGGTCTATAGTGAAGAGTGATATAAACATGCTGGGGTCTATAATGAAGAGAGTGATATAGACATGCTGGGGTCTATAATGAAGAGAGTGATAGAGACATGCTGGGGTCTATAATGAAGAGAGTGATATAGACATGCCGTGGTCTATAATTAAGAGAGTGATATAGACATGCTGGGGTCTATAATGAAGAGTGATATAGACATGCTGTGTTCTATAATGAAGAGAGTGATATAGACATGCTGGGGTCTATAATGAAGAGTGATATAGACATGCTGTTGTCTATTATGAAGAATGATATAGACATGCTGTAGTCTATAATGATGAGAGTGATATAGACATGCTGTGGTCTATAATGAAGAGAGTGATATAGACATGCTGTGGTCTATAATGAAGAGAGTGATATAGACATGCTGGGGTCTATAATGAAGAGAGTGATATAGACATGCTGTAGTCTATAATGAAGAGAGTGATATAGACCACAGCATGTCTATAATGAAGAGAGTGATATAGACATGCTGGGGTCTATAATGAAGAGTGATATAGACATGCTGTGGTCTATTATGAAGAGTGATATAGACATGCTGTGGTATATAATGAGGATAGTGATATAGACATGCTGTGGTCTATAATGAAGAGAGTGATATAGACATGCTGTGGTTTATAATGAAGAGAGTGATATAGACATGCTGTGGTATATAATGAAGATAGTGATATAGACAGGCTGTGGTCTATAATGAAGAGAGTGATATAGACATGCTGGGGTCTATAATGAAGAGAGTGATATAGACATTCTGGGGTCTATAATGAAGAGAGTGATAGAGACATGCTGGGGTCTAATGAAGAGAGTGATATAGACATGCTGTGGTCTATAATGAAGAGAGTGGTATAGACATGCTGTGGTCTATAATGAAGAGAGTGATATAGACATGCTGGGGTCTATAATGAAGAGTGATATAGACATGCTGTGGTCTATAATGAAGAGTGATATAGACATGCTGTGGTCTATAATGAAGAGTGATATAGACATGCTGTGGTCTATTATGAAGAATGATATAGACATGCTGTAGTCTATAATGAAGAGAGTGATATAGACATGCTGTGGTCTATAATAAAGAATTTAATATAGACATGCTGTGGTCTATAATGAAGAGAGTGATATAGACATGCTGGGGTCTATAATGAAGAGAGTGATATAGACATGCTGTGGTCTATAATGAAGAGTGATATAGACATGCTGTGGTCTATAATGAAGAGAGTGATATAGACATGTTGTGGTCTATAATGAAGAGTGATATAGACATGATGTGGTCTATTATGAAGAATGATATAGACATGCTGTAGTCTATAATGAAGAGAGTGATATAGACATGCTGTGGTCTATAATGAAGAGATTGATATAGACATGCTGTGGTCTATAATGAAGAGAGTGATATAGACATGCTGTAGTCTATAATGAAGATAGTGATATAGACCACAGCATGTCTATAATGAAGAGAGTTATATAGACATGCTGGGGTCTATAATGAAGAGTGATATAGACATGCTGTGGTCTATTATGAAGAGTGATATAGACATGCTGTGGTATACAATGAAGATAGTGATATAGACAGGCTGTGGTCTACAATGAAGAGAGTGATATAGACATGCTGTGGTCTATAATGAAGAGAGTGATATAGACATGCTGGGGTCTATAATGAAGAGAGTGATATAGACATGCTGTGGTCTATAATGAAGAGAGTGATATAGACATGCTGTGGTCTATAATGAAGAGAGTGATATAGACATGCTGGGGTCTATAATGAAGAGTGATATAGACATGCTGGGGTCTATTATGAAGAGAGTGATATAGACATGCTGTGGTCTATAATGAAGAGAGTGATATAGACATGCTGGGGTCTATAATGAAGAGAGTGATATAGACATGCTGTAGTCTATAATGAAGAGAGTGATATAGACCACAGCATGTCTATAATGAAGAGAGTGATATAGACATGCTGGGGTCTATAATGAAGAGTGATATAGACATGCTGGGGTCTATAATGAAGAGAGTGATATAGACATGCTGGGGTCTATAATGAAGAGAGTGATATAGACATGCTGGGGTCTATAATGAAGAGTGATATAGACATGCTATGGTCTATTATGAAGAATGATATAGACATGCTGTAGTCTATAATGAAGAGAGTGATATAGACATGCTGTGGTCTATAATGAAAAGAGTGATATAGACATGCTGGGGTCTATAATGAAGAGAGTGATATAGACATGCTGGGGTCTATAATGAAGAGAGTGATATAGACATGCTGTAGTCTATAATGAAGAGAGTGATATAGACCACAGCATGTCTATAATGAAGAGAGTGATATAGACATGCTGGGGTCTATTATGAAGAGTGATATAGACATGCTGTGGTCTATAATGAAGAGAGTGATAGAGACATGCTGTGGTCTATAATGAAGAGAGTGATAGAGACATGCTGGGGTCTATAATGAAGAGAGTGATATAGACATGCTGGGGTCTATAATGAAGAGTGATATAGACATGCTGGGGTCTATAATGAAGAGAGTGATATAGACATGCTGGGGTCTATAATGAAGAGAGTGATATAGACATGCTGTGGTCTATAATGAAAAATGATATAGACATGCTGTAGTCTATAATGAAGAGAGTGATATAGACATGCTGTGGTCTATGATGAAGAGAGTGATATAGACATGCTGTGGTCTATAATGAAGAGATTGATATAGACATGCTGTGGTCTATAATGAAGAGAGTGATATAGACATGCTGTAGTCTATAATGAAGATAGTGATATAGACCACAGCATGTCTATAATGAAGAGAGTTATATAGACATGCTGGGGTCTATAATGAAGAGTGATATAGACATGCTGTGGTCTATTATGAAGAGTGATATAGACATGCTGTGGTCTATAATGAAGAGAGTGATATAGACATGCTGGGGTCTATAATGAAGAGAGTGATATAGACATGCTGTGGTCTATAATGAAGAGAGTGATATAGACATGCTGTGGTCTATAATGAAGAGAGTGATATAGACATGCTGGGGTCTATAATGAAGAGTGATATAGACATGATGGGGTCTATTATGAAGAGAGTGATATAGACATGCTGTGGTCTATAATGAAGAGAGTGATATAGACATGCTGGGGTCTATAATGAAGAGAGTGATATAGACATGCTGTAGTCTATAATGAAGAGAGTGATATAGACCACAGCATGTCTATAATGAAGAGAGTGATATAGACATGCTGGGGTCTATAATGAAGAGTGATATAGACATGCTGGGGTCTATAATGAAGAGAGTGATAAAGACATGCTGGGGTCTATAATGAAGAGAGTGATATAGACATGCTGTGGTCTATTATGAAGAATAATATAGACATGCTGTAGTCTATAATGAAGAGAGTGATATAGACATGCTGTGGTCTATAATGAAGAGAGTGATATAGACATGCTGGGGTCTATAATGAAGAGTGATATAGACATGCTGTGGTCTATAATGAAGAGAGTGATAGAGACATGCTGGGGTCTATAATGAAGAGAGTGATATAGACATGCTGGGGTCTATAATGAAGAGTGATATAGACATGCTGGGGTCTATAATGAAGAGTGATATAGACATACTGTGGTCTATTATGAAGAGTGATATAGACAGGCTGTGGTATATAATGAAGATAGTGATATAGACATGCTGTGGTCTATTATGAAGAATAATATAGACATGCTGTAGTCTATAATTAAGAGAGTGATATAGACATGCTGTGGTCTATAATGAAGAGAGTGATATAGACATGCTGGGGTCTATAATGAAGAGTGATATAGACATGCTGTGGTCTATAATGAAGAGAGTGATAGAGACATGCTGGGGTCTATAATGAAGAGAGTGATATAGACATGCTGGGGTCTATAATGAAGAGTGATATAGACATGCTGGGGTCTATAATGAAGAGAGTGATATAGACATGCTGTGGTCTATAATGAAGAGAGTGATAGAGACATGCTGGGGTCTATAATGAAGAGAGTGATATAGACATGCTGTGGTCTATAATAAAGAGAGTGATATAGACATGCTGTGGTCTATAATGAAGAGAGTGATATAGACATGCTGTGGTCTATAATGAAGAGAGTGATATAGACATGCTGGGGTCTATAATGAAGAGAGTGATATAGACATGCTGTGGTCTATAATGAAGAGTGATATAGACATGCTGTGGTCTATTATGAAGAATGATATAGACATGCTGTAGTCTATAATGAAGAGAGTGATATAGATATGCTGTGGTCTATAATGAAGAGAGTGATATAGACATGCTGTGGTCTATAATGAAGAGAGTGATATAGACATGCTGGGGTCTATAATGAAGAGAGTGATATAGACATGCTGTAGTCTATAATGAAGAGAGTGATATAGACCACAGCATGTCTATAATGAAGAGAGTGATATAGACATGCTGGGGTCTATAATGAAGAGTGATATAGACATACTGTGGTCTATTATGAAGATTGATAGACAGGCTGTGGTATATAATGAAGATAGTGATATAGACAGGCTGTGGTCTATAATGAAGAGAGTGATATAGACATGCTGTGGTCTATAATGAAAAGAGTGATATAGACATGCTGTGGTATATGATGAAGATAGTGATATAGACAGGCTGTGGTCTATAATGAAGAGAGTGATATAGACATGCTGGGGGTCTATAGTGAAGAGTGATATAAACATGCTGGGGTCTATAATGAAGAGAGTGATATAGACATGCTGGGGTCTATAATGAAGAGAGTGATAGAGACATGCTGGGGTCTATAATGAAGAGAGTGATATAGACATGCCGTGGTCTATAATTAAGAGAGTGATATAGACATGCTGGGGTCTATAATGAAGAGTGATATAGACATGCTGTGTTCTATAATGAAGAGAGTGATATAGACATGCTGGGGTCTATAATGAAGAGTGATATAGACATGCTGTTGTCTATTATGAAGAATGATATAGACATGCTGTAGTCTATAATGATGAGAGTGATATAGACATGCTGTGGTCTATAATGAAGAGAGTGATATAGACATGCTGTGGTCTATAATGAAGAGAGTGATATAGACATGCTGGGGTCTATAATGAAGAGAGTGATATAGACATGCTGTAGTCTATAATGAAGAGAGTGATATAGACCACAGCATGTCTATAATGAAGAGAGTGATATAGACATGCTGGGGTCTATAATGAAGAGTGATATAGACATGCTGTGCTCTATTATGAAGAGTGATATAGACATGCTGTGGTATATAATGAGGATAGTGATATAGACATGCTGTGGTCTATAATGAAGAGAGTGATATAGACATGCTGTGGTTTATAATGAAGAGAGTGATATAGACATGCTGTGGTATATAATGAAGATAGTGATATAGACAGGCTGTGGTCTATAATGAAGAGAGTGATATAGACATGCTGGGGTCTATAATGAAGAGAGTGATATAGACATGCTGGGGTCTATAATGAAGAGAGTGATAGAGACATGCTGGGGTCTAATGAAGAGAGTGATATAGACATGCTGTGGTCTATAATGAAGAGAGTGGTATAGACATGCTGTGGTCTATAATGAAGAGAGTGATATAGACATGCTGGGGTCTATAATGAAGAGTGATATAGACATGCTGTGGTCTATAATGAAGAGTGATATAGACATGCTGTGGTCTATAATGAAGAGTGATATAGACATGCTGTGGTCTATTATGAAGAATGATATAGACATGCTGTAGTCTATAATGAAGAGAGTGATATAGACATGCTGTGGTCTATAATAAAGAATTTAATATAGACATGCTGTGGTCTATAATGAAGAGAGTGATATAGACATGCTGGGGTCTATAATGAAGAGAGTGATATAGACATGCTGTGGTCTATAATGAAGAGTGATATAGACATGCTGTGGTCTATAATGAAGAGAGTGATATAGACATGTTGTGGTCTATAATGAAGAGTGATATAGACATGATGTGGTCTATTATGAAGAATGATATAGACATGCTGTAGTCTATAATGAAGAGAGTGATATAGACATGCTGTGGTCTATGATGAAGAGAGTGATATAGACATGCTGTGGTCTATAATGAAGAGATTGATATAGACATGCTGTGGTCTATAATGAAGAGAGTGATATAGACATGCTGTAGTCTATAATGAAGATAGTGATATAGACCACAGCATGTCTATAATGAAGAGAGTTATATAGACATGCTGGGGTCTATAATGAAGAGTGATATAGACATGCTGTGGTCTATTATGAAGAGTGATATAGACATGCTGTGGTATACAATGAAGATAGTGATATAGACAGGCTGTGGTCTACAATGAAGAGAGTGATATAGACATGCTGTGGTCTATAATGAAGAGAGTGATATAGACATGCTGGGGTCTATAATGAAGAGAGTGATATAGACATGCTGTGGTCTATAATGAAGAGAGTGATATAGACATGCTGTGGTCTATAATGAAGAGAGTGATATAGACATGCTGGGGTCTATAATGAAGAGTGATATAGACATGCTGGGGTCTATTATGAAGAGAGTGATATAGACATGCTGTGGTCTATAATGAAGAGAGTGATATAGACATGCTGGGGTCTATAATGAAGAGAGTGATATAGACATGCTGTAGTCTATAATGAAGAGAGTGATATAGACCACAGCATGTCTATAATGAAGAGAGTGATATAGACATGCTGGGGTCTATAATGAAGAGTGATATAGACATGCTGGGGTCTATAATGAAGAGAGTGATATAGACATGCTGGGGTCTATAATGAAGAGAGTGATAGAGACATGCTGGGGTCTATAATGAAGAGAGTGATATAGACATGCTGTGGTCTATAATGAAGAGAGTGATATAGACATGCTGTGGTCTATAATGAAGAGAGTGATAGACATGCTGGGGTCTATAATGAAGAGAGTGATATAGACATGCTGTGGTCTATAATGAAGAGTGATATAGACATGCTGTGGTCTATAATGAAGAGTGATATAGACATGCTGTGGTCTATAATGAAGAGAGTGATATAGACAGGCTGTGGTCTATAATGAAGAGAGTGATATAGACATGCTGGGGTCTATAATGAAGAGAGTGATATAGACATGCTGGGGTCTATAATGAAGAGAGTGATAGAGACATGCTGGGGTCTAATGAAGAGAGTGATATAGACATGCTGTGGTCTATAATGAAGAGAGTGATATAGACATGCTGGGGTCTATAATGAAGAGAGTGATATAGACATGCTGGGGTCTATAATGAAGAGTGATATAGACATGCTGTGGTCTATAATGAAGAGAGTGATATAGACATGATGTGGTCTATAATGAAGAGTGATATAGACATGCTGTGGTCTATTATGAAGAATGATATAGACATGCTGTAGTCTATAATGAAGAGAGTGATATAGACATGCTGTGGTCTATAATAAAGAATTTGATATAGACATGCTGTGGTCTATAATGAAGAGTGTGATATAGACATGCTGGGGTCTATAATGAAGAGAGTGATATAGACATGCTGTGGTCTATAATGAAGAGTGATATAGACATGCTGTGGTCTATAATGAAGAGAGTGATATAGACATGCTGTGGTCTATAATGAAGAGTGATATAGACATGATGTGGTCTATTATGAAGAATGATATAGACATGCTGTAGTCTATAATGAAGAGAGTGATATAGACATGCTGTGGTCTATGATGAAGAGAGTGATATAGACATGCTGTGGTCTATAATGAAGAGATTGATATAGACATGCTGTGGTCTATAATGAAGAGAGTGATATAGACATGCTGTAGTCTATAATGAAGAGAGTGATATAGACCACAGCATGTCTATAATGAAGAGAGTTATATAGACATGCTGGGGTCTATAATGAAGAGTGATATAGACATGCTGTGGTCTATTATGAAGAATGATATAGACATGCTGTAGTCTATAATGAAGAGAGTGATATAGACATGCTGTGGTCTATAATGAAGAGAGTGATATAGACATGCTGGGGTCTATAATGAAGAGAGTGATATAGACATGCTGTAGTCTATAATGAAGAGAGTGATATAGACCACAGCATGTCTATAATGAAGAGAGTGATATTGACATGCTGGGGTCTATAATGAAGAGTGATATAGACATGCTGGGGTCTATAATGAAGAGAGTGATATAGACATGCTGGGGTCTATAATGAAGAGAGTGATAGAGACATGCTGGGGTCTATAATGAAGAGTGATATAGACATACTGTGGTCTATTATGAAGATTGATAGACAGGCTGTGGTCTATAATGAAGAATTTGATATAGACATGCTGTGGTCTATAATGAAGAGAGTGATATAGACATGCTGGGGTCTATAATGAAGAGAGTGATATAGACATGCTGTGGTCTATAATGAAGAGTGATATAGACATGCTGTGGTCTATAATGAAGAGAGTGATATAGACATGCTGTGGTCTATAATGAAGAGTGATATAGACATGATGTGGTCTATTATGAAGAATGATATAGACATGCTGTGGTCTATAATGAAGAGAGTGATATAGACATGCTGTGGTCTATAATGAAGAGATTGATATAGACATGCTGTGGTCTATAATGAAGAGAGTGATATAGACATGCTGTAGTCTATAATGAAGAGGGTGATATAGACCACAGCATGTCTATAATGAAGAGAGTTATATAGACATGCTGGGGTCTATAATGAAGAGTGATATAGACATGCTGTGGTCTATTATGAAGAGTAATATAGACATGCTGTGGTATACAATGAAGATAGTGATATAGACAGGCTGTGGTCTACAATGAAGAGAGTGATATAGACATGCTGTGGTCTATAATGAAGAGAGTGATATAGACATGCTGGGGTCTATAATGAAGAGAGTGATATAGACATGCTGGGGTCTATAATGAAGAGTGATATAGACATGCTATGGTCTATTATGAAGAATGATATAGACATGCTGTAGTCTATAATGAAGAGAGTGATATAGACATGCTGTGGTCTATAATGAAAAGAGTGATATAGACATGCTGGGGTCTATAATGAAGAGAGTGATATAGACATGCTGGGGTCTATAATGAAGAGAGTGATATAGACATGCTGTAGTCTATAATGAAGAGAGTGATATAGACCACAGCATGTCTATAATGAAGAGAGTGATATAGACATGCTGGGGTCTATTATGAAGAGTGATATAGACATGCTGTGGTCTATAATGAAGAGAGTGATAGAGACATGCTGTGGTCTATAATGAAGAGAGTGATAGAGACATGCTGGGGTCTATAATGAAGAGAGTGATATAGACATGCTGGGGTCTATAATGAAGAGTGATATAGACATGCTGGGGTCTATAATGAAGAGAGTGATATAGACATGCTGGGGTCTATAATGAAGAGAGTGATATAGACATGCTGTGGTCTATAATGAAGAGAGTGATATAGACATGCTGTGCTCTATAATGAAGAGAGTGATATAGACATGCTGTGGTCTATAATGAAGAGAGTGATATAGACATGCTGGGGTCTATAATGAAGAGTGATATAGACATGCTGGGGTCTATAATGAAGAGAGTGATATAGACATGCTGGGGTCTATAATGAAGAGAGTGATATAGACATGCTGTGGTCTATAATGAAGAGAGTGATATAGACATGCTGTGGTCTATAATGAAGAGAGTGATATAGACATGCTGGGGTCTATAATGAAGAGAGTGATATAGACATGCTGTAGTCTATAATGAAGAGAGTGATATAGACCACAGCATGTCTATAATGAAGAGAGTGATATAGACATGCTGGGGTCTATAATGAAGAGCGATATAGACATACTGTGGTCTATTATGAAGATTGATAGACAGGCTGTGGTATATAATGAAGATAGTGATATAGACAGGCTGTGGTCTATAATGAAGAGAGTGATATAGACATGCTGTGGTCTATAATGAAAAGAGTGATATAGACATGCTGTGGTATATGATGAAGATAGTGATATAGACAGGCTGTGGTCTATAATGAAGAGAGTGATATAGACATGCTGGGGTCTAGAATGAAGAGTGATATAGACATGCTGGGGTCTATAATGAAGAGAGTGATATAGACATGCTGGGGTCTATAATGAAGAGAGTGATATAGACATGCTGTGGTCTATAATGAAGAGTGATATAGACATGATGTGGTCTATTATGAAGAATGATATAGACATGCTGTAGTCTATAATGAAGAGAGTGATATAGACATGCTGTGGTCTATGATGAAGAGAGTGATATAGACATGCTGTGGTCTATAATGAAGAGATTGATATAGACATGCTGTGGTCTATAATGAAGAGAGTGATATAGACATGCTGTAGTCTATAATGAAGAGAGTGATATAGACAACAGCATGTCTATAATGAAGAGAGTTATATAGACATGCTGGGGTCTATAATGAAGAGAGTGATATAGACATGCTGTGGTCTATAATGAAGAGAGTGATATAGACATGCTGTGGTCTATAATGAAGAGAGTGATATAGACATGCTGGGGTCTATAATGAAGAGAGTGATATAGACATGCTGTAGTCTATAATGAAGAGAGTGATATAGACCACAGCATGTCTATAATGAAGAGAGTGATATAGACATGCTGGGGTCTATAATGAAGAGTGATATAGACATGCTGGGGTCTATAATGAAGAGAGTGATATAGACATGCTGGGGTCTATAATGAAGAGAGTGATAGAGACATGCTGGGGTCTATAATGAAGAGAGTGATATAGACATGCTGTGGTCTATAATGAAGAGAGTGATATAGACATGCTGTGGTCTATAATGAAGAGAGTGATATAGACATGCTGTGGTCTATAATGAAGAGAGTGATATAGACATGCTGGGGTCTATAATGAAGAGAGTGATATAGACATGCTGTGGTCTGTAATGAAGAGTGATATAGACATGCTGTGGTCTATAATGAAGAGAGTGATATAGACATGCTGTGGTCTATAATGAAGAGAGTGATATAGACATGCTGGGGTCTATAATGAAGAGTGATATAGACATGCTGGGGTCTATAATGAAGAGAGTGATATAGACATGCTGGGGTCTATAATGAAGAGAGTGATATAGACATGCTGTGGTCTATAATGAAGAGAGTGATATAGACATGCTGTGGTCTATAATGAAGAGAGTGATATAGACATGCTGGGGTCTATAATGAAGAGAGTGATATAGACATGCTGTAGTCTATAATGAAGAGAGTGATATAGACCACAGCATGTCTATAATGAAGAGAGTGATATAGACATGCTGGGGTCTATAATGAAGAGTGATATAGACATACTGTGGTCTATTATGAAGATTGATAGACAGGCTGTGGTCTATAATGAAGAATTTGATATAGACATGCTGTGGTCTATAATGAAGAGAGTGATATAGACATGCTGGGGTCTATAATGAAGAGAGTGATTTAGACATGCTGTGGTCTATAATGAAGAGTGATATAGACATGCTGTGGTCTATTATGAAGAGTAATATAGACATGCTGTGGTATACAATGAAGATAGTGATATAGACAGGCTGTGGTCTACAATGAAGAGAGTGATATAGACATGCTGTGGTCTATAATGAAGAGAGTGATATAGACATGCTGGGGTCTATAATGAAGAGAGTGATATAGACATGCTGGGGTCTATAATGAAGAGTGATATAGACATGCTGGGGTCTATAATGAAGAGAGTGATATAGACATGCTGTGGTCTATAATGAAGAGAGTGATATAGACATGCTGTGGTCTATAATGAAGAGAGTGATATAGACATGCTGGGGTCTATAATGAAGAGTGATATAGACATGCTATGGTCTATTATGAAGAATGATATAGACATGCTGTAGTCTATAATGAAGAGAGTGATATAGACATGCTGTGGTCTATAATGAAAAGAGTGATATAGACATGCTGGGGTCTATAATGAAGAGAGTGATATAGACATGCTGGGGTCTATAATGAAGAGAGTGATATAGACATGCTGTAGTCTATAATGAAGAGAGTGATATAGACCACAGCATGTCTATAATGAAGAGAGTGATATAGACATGCTGGGGTCTATTATGAAGAGTGATATAGACATACTGTGGTCTATTATGAAGAGTGATATAGACATGCTGTGGTCTATAATGAAGAGAGTGATAGAGACATGCTGGGGTCTATAATGAAGAGAGTGATATAGACATGCTGTAGTCTATAATGAAGAGAGTGATATAGACCACAGCATGTCTATAATGAAGAGAGTGATATAGACATGCTGGGGTCTATTATGAAGAGTGATATAGACATACTGTGGTCTATTATGAAGAGTGATATAGACATGCTGTGGTCTATAATGAAGAGAGTGATAGAGACATGCTGGGGTCTATAATGAAGAGAGTGATATAGACATGCTGGGGTCTATAATGAAGAGTGATATAGACATGCTGGGGTCTATAATGAAGAGAGTGATATAGACATGCTGGGGTCTATAATGAAGAGAGTGATAGAGACATGCTGGGGTCTATAATGAAGAGAGTGATATAGACATGCTGTGGTCTATAATGAAGAGAGTGATATAGACATGCTGTGGTCTATAATGAAGAGAGTGATATAGACATGCTGTGGTCTATAATGAAGAGAGTGATATAGACATGCTGGGGTCTATAATGAAGAGAGTGATATAGACATGCTGTGGTCTATAATGAAGAGTGATATAGACATGCTGTGGTCTATAATGAAGAGAGTGATATAGACATGCTGTGGTCTATAATGAAGAGAGTGATATAGACATGCTGTGGTCTATAATGAAGAGAGTGATATAGACATGCTGGGGTCTATAATGAAGAGTGATATAGACATGCTGGGGTCTATAATGAAGAGAGTGATATAGACATGCTGGGGTCTATAATGAAGAGAGTGATATAGACATGCTGTGGTCTATAATGAAGAGAGTGATATAGACATGCTGTGGTCTATAATGAAGAGAGTGATATAGACATGCTGGGGTCTATAATGAAGAGAGTGATATAGACATGCTGTAGTCTATAATGAAGAGAGTGATATAGACCACAGCATGTCTATAATGAAGAGAGTGATATAGACATGCTGGGGTCTATAATGAAGAGTGATATAGACATACTGTGGTCTATTATGAAGATTGATAGACAGGCTGTGGTATATCATGAAGATAGTGATATAGACAGGCTGTGGTCTATAATGAAGAGAGTGATATAGACATGCTGTGGTCTATAATGAAAAGAGTGATATAGACATGCTGTGGTATATGATGAAGATAGTGATATAGACAGGCTGTGGTCTATAATGAAGAGAGTGATATAGACATGCTGGGGTCTTTAATGAAGAGTGATATAGACATGCTGGGGTCTATAATGAAGAGAGGGATATAGACATGCTGGGGTCTATAATGAAGAGAGTGATAGAGACATGCTGGGGTCTATAATGAAGAGAGTGATATAGACATGCCGTGGTCTATAATTAAGAGAGTGATATAGACCTGCTGGGGTCTATAATGAAGAGTGATATAGACATGCTGTGTTCTATAATGAAGAGAGTGATATAGACATGCTGGGGTCTATAATGAAGAGTGATATAGACATGCTGTTGTCTATTATGAAGAATGATATAGACATGCTGTAGTCTATAATGAAGAGAGTGATATAGACATGCTGTGGTCTATAATGAAGAGAGTGATATAGACATGCTGTGGTCTATAATGAAGAGAGTGATATAGACATGCTGGGGTCTATAATGAAGAGAGTGATATAGACATGCTGTAGTCTATAATGAAGAGAGTGATATAGACCACAGCATGTCTATAATGAAGAGAGTGATATAGACATGCTGGGGTCTATAATGAAGAGTAATATAGACATGCTGTGGTCTATTATGAAGAGTGATATAGACATGCTGTGGTATATAATGAGGATAGTGATATAGACATGCTGTGGTCTATAATGAAGAGAGTGATATAGACATGCTGGGGTCTATAATGAAGAGAGTGATATAGACATGCTGGGGTCTATAATGAAGAGAGTGATAGAGACATGCTGGGGTCTAATGAAGAGAGTGATATAGACATGCTGTGGTCTATAATGAAGAGAGTGATATAGACATGCTGGGGTCTATAATGAAGAGAGTGATATAGACATGCTGGGGTCTATAATGAAGAGTGATATAGACATGCTGTGGTCTATAATGAAGAGAGTGATATAGACATGCTGTGGTCTATAATGAAGAGAGTGATATAGACATGCTGGGGTCTATAATGAAGAGAGTGATATAGACATGCTGGGGTCTATAATGAAGAGTGATATAGACATGCTGGGGTCTATAATGAAGAGAGTGATATAGACATGCTGTGGTCTATAATGAAGAGAGTGATATAGACATGCTGTGGTCTATAATGAAGAGAGTGATATAGACATACTGGGGTCTATAATGAAGAGTGATATAGACATGCTGTGGTCTATTATGAAGAATGATTTAGACATGCTGTAGTCTATAATGAAGAGAGTGATATAGACATGCTGTGGTCTATATTGAAAAGAGTGATATAGACATGCTGTGGTCTATAATGAAGAGAGCGATATAGACATGCTGGGGTCTATAATGAAGAGAGTGATATAGACATGCTGTAGTCTATAATGAAGAGAGTGATATAGACCACAGCATGTCTATAATGAAGAGAGTGATATAGACATGCTGGGGTCTATTATGAAGAGTGATATAGACATACTGTGGTCTATTATGAAGAGTGATATAGACATGCTGTGGTCTATAATGAAGAGAGTGATAGAGACATGCTGGGGTCTATAATGAAGAGAGTGATATAGACATGCTGGGGTCTATAATGAAGAGTGATATAGACATGCTGGGGTCTATAATGAAGAGAGTGATATAGACATGCTGGGGTCTATAATGAAGAGAGTGATAGAGACATGCTGGGGTCTATAATGAAGAGAGTGATATAGACATGCTGTGGTCTATAATGAAGAGAGTGATATAGACATGCTGTGGTCTATAATGAAGAGAGTGATATAGACATGCTGTGGTCTATAATGAAGAGAGTGATATAGACATGCTGGGGTCTATAATGAAGAGAGTGATATAGACATGCTGTGGTCTATAATGAAGAGTGATATTGACATGCTGTGGTCTATAATGAAGAGAGTGATATAGACATGCTGTGGTCTATAATGAAGAGAGTGATATAGACATGCTGTGGTCTATAATGAAGAGAGTGATATAGACATGCTGGGGTCTATAATGAAGAGTGATATAGACATGCTGGGGTCTATAATGAAGAGAGTGATATAGACATGCTGGGGTCTATAATGAAGAGAGTGATATAGACATGCTGTGGTCTATAATGAAGAGAGTGATATAGACATGCTGTGGTCTATAATGAAGAGAGTGATATAGACATGCTGGGGTCTATAATGAAGAGAGTGATATAGACATGCTGTAGTCTATAATGAAGAGAGTGATATAGACCACAGCATGTCTATAATGAAGAGAGTGATATAGACATGCTGGGGTCTATAATGAAGAGTGATATAGACATACTGTGGTCTATTATGAAGATTGATAGACAGGCTGTGGTATATCATGAAGATAGTGATATAGACAGGCTGTGGTCTATAATGAAGAGAGTGATATAGACATGCTGTGGTCTATAATGAAAAGAGTGATATAGACATGCTGTGGTATATGATGAAGAGAGTGATATAGACAAGCTGTGGTCTATAATGAAGAGAGTGATATAGACATGCTGGGGTCTATAATGAAGAGTGATATAGACATGCTGGGGTCTATAATGAAGAGAGGGATATAGACATGCTGGGGTCTATAATGAAGAGAGTGATAGAGACATGCTGGGGTCTATAATGAAGAGAGTGATATAGACATGCCGTGGTCTATAATTAAGAGAGTGATATAGACCTGCTGGGGTCTATAATGAAGAGTGATATAGACATGCTGTAGTCTATAATGAAGAGAGTGATATAGACCACAGCATGTCTATAATGAAGAGAGTGATATAGACATGCTGGGGTCTATTATGAAGAGTGATATAGACATACTGTGGTCTATTATGAAGAGTGATATAGACATGCTGTGGTCTATAATGAAGAGAGTGATAGAGACATGCTGGGGTCTATAATGAAGAGAGTGATATAGACATGCTGGGGTCTATAATGAAGAGAGTGATATAGACATGCTGGGGTCTATAATGAAGAGAGTGATAGAGACATGCTGGGGTCTAATGAAGAGAGTGATATAGACATGCTGTGGTCTATAATGAAGAGAGTGATATAGACATGCTGGGGTCTATAATGAAGAGAGTGATATAGACATGCTGGGGTGTATAATGAAGAGTGATATAGACATGCTGTGGTCTATAATGAAGAGAGTGATATAGACATGCTGTGGTCTATAATGAAGAGAGTGATATAGACATGCTGGGGTCTATAATGAAGAGAGTGATATAGACATGCTGGGGTCTATAATGAAGAGAGTGATAGAGACATGCTGGGGTCTAATGAAGAGAGTGATATAGACATGCTGTGGTCTATAATGAAGAGAGTGATATAGACATGCTGGGGTCTATAATGAAGAGAGTGATATAGACATGCTGTGGTCTATTATGAAGAATGATATAGACATGCTGTAGTCTATAATGAAGAGAGTGATATAGACATGCTGTGGTCTATAATGAAGAGATTGATATAGACATGCTGTGGTCTATAATGAAGAGAGTGATATAGACATGCTGGGGTCTGTAATGAAGAGAGTGATATAGACATGCTGTGGTCTATAATGAAGAGTGATATAGACATGCTGTGGTCTATAATGAAGAGAGTGATATAGACATGCTGTGGTCTATAATGAAGAGTGATATAGACATGATGTGGTCTATTATGAAGAATGATATAGACATGCTGTAGTCTATAATGAAGAGAGTGATATAGACATGCTGTGGTCTATAATGAAGAGAGTGATATAGACATGCTGTGGTCTATAATGAAGAGATTGATATAGACATGCTGTGGTCTATAATGAAGAGAGTGATATAGACATGCTGTAGTCTATAATGAAGAGAGTGATATAGACCACAGCATGTCTATAATGAAGAGAGTGATATAGACATGCTGCGGTCTATAATGAAGAGTGATATAGACATGCTGTGGTATACAATGAAGATAGTGATATAGACAGGCTGTGGTCTACAATGAAGAGAGTGATATAGACATGCTGTGGTCTATAATGAAGAGAGTGATATAGACATGCTGGGGTCTATAATGAAGAGAGTGATATAGACATGCTGTGGTCTATAATGAAGAGAGTGATATAGACATGCTGTGGTCTATAATGAAGAGAGTGATATAGACATGCTGGGGTCTATAATGAAGAGTGATATAGACATGCTGGGGTCTATTATGAAGAGAGTGATATAGACATGCTGTGGTCTATAATGAAGAGAGTGATATAGACATGCTGGGGTCTATAATGAAGAGAGTGATATAGACATGCTGTAGTCTATAATGAAGAGAGTGATATAGACCACAGCATGTCTATAATGAAGAGAGTGATATAGACATGCTGGGGTCTATAATGAAGAGTGATATAGACATGCTGGGGTCTATAATGAAGAGAGTGATATAGACATGCTGGGGTCTATAATGAAGAGAGTGATAGAGACATGCTGGGGTCTATAATGAAGAGAGTGATATAGACATGCTGTGGTCTATAATGAAGAGAGTGATATAGACATGCTGTGGTCTATAATGAAGAGAGTGATAGACATGCTGGGGTCTATAATGAAGAGAGTGATATAGACATGCTGTGGTCTATAATGAAGAGTGATATAGACATGCTGTGGTCTATAATGAAGAGTGATATAGACATGCTGTGGTCTATAATGAAGAGAGTGATATAGACAGGCTGTGGTCTATAATGAAGAGAGTGATATAGACATGCTGGGGTCTATAATGAAGAGAGTGATATAGACATGCTGGGGTCTATAATGAAGAGAGTGATAGAGACATGCTGGGGTCTAATGAAGAGAGTGATATAGACATGCTGTGGTCTATAATGAAGAGAGTGATATAGACATGCTGGGGTCTATAATGAAGAGAGTGATATAGACATGCTGGGGTCTATAATGAAGAGTGATATAGACATGCTGTGGTCTATAATGAAGAGAGTGATATAGACATGATGTGGTCTATAATGAAGAGTGATATAGACATGCTGTGGTCTATTATGAAGAATGATATAGACATGCTGTAGTCTATAATGAAGAGAGTGATATAGACATGCTGTGGTCTATAATAAAGAATTTGATATAGACATGCTGTGGTCTATAATGAAGAGTGTGATATAGACATGCTGGGGTCTATAATGAAGAGAGTGATATAGACATGCTGTGGTCTATAATGAAGAGTGATATAGACATGCTGTGGTCTATAATGAAGAGAGTGATATAGACATGCTGTGGTCTATAATGAAGAGTGATATAGACATGATGTGGTCTATTATGAAGAATGATATAGACATGCTGTAGTCTATAATGAAGAGAGTGATATAGACATGCTGTGGTCTATGATGAAGAGAGTGATATAGACATGCTGTGGTCTATAATGAAGAGATTGATATAGACATGCTGTGGTCTATAATGAAGAGAGTGATATAGACATGCTGTAGTCTATAATGAAGAGAGTGATATAGACCACAGCATGTCTATAATGAAGAGAGTTATATAGACATGCTGGGGTCTATAATGAAGAGTGATATAGACATGCTGTGGTCTATTATGAAGAATGATATAGACATGCTGTAGTCTATAATGAAGAGAGTGATATAGACATGCTGTGGTCTATAATGAAGAGAGTGATATAGACATGCTGGGGTCTATAATGAAGAGAGTGATATAGACATGCTGTAGTCTATAATGAAGAGAGTGATATAGACCACAGCATGTCTATAATGAAGAGAGTGATATTGACATGCTGGGGTCTATAATGAAGAGTGATATAGACATGCTGGGGTCTATAATGAAGAGAGTGATATAGACATGCTGGGGTCTATAATGAAGAGAGTGATAGAGACATGCTGGGGTCTATAATGAAGAGTGATATAGACATACTGTGGTCTATTATGAAGATTGATAGACAGGCTGTGGTCTATAATGAAGAATTTGATATAGACATGCTGTGGTCTATAATGAAGAGAGTGATATAGACATGCTGGGGTCTATAATGAAGAGAGTGATATAGACATGCTGTGGTCTATAATGAAGAGTGATATAGACATGCTGTGGTCTATAATGAAGAGAGTGATATAGACATGCTGTGGTCTATAATGAAGAGTGATATAGACATGATGTGGTCTATTATGAAGAATGATATAGACATGCTGTGGTCTATAATGAAGAGAGTGATATAGACATGCTGTGGTCTATAATGAAGAGATTGATATAGACATGCTGTGGTCTATAATGAAGAGAGTGATATAGACATGCTGTAGTCTATAATGAAGAGGGTGATATAGACCACAGCATGTCTATAATGAAGAGAGTTATATAGACATGCTGGGGTCTATAATGAAGAGTGATATAGACATGCTGTGGTCTATTATGAAGAGTAATATAGACATGCTGTGGTATACAATGAAGATAGTGATATAGACAGGCTGTGGTCTACAATGAAGAGAGTGATATAGACATGCTGTGGTCTATAATGAAGAGAGTGATATAGACATGCTGGGGTCTATAATGAAGAGAGTGATATAGACATGCTGGGGTCTATAATGAAGAGTGATATAGACATGCTATGGTCTATTATGAAGAATGATATAGACATGCTGTAGTCTATAATGAAGAGAGTGATATAGACATGCTGTGGTCTATAATGAAAAGAGTGATATAGACATGCTGGGGTCTATAATGAAGAGAGTGATATAGACATGCTGGGGTCTATAATGAAGAGAGTGATATAGACATGCTGTAGTCTATAATGAAGAGAGTGATATAGACCACAGCATGTCTATAATGAAGAGAGTGATATAGACATGCTGGGGTCTATTATGAAGAGTGATATAGACATGCTGTGGTCTATAATGAAGAGAGTGATAGAGACATGCTGTGGTCTATAATGAAGAGAGTGATAGAGACATGCTGGGGTCTATAATGAAGAGAGTGATATAGACATGCTGGGGTCTATAATGAAGAGTGATATAGACATGCTGGGGTCTATAATGAAGAGAGTGATATAGACATGCTGGGGTCTATAATGAAGAGAGTGATATAGACATGCTGTGGTCTATAATGAAGAGAGTGATATAGACATGCTGTGCTCTATAATGAAGAGAGTGATATAGACATGCTGTGGTCTATAATGAAGAGAGTGATATAGACATGCTGGGGTCTATAATGAAGAGTGATATAGACATGCTGGGGTCTATAATGAAGAGAGTGATATAGACATGCTGGGGTCTATAATGAAGAGAGTGATATAGACATGCTGTGGTCTATAATGAAGAGAGTGATATAGACATGCTGTGGTCTATAATGAAGAGAGTGATATAGACATGCTGGGGTCTATAATGAAGAGAGTGATATAGACATGCTGTAGTCTATAATGAAGAGAGTGATATAGACCACAGCATGTCTATAATGAAGAGAGTGATATAGACATGCTGGGGTCTATAATGAAGAGCGATATAGACATACTGTGGTCTATTATGAAGATTGATAGACAGGCTGTGGTATATAATGAAGATAGTGATATAGACAGGCTGTGGTCTATAATGAAGAGAGTGATATAGACATGCTGTGGTCTATAATGAAAAGAGTGATATAGACATGCTGTGGTATATGATGAAGATAGTGATATAGACAGGCTGTGGTCTATAATGAAGAGAGTGATATAGACATGCTGGGGTCTAGAATGAAGAGTGATATAGACATGCTGGGGTCTATAATGAAGAGAGTGATATAGACATGCTGGGGTCTATAATGAAGAGAGTGATATAGACATGCTGTGGTCTATAATGAAGAGTGATATAGACATGATGTGGTCTATTATGAAGAATGATATAGACATGCTGTAGTCTATAATGAAGAGAGTGATATAGACATGCTGTGGTCTATGATGAAGAGAGTGATATAGACATGCTGTGGTCTATAATGAAGAGATTGATATAGACATGCTGTGGTCTATAATGAAGAGAGTGATATAGACATGCTGTAGTCTATAATGAAGAGAGTGATATAGACAACAGCATGTCTATAATGAAGAGAGTTATATAGACATGCTGGGGTCTATAATGAAGAGAGTGATATAGACATGCTGTGGTCTATAATGAAGAGAGTGATATAGACATGCTGTGGTCTATAATGAAGAGAGTGATATAGACATGCTGGGGTCTATAATGAAGAGAGTGATATAGACATGCTGTAGTCTATAATGAAGAGAGTGATATAGACCACAGCATGTCTATAATGAAGAGAGTGATATAGACATGCTGGGGTCTATAATGAAGAGTGATATAGACATGCTGGGGTCTATAATGAAGAGAGTGATATAGACATGCTGGGGTCTATAATGAAGAGAGTGATAGAGACATGCTGGGGTCTATAATGAAGAGAGTGATATAGACATGCTGTGGTCTATAATGAAGAGAGTGATATAGACATGCTGTGGTCTATAATGAAGAGAGTGATATAGACATGCTGGGGTCTATAATGAAGAGAGTGATATAGACATGCTGGGGTCTATAATGAAGAGAGTGATATAGACATGCTGTGGTCTATAATGAAGAGTGATATAGACATGCTGTGGTCTATAATGAAGAGAGTGATATAGACATGCTGTGGTCTATAATGAAGAGAGTGATATAGACATGCTGGGGTCTATAATGAAGAGTGATATAGACATGCTGGGGTCTATAATGAAGAGAGTGATATAGACATGCTGGGGTCTATAATGAAGAGAGTGATATAGACATGCTGTGGTCTATAATGAAGAGAGTGATATAGACATGCTGTGGTCTATAATGAAGAGAGTGATATAGACATGCTGGGGTCTATAATGAAGAGAGTGATATAGACATGCTGTAGTCTATAATGAAGAGAGTGATATAGACCACAGCATGTCTATAATGAAGAGAGTGATATAGACATGCTGGGGTCTATAATGAAGAGTGATATAGACATACTGTGGTCTATTATGAAGATTGATAGACAGGCTGTGGTCTATAATGAAGAATTTGATATAGACATGCTGTGGTCTATAATGAAGAGAGTGATATAGACATGCTGGGGTCTATAATGAAGAGAGTGATTTAGACATGCTGTGGTCTATAATGAAGAGTGATATAGACATGCTGTGGTCTATTATGAAGAGTAATATAGACATGCTGTGGTATACAATGAAGATAGTGATATAGACAGGCTGTGGTCTACAATGAAGAGAGTGATATAGACATGCTGTGGTCTATAATGAAGAGAGTGATATAGACATGCTGGGGTCTATAATGAAGAGAGTGATATAGACATGCTGGGGTCTATAATGAAGAGTGATATAGACATGCTGGGGTCTATAATGAAGAGAGTGATATAGACATGCTGTGGTCTATAATGAAGAGAGTGATATAGACATGCTGTGGTCTATAATGAAGAGAGTGATATAGACATGCTGGGGTCTATAATGAAGAGTGATATAGACATGCTATGGTCTATTATGAAGAATGATATAGACATGCTGTAGTCTATAATGAAGAGAGTGATATAGACATGCTGTGGTCTATAATGAAAAGAGTGATATAGACATGCTGGGGTCTATAATGAAGAGAGTGATATAGACATGCTGGGGTCTATAATGAAGAGAGTGATATAGACATGCTGTAGTCTATAATGAAGAGAGTGATATAGACCACAGCATGTCTATAATGAAGAGAGTGATATAGACATGCTGGGGTCTATTATGAAGAGTGATATAGACATACTGTGGTCTATTATGAAGAGTGATATAGACATGCTGTGGTCTATAATGAAGAGAGTGATAGAGACATGCTGGGGTCTATAATGAAGAGAGTGATATAGACATGCTGTAGTCTATAATGAAGAGAGTGATATAGACCACAGCATGTCTATAATGAAGAGAGTGATATAGACATGCTGGGGTCTATTATGAAGAGTGATATAGACATACTGTGGTCTATTATGAAGAGTGATATAGACATGCTGTGGTCTATAATGAAGAGAGTGATAGAGACATGCTGGGGTCTATAATGAAGAGAGTGATATAGACATGCTGGGGTCTATAATGAAGAGTGATATAGACATGCTGGGGTCTATAATGAAGAGAGTGATATAGACATGCTGGGGTCTATAATGAAGAGAGTGATAGAGACATGCTGGGGTCTATAATGAAGAGAGTGATATAGACATGCTGTGGTCTATAATGAAGAGAGTGATATAGACATGCTGTGGTCTATAATGAAGAGAGTGATATAGACATGCTGTGGTCTATAATGAAGAGAGTGATATAGACATGCTGGGGTCTATAATGAAGAGAGTGATATAGACATGCTGTGGTCTATAATGAAGAGTGATATAGACATGCTGTGGTCTATAATGAAGAGAGTGATATAGACATGCTGTGGTCTATAATGAAGAGAGTGATATAGACATGCTGTGGTCTATAATGAAGAGAGTGATATAGACATGCTGGGGTCTATAATGAAGAGTGATATAGACATGCTGGGGTCTATAATGAAGAGAGTGATATAGACATGCTGGGGTCTATAATGAAGAGAGTGATATAGACATGCTGTGGTCTATAATGAAGAGAGTGATATAGACATGCTGTGGTCTATAATGAAGAGAGTGATATAGACATGCTGGGGTCTATAATGAAGAGAGTGATATAGACATGCTGTAGTCTATAATGAAGAGAGTGATATAGACCACAGCATGTCTATAATGAAGAGAGTGATATAGACATGCTGGGGTCTATAATGAAGAGTGATATAGACATACTGTGGTCTATTATGAAGATTGATAGACAGGCTGTGGTATATCATGAAGATAGTGATATAGACAGGCTGTGGTCTATAATGAAGAGAGTGATATAGACATGCTGTGGTCTATAATGAAAAGAGTGATATAGACATGCTGTGGTATATGATGAAGATAGTGATATAGACAGGCTGTGGTCTATAATGAAGAGAGTGATATAGACATGCTGGGGTCTTTAATGAAGAGTGATATAGACATGCTGGGGTCTATAATGAAGAGAGGGATATAGACATGCTGGGGTCTATAATGAAGAGAGTGATAGAGACATGCTGGGGTCTATAATGAAGAGAGTGATATAGACATGCCGTGGTCTATAATTAAGAGAGTGATATAGACCTGCTGGGGTCTATAATGAAGAGTGATATAGACATGCTGTGTTCTATAATGAAGAGAGTGATATAGACATGCTGGGGTCTATAATGAAGAGTGATATAGACATGCTGTTGTCTATTATGAAGAATGATATAGACATGCTGTAGTCTATAATGAAGAGAGTGATATAGACATGCTGTGGTCTATAATGAAGAGAGTGATATAGACATGCTGTGGTCTATAATGAAGAGAGTGATATAGACATGCTGGGGTCTATAATGAAGAGAGTGATATAGACATGCTGTAGTCTATAATGAAGAGAGTGATATAGACCACAGCATGTCTATAATGAAGAGAGTGATATAGACATGCTGGGGTCTATAATGAAGAGTAATATAGACATGCTGTGGTCTATTATGAAGAGTGATATAGACATGCTGTGGTATATAATGAGGATAGTGATATAGACATGCTGTGGTCTATAATGAAGAGAGTGATATAGACATGCTGGGGTCTATAATGAAGAGAGTGATATAGACATGCTGGGGTCTATAATGAAGAGAGTGATAGAGACATGCTGGGGTCTAATGAAGAGAGTGATATAGACATGCTGTGGTCTATAATGAAGAGAGTGATATAGACATGCTGGGGTCTATAATGAAGAGAGTGATATAGACATGCTGGGGTCTATAATGAAGAGTGATATAGACATGCTGTGGTCTATAATGAAGAGAGTGATATAGACATGCTGTGGTCTATAATGAAGAGAGTGATATAGACATGCTGGGGTCTATAATGAAGAGAGTGATATAGACATGCTGGGGTCTATAATGAAGAGTGATATAGACATGCTGGGGTCTATAATGAAGAGAGTGATATAGACATGCTGTGGTCTATAATGAAGAGAGTGATATAGACATGCTGTGGTCTATAATGAAGAGAGTGATATAGACATACTGGGGTCTATAATGAAGAGTGATATAGACATGCTGTGGTCTATTATGAAGAATGATTTAGACATGCTGTAGTCTATAATGAAGAGAGTGATATAGACATGCTGTGGTCTATATTGAAAAGAGTGATATAGACATGCTGTGGTCTATAATGAAGAGAGCGATATAGACATGCTGGGGTCTATAATGAAGAGAGTGATATAGACATGCTGTAGTCTATAATGAAGAGAGTGATATAGACCACAGCATGTCTATAATGAAGAGAGTGATATAGACATGCTGGGGTCTATTATGAAGAGTGATATAGACATACTGTGGTCTATTATGAAGAGTGATATAGACATGCTGTGGTCTATAATGAAGAGAGTGATAGAGACATGCTGGGGTCTATAATGAAGAGAGTGATATAGACATGCTGGGGTCTATAATGAAGAGTGATATAGACATGCTGGGGTCTATAATGAAGAGAGTGATATAGACATGCTGGGGTCTATAATGAAGAGAGTGATAGAGACATGCTGGGGTCTATAATGAAGAGAGTGATATAGACATGCTGTGGTCTATAATGAAGAGAGTGATATAGACATGCTGTGGTCTATAATGAAGAGAGTGATATAGACATGCTGTGGTCTATAATGAAGAGAGTGATATAGACATGCTGGGGTCTATAATGAAGAGAGTGATATAGACATGCTGTGGTCTATAATGAAGAGTGATATTGACATGCTGTGGTCTATAATGAAGAGAGTGATATAGACATGCTGTGGTCTATAATGAAGAGAGTGATATAGACATGCTGTGGTCTATAATGAAGAGAGTGATATAGACATGCTGGGGTCTATAATGAAGAGTGATATAGACATGCTGGGGTCTATAATGAAGAGAGTGATATAGACATGCTGGGGTCTATAATGAAGAGAGTGATATAGACATGCTGTGGTCTATAATGAAGAGAGTGATATAGACATGCTGTGGTCTATAATGAAGAGAGTGATATAGACATGCTGGGGTCTATAATGAAGAGAGTGATATAGACATGCTGTAGTCTATAATGAAGAGAGTGATATAGACCACAGCATGTCTATAATGAAGAGAGTGATATAGACATGCTGGGGTCTATAATGAAGAGTGATATAGACATACTGTGGTCTATTATGAAGATTGATAGACAGGCTGTGGTATATCATGAAGATAGTGATATAGACAGGCTGTGGTCTATAATGAAGAGAGTGATATAGACATGCTGTGGTCTATAATGAAAAGAGTGATATAGACATGCTGTGGTATATGATGAAGAGAGTGATATAGACAAGCTGTGGTCTATAATGAAGAGAGTGATATAGACATGCTGGGGTCTATAATGAAGAGTGATATAGACATGCTGGGGTCTATAATGAAGAGAGGGATATAGACATGCTGGGGTCTATAATGAAGAGAGTGATAGAGACATGCTGGGGTCTATAATGAAGAGAGTGATATAGACATGCCGTGGTCTATAATTAAGAGAGTGATATAGACCTGCTGGGGTCTATAATGAAGAGTGATATAGACATGCTGTAGTCTATAATGAAGAGAGTGATATAGACCACAGCATGTCTATAATGAAGAGAGTGATATAGACATGCTGGGGTCTATTATGAAGAGTGATATAGACATACTGTGGTCTATTATGAAGAGTGATATAGACATGCTGTGGTCTATAATGAAGAGAGTGATAGAGACATGCTGGGGTCTATAATGAAGAGAGTGATATAGACATGCTGGGGTCTATAATGAAGAGAGTGATATAGACATGCTGGGGTCTATAATGAAGAGAGTGATAGAGACATGCTGGGGTCTAATGAAGAGAGTGATATAGACATGCTGTGGTCTATAATGAAGAGAGTGATATAGACATGCTGGGGTCTATAATGAAGAGAGTGATATAGACATGCTGGGGTGTATAATGAAGAGTGATATAGACATGCTGTGGTCTATAATGAAGAGAGTGATATAGACATGCTGTGGTCTATAATGAAGAGAGTGATATAGACATGCTGGGGTCTATAATGAAGAGAGTGATATAGACATGCTGGGGTCTATAATGAAGAGAGTGATAGAGACATGCTGGGGTCTAATGAAGAGAGTGATATAGACATGCTGTGGTCTATAATGAAGAGAGTGATATAGACATGCTGGGGTCTATAATGAAGAGAGTGATATAGACATGCTGTGGTCTATTATGAAGAATGATATAGACATGCTGTAGTCTATAATGAAGAGAGTGATATAGACATGCTGTGGTCTATAATGAAGAGATTGATATAGACATGCTGTGGTCTATAATGAAGAGAGTGATATAGACATGCTGGGGTCTGTAATGAAGAGAGTGATATAGACATGCTGTGGTCTATAATGAAGAGTGATATAGACATGCTGTGGTCTATAATGAAGAGAGTGATATAGACATGCTGTGGTCTATAATGAAGAGTGATATAGACATGATGTGGTCTATTATGAAGAATGATATAGACATGCTGTAGTCTATAATGAAGAGAGTGATATAGACATGCTGTGGTCTATAATGAAGAGAGTGATATAGACATGCTGTGGTCTATAATGAAGAGATTGATATAGACATGCTGTGGTCTATAATGAAGAGAGTGATATAGACATGCTGTAGTCTATAATGAAGAGAGTGATATAGACCACAGCATGTCTATAATGAAGAGAGTGATATAGACATGCTGCGGTCTATAATGAAGAGTGATATAGACATGCTGTGGTCTGTTATGAAGAGTGATATAGACATGCTGTGGTATACAATGAAGATAGTGATATAGACAGGCTGTGGTCTACAATGAAGAGAGTGATATAGACATGCTGGGGTCTATAATGAAGAGAGTGATATAGACATGCTGTGGTCTATAATGAAGAGAGTGATATAGACATGTTTGGGTCTATAATGAAGAGTGATATAGACATGCTGGGGTCTATAATGAAGAGAGTGATATAGACATGCTGGGGTCTATAATGAAGAGTGATATAGACATGCTGTGGTCTATTATGAAGAATGATATAGACATGCTGTAGTCTATAATGAAGAGAGTGATATAGACATGCTGTGGTCTATAATGAAAAGAGTTATATAGACATGCTGTGGTCTATAATGAAGAGAGCGATATAGACATGCTGGGGTCTATAATGAAGAGAGTGATATAGACATGCTGTAGTCTATAATGAAGAGAGTGATATAGACCACAGCATGTCTATAATGAAGAGAGTGATATAGACATGCTGGGGTCTATTATGAAGAGTGATATAGACATACTGTGGTCTATTATGAAGAGTGATATAGACATGCTGTGGTCTATAATGAAGAGAGTGATAGAGACATGCTGGGTTCTATAATGAAGAGAGTTATATAGACATGCTGGGGTCTATAATGAAGAGTGATATAGACATGCTGGGGTCTATAATGAAGAGAGTGATATAGACATGCTGGGGTCTATAATGAAGAGAGTGATAGAGACATGCTGGGGTCTATAATGAAGAGAGTGATATAGACATGCTGTGGTCTATAATGAAGAGAGTGATATAGACATGCTGTGGTCTATAATGAAGAGAGTGATATAGACATGCTGTGGTCTATAATGAAGAGAGTGATATAGACATGCTGTGGTCTATAATGAAGAGTGATATAGACATGCTGTGGTCTATAATGAAGAGAGTGATATAGACATGCTGTGGTCTATAATGAAGAGAGTGATATAGACATGCTGTGGTCTATAATGAAGAGAGTGATATAGACATGCTGGGGTCTATAATGAAGAGTGATATAGACATGCTGGGGTCTATAATGAAGAGAGTGATATAGACATGCTGGGGTCTATAATGAAGAGAGTGATATAGACATGCTGGGGTCTATAATGAAGAGTGATATAGACATACTGTGGTCTATTATGAAGATTGATAGACAGGCTGTGGTATATCATGAAGATAGTGATATAGACAGGCTGTGGTCTATAATGAAGAGAGTGATATAGACATGCTGTGGTCTATAATGAAAAGAGTGATATAGACATGCTGTGGTATATGATGAAGATAGTGATATAGACAGGCTGTGGTCTATAATGAAGAGAGTGATATAGACATGCTGGGGTCTATAATGAAGAGTGATATAGACATGCTGGGGTCTATAATGAAGAGAGGGATATAGACATGCTGGGGTCTATAATGAAGAGAGTGATATAGACATGCTGGGGTCTATAATGAAGAGAGTGATATAGACATGCTGGGGTCTATAATGAAGAGTGATATAGACATACTGTGGTCTATTATGAAGATTGATAGACAGGCTGTGGTATATCATGAAGATAGTGATATAGACAGGCTGTGGTCTATAATGAAGAGAGTGATATAGACATGCTGTGGTCTATAATGAAAAGAGTGATATAGACATGCTGTGGTATATGATGAAGATAGTGATATAGACAGGCTGTGGTCTATAATGAAGAGAGTGATATAGACATGCTGGGGTCTATAATGAAGAGTGATATAGACATGCTGGGGTCTATAATGAAGAGAGGGATATAGACATGCTGGGGTCTATAATGAAGAGAGTGATAGAGACATGCTGGGGTCTATAATGAAGAGAGTGATATAGACATGCCGTGGTCTTTAATTAAGAGAGTGATATAGACCTGCTGGGGTCTATAATGAAGAGTGATATAGACATGCTGTGTTCTATAATGAAGAGAGTGATATAGACATGCTGGGGTCTATAATGAAGAGAGTGATAGAGACATGCTGGGGTCTATAATGAAGAGAGTGATATAGACATGCCGTGGTCTTTAATTAAGAGAGTGATATAGACCTGCTGGGGTCTATAATGAAGAGTGATATAGACATGCTGTGTTCTATAATGAAGAGAGTGATATAGACATGCTGGGGTCTATAATGAAGAGTGATATAGACATGCTGTTGTCTATTATGAAGAATGATATAGACATGCTGTAGTCTATAATGAAGAGAGTGATATAGACATGCTGGGGTCTATAATGAAGAGAGGGATATAGACATGCTGGGGTCTATAATGAAGAGAGTGATATAGACATGCTGGGGTCTATAATGAAGAGAGTGATATAGACATGCTGGGGTCTATAATGAAGAGTGATATAGACATACTGTGGTCTATTATGAAGATTGATAGACAGGCTGTGGTATATCATGAAGATAGTGATATAGACAGGCTGTGGTCTATAATGAAGAGAGTGATATAGACATGCTGTGGTCTATAATGAAAAGAGTGATATAGACATGCTGTGGTATATGATGAAGATAGTGATATAGACAGGCTGTGGTCTATAATGAAGAGAGTGATATAGACATGCTGGGGTCTATAATGAAGAGTGATATAGACATGCTGGGGTCTATAATGAAGAGAGGGATATAGACATGCTGGGGTCTATAATGAAGAGAGTGATAGAGACATGCTGGGGTCTATAATGAAGAGAGTGATATAGACATGCCGTGGTCTTTAATTAAGAGAGTGATATAGACCTGCTGGGGTCTATAATGAAGAGTGATATAGACATGCTGTGTTCTATAATGAAGAGAGTGATATAGACATGCTGGGGTCTATAATGAAGAGTGATATAGACATGCTGTTGTCTATTATGAAGAATGATATAGACATGCTGTAGTCTATAATGAAGAGAGTGATATAGACATGCTGTGGTCTATAATGAAGAGAGTGATATAGACATGCTGTGGTCTATAATGAAGAGAGTGATATAGACATGCTGGGGTCTATAATGAAGAGAGTGATATAGACATGCTGTAGTCTATAATGAAGAGAGTGATATAGACCACAGCATGTCTATAATGAAGAGAGTGATATAGACATGCTGGGGTCTATAATGAAGAGTGATATAGACATGCTGTGGTCTATTATGAAGAGTGATATAGACATGCTGTGGTATACAATGAAGATAGTGATATAGACAGGCTTTGGTCTACAATGAAGAGAGTGATATAGACATGCTGTGGTCTATAATGAAGAGAGTGATATAGACATGCTGTGGTATATAATGAAGATAGTGATATAGACAGGCTGTGGTCTATAATGAAGAGAGTGATATAGACATGCTGGGGTCTATAATGAAGAGAGTGATATAGACATGCTGTGGTCTATAATGAAGAGTGATATAGACATGCTGTGGTCTATAATGAAGAGAGTGATATAGACATGCTGTGGTCTATAATGAAGAGAGTGATATAGACATGCTGTGGTCTATAATGAAGAGAGTGATATAGACATGCTGGGGTCTATAATGAAGAGTGATATAGACATGCTGGGGTCTATAATGAAGAGAGTGATATAGACATGCTGTGGTCTATAATGAAGAGAGTGATATAGACATGCTGTGGTCTATAATGAAGAGAGTGATATAGACATGCTGTGGTCTATAATGAAGAGAGTGATATAGACATGCTGGGGTCTATAATGAAGAGAGTGATATAGACATGCTGTAGTCTATAATGAAGAGAGTGATATAGACCACAGCATGTCTATAATGAAGAGAGTGATATAGACATGCTGGGGTCTATAATGAAGAGTGATATAGACATACTGTGATCTATTATGAAGATTGATAGACAGGCTGTGGTATATAATGAAGATAGTGATATAGACAGGCTGTGGTCTATAATGAAGAGAGTGATATAGACATGCTGTGGTCTATAATGATAAGAGTGATATAGACATGCTGTGGTATATGATGAAGATAGTGATATAGACAGGCTGTGGTCTATAATGAAGAGAGTGATATAGACATGCTGGGGTCTATAATGAAGAGTGATATAGACATGCTGGGGTCTATAATGAAGAGAGGGATATAGACATGCTGGGGTCTATAATGAAGAGAGTGATAGAGACATGCTGGGGTCTATAATGAAGAGAGTAATATAGACATGCCGTGGTCTATAATTAAGAGAGTGATATAGACCTGCTGGGGTCTATAATGAAGAGTGATATAGACATGCTGTGTTCTATAATGCAGAGAGTGATATAGACATGCTGGGGTCTATAATGAAGAGTGATATAGACATGCTGTTGTCTATTATGAAGAATGATATAGACATGCTGTAGTCTATAATGAAGAGAGTGATATAGACATGCTGTGGTCTATAATGAAGAGAGTGATATAGACATGCTGTGGTCTATAATGAAGAGAGTGATATAGACATGCTGGGGTCTATAATGAAGAGAGTGATATAGACATGCTGTAGTCTATAATGAAGAGAGTGATATAGACCACAGCATGTCTATAATGAAGAGAGTGATATAGACATGCTGGGGTCTATAATGAAGAGTGATATAGACATGCTGTGGTCTATTATGAAGAGTGATATAGACATGCTGTGGTATATAATGAGGATAGTGATATAGACATGCTGTGGTCTATAATGAAGAGAGTGATATAGACATGCTGGGGTCTATAATGAAGAGAGTGATATAGACATGCTGGGGTCTATAATGAAGAGAGTGATAGAGACATGCTGGGGTCTAATGAAGAGAGTGATATAGACATGCTGTGGTCTATAATGAAGAGAGTGATATAGACATGCTGGGGTCTATAATGAAGAGAGTGATATAGACATGCTGTGGTCTATTATGAAGAATGATATAGACATGCTGTAGTCTATAATGAAGAGAGTGATATAGACATGCTGTGGTCTATAATGAAGAGATTGATATAGACATGCTGTGGTCTATAATGAAGAGAGTGATATAGACATGCTGGGGTCTATAATGAAGAGAGTGATATAGACATGCTGTGGTCTATAATGAAGAGTGATATAGACATGCTGTGGTCTATAATGAAGAGAGTGATATAGACATGCTGTGGTCTATAATGAAGAGTGATATAGACATGATGTGGTCTATTATGAAGAATGATATAGACATGCTGTAGTCTATAATGAAGAGAGTGATATAGACCACAGCATGTCTATAATGAAGAGAGTGATATAGACATGCTGGGGTCTATTATGAAGAGTGATATAGACATACTGTGGTCTATTATGAAGAGTGATATAGACATGCTGTGGTCTATAATGAAGAGAGTGATAGAGACATGCTGGGTTCTATAATGAAGAGAGTTATATAGACATGCTGGGGTCTATAATGAAGAGTGATATAGACATGCTGGGGTCTATAATGAAGAGAGTGATATAGACATGCTGGGGTCTATAATGAAGAGAGTGATAGAGACATGCTGGGGTCTATAATGAAGAGAGTGATATAGACATGCTGTGGTCTATAATGAAGAGAGTGATATAGACATGCTGTGGTCTATAATGAAGAGAGTGATATAGACATGCTGTGGTCTATAATGAAGAGAGTGATATAGACATGCTGGGGTCTATAATGAAGAGAGTGATATAGACATGCTGTGGTCTATAATGAAGAGTGATATAGACATGCTGTGGTCTATAATGAAGAGAGTGATATAGACATGCTGTGGTCTATAATGAAGAGAGTGATATAGACATGCTGTGGTCTATAATGAAGAGAGTGATATAGACATGCTGGGGTCTATAATGAAGAGTGATATAGACATGCTGGGGTCTATAATGAAGAGAGTGATATAGACATGCTGGGGTCTATAATGAAGAGAGTGATATAGACATGCTGGGGTCTATAATGAAGAGTGATATAGACATACTGTGGTCTATTATGAAGATTGATAGACAGGCTGTGGTATATCATGAAGATAGTGATATAGACAGGCTGTGGTCTATAATGAAGAGAGTGATATAGACATGCTGTGGTCTATAATGAAAAGAGTGATATAGACATGCTGTGGTATATGATGAAGATAGTGATATAGACAGGCTGTGGTCTATAATGAAGAGAGTGATATAGACATGCTGGGGTCTATAATGAAGAGTGATATAGACATGCTGTGGTCTATAATGAAGAGAGGGATATAGACATGCTGGGGTCTATAATGAAGAGAGTGATATAGACATGCTGGGGTCTATAATGAAGAGAGTGATATAGACATGCTGGGGTCTATAATGAAGAGTGATATAGACATACTGTGGTCTATTATGAAGATTGATAGACAGGCTGTGGTATATCATGAAGATAGTGATATAGACAGGCTGTGGTCTATAATGAAGAGAGTGATATAGACATGCTGTGGTCTATAATGAAAAGAGTGATATAGACATGCTGTGGTATATGATGAAGATAGTGATATAGACAGGCTGTGGTCTATAATGAAGAGAGTGATATAGACATGCTGGGGTCTATAATGAAGAGTGATATAGACATGCTGGGGTCTATAATGAAGAGAGGGATATAGACATGCTGGGGTCTATAATGAAGAGAGTGATAGAGACATGCTGGGGTCTATAATGAAGAGAGTGATATAGACATGCCGTGGTCTTTAATTAAGAGAGTGATATAGACCTGCTGGGGTCTATAATGAAGAGTGATATAGACATGCTGTGTTCTATAATGAAGAGAGTGATATAGACATGCTGGGGTCTATAATGAAGAGTGATATAGACATGCTGTTGTCTATTATGAAGAATGATATAGACATGCTGTAGTCTATAATGAAGAGAGTGATATAGACATGCTGTGGTCTATAATGAAGAGAGTGATATAGACATGCTGTGGTCTATAATGAAGAGAGTGATATAGACATGCTGGGGTCTATAATGAAGAGAGTGATATAGACATGCTGTAGTCTATAATGAAGAGAGTGATATAGACCACAGCATGTCTATAATGAAGAGAGTGATATAGACATGCTGGGGTCTATAATGAAGAGTGATATAGACATGCTGTGGTCTATTATGAAGAGTGATATAGACATGCTGTGGTATATAATGAGGATAGTGATATAGACATGCTGTGGTCTATAATGAAGAGAGTGATATAGACATGCTGGGGTCTATAATGAAGAGAGTGATATAGACATGCTGGGGTCTATAATGAAGAGAGTGATAGAGACATGCTGTGGTCTATAATGAAGAGTGATATAGACATGCTGTGGTCTATAATGAAGAGAGTGATATAGACATGCTGTGGTCTATAATGAAGAGTGATATAGACATGCTGTGGTCTATTATGAAGAATGATATAGACATGCTGTAGTCTATAATGAAGAGAGTGATATAGACATGCTGTGGTCTATAATGAAGAGAGTGATATAGACATGCTGTGGTCTATAATGAAGAGATTGATATAGACATGCTGTGGTCTATAATGAAGAGAGTGATATAGACATGCTGTAGTCTATAATGAAGAGAGTGATATAGACCACAGCATGTCTATAATGAAGAGAGTGATATAGACATGCTGCGGTCTATAATGAAGAGTGATATAGACATGATGTGGTCTGTTATGAAGAGTGATATAGACATGCTGTGGTATACAATGAAGATAGTGATATAGACAGGCTTTGGTCTACAATGAAGAGAGTGATATAGACATGCTGTGGTCTATAATGAAGAGAGTGATATAGACATGCTGTGGTATATAATGAAGATAGTGATATAGACAGGCTGTGGTCTATAATGAAGAGAGTGATATAGACATGCTGGGGTCTATAATGAAGAGAGTGATATAGACATGCTGTGGTCTATAATGAAGAGTGATATAGACATGCTGTGGTCTATAATGAAGAGAGTGATATAGACATGCTGTGGTCTATAATGAAGAGAGTGATATAGACATGCTGTGGTCTATAATGAAGAGAGTGATATAGACATGCTGGGGTCTATAATGAAGAGTGATATAGACATGCTGGGGTCTATAATGAAGAGAGTGATATAGACATGCTGTGGTCTATAATGAAGAGAGTGATATAGACATGCTGTGGTCTATAATGAAGAGAGTGATATAGACATGCTGTGGTCTATAATGAAGAGAGTGATATAGACATGCTGGGGTCTATAATGAAGAGAGTGATATAGACATGCTGTAGTCTATAATGAAGAGAGTGATATAGACCACAGCATGTCTATAATGAAGAGAGTGATATAGACATGCTGGGGTCTATAATGAAGAGTGATATAGACATACTGTGATCTATTATGAAGATTGATAGACAGGCTGTGGTATATAATGAAGATAGTGATATAGACAGGCTGTGGTCTATAATGAAGAGAGTGATATAGACATGCTGTGGTCTATAATGAAAAGAGTGATATAGACATGCTGTGGTATATGATGAAGATAGTGATATAGACAGGCTGTGGTCTATAATGAAGAGAGTGATATAGACATGCTGGGGTCTATAATGAAGAGTGATATAGACATGCTGGGGTCTATAATGAAGAGAGGGATATAGACATGCTGGGGTCTATAATGAAGAGAGTGATAGAGACATGCTGGGGTCTATAATGAAGAGAGTAATATAGACATGCCGTGGTCTATAATTAAGAGAGTGATATAGACCTGCTGGGGTCTATAATGAAGAGTGATATAGACATGCTGTGTTCTATAATGCAGAGAGTGATATAGACATGCTGGGGTCTATAATGAAGAGTGATATAGACATGCTGTTGTCTATTATGAAGAATGATATAGACATGCTGTAGTCTATAATGAAGAGAGTGATATAGACATGCTGTGGTCTATAATGAAGAGAGTGATATAGACATGCTGTGGTCTATAATGAAGAGAGTGATATAGACATGCTGGGGTCTATAATGAAGAGAGTGATATAGACATGCTGTAGTCTATAATGAAGAGAGTGATATAGACCACAGCATGTCTATAATGAAGAGAGTGATATAGACATGCTGGGGTCTATAATGAAGAGTGATATAGACATGCTGTGGTCTATTATGAAGAGTGATATAGACATGCTGTGGTATATAATGAGGATAGTGATATAGACATGCTGTGGTCTATAATGAAGAGAGTGATATAGACATGCTGGGGTCTATAATGAAGAGAGTGATATAGACATGCTGGGGTCTATAATGAAGAGAGTGATAGAGACATGCTGGGGTCTAATGAAGAGAGTGATATAGACATGCTGTGGTCTATAATGAAGAGAGTGATATAGACATGCTGGGGTCTATAATGAAGAGAGTGATATAGACATGCTGTGGTCTATTATGAAGAATGATATAGACATGCTGTAGTCTATAATGAAGAGAGTGATATAGACATGCTGTGGTCTATAATGAAGAGATTGATATAGACATGCTGTGGTCTATAATGAAGAGAGTGATATAGACATGCTGGGGTCTATAATGAAGAGAGTGATATAGACATGCTGTGGTCTATAATGAAGAGTGATATAGACATGCTGTGGTCTATAATGAAGAGAGTGATATAGACATGCTGTGGTCTATAATGAAGAGTGATATAGACATGATGTGGTCTATTATGAAGAATGATATAGACATGCTGTAGTCTATAATGAAGAGAGTGATATAGACATGCTGTGGTCTATAATGAAGAGAGTGATATAGACATGCTGTGGTCTATAATGAAGAGATTGATATAGACATGCTGTGGTCTATAATGAAGAGAGTGATATAGACATGCTGTAGTCTATAATGAAGAGAGTGATATAGACCACAGCATGTCTATAATGAAGAGAGTGATATAAACATGCTGCGGTCTATAATGAAGAGTGATATAGACATGCTGTGGTCTGTTATGAAGAGTGATATAGACATGCTGTGGTATACAATGAAGATAGTGATATAGACAGGCTGTGGTCTACAATGAAGAGAGTGATATAGACATGCTGTGGTCTATAATGAAGATAGTGATATAGACAGGCTGTGGTCTATAATGAAGAGAGTGATATAGACATGTTTGGGTCTATAATGAAGAGTGATATAGACATGCTGGGGTCTATAATGAAGAGAGTGATATAGACATGCTGGGGTCTATAATGAAGAGTGATATAGACATGCTGTGGTCTATTATGAAGAATGATATAGACATGCTGTAGTCTATAATGAAGAGAGTGATATAGACATGCTGTGGTCTATAATGAAAAGAGTGATATAGACATGCTGTGGTCTATAATGAACAGAGCGATATAGACATGCTGGGGTCTATAATGAAGAGAGTGATATAGACATGCTGTAGTCTATAATGAAGAGAGTGATATAGACCACAGCATGTCTATAATGAAGAGAGTGATATAGACATGCTGGGGTCTATTATGAAGAGTGATATAGACATACTGTGGTCTATTATGAAGAGTGATATAGACATGCTGTGGTCTATAATGAAGGGAGTGATAGAGACATGCTGGGGTCTATAATGAAGAGAGTTATATAGACATGCTGGGGTCTATAATGAAGAGTGATATAGACATGCTGGGGTCTATAATGAAGAGAGTGATATAGACATGCTGGGGTCTATAATGAAGAGAGTGATAGAGACATGCTGGGGTCTATAATGAAGAGAGTGATATAGACATGCTGTGGTCTATAATGAAGAGAGTGATATAGACATGCTGTGGTCTATAATGAAGAGAGTGATATAGACATGCTGTGGTCTATAATGAAGAGAGTGATATAGACATGCTGGGGTCTATAATGAAGAGAGTGATATAGACATGCTGGGGTCTATAATGAAGAGTGATATAGACATGCTGTGGTCTATAATGAAGAGAGTGATATAGACATGCTGTGGTCTATAATGAAGAGAGTGATATAGACATGCTGTGGTCTATAATGAAGAGAGTGATATAGACATGCTGGGGTCTATAATGAAGAGTGATATAGACATGCTGGGGTCTATAATGAAGAGAGTGATATAGACATGCTGGGGTCTATAATGAAGAGAGTGATATAGACATGCTGTGGTCTATAATGAAGAGAGTGATATAGACATGCTGTGGTCTATAATGAAGAGAGTGATATAGACATGCTGGGGTCTATAATGAAGAGAGTGATATAGACATGCTGTAGTCTATAATGAAGAGAGTGATATAGACCACAGCATGTCTATAATGAAGAGAGTGATATAGACATGCTGTTGTCTATAATGAAGAGTGATATAGACATACTGTGGTCTATTATGAAGATTGATAGACAGGCTGTGGTATATAATGAAGATAGTGATATAGACAGGCTGTGGTCTATAATGAAGAGAGTGATATAGACATGCTGTGGTCTTTAATGAAAAGAGTGATATAGACATGCTGTGGTATATGATGAAGATAGTGATATAGACAGGCTGTGGTCTATAATGAAGAGAGTGATATAGACATGCTGTGTTCTATAATGAAGAGAGTGATATAGACATGCTGGGGTCTATAATGAAGAGTGATATAGACATGCTGTTGTCTATTATGAAGAATGATATAGACATGCTGTAGTCTATAATGAAGAGAGTGATATAGACATGCTGTGGTCTATAATGAAGAGAGTGATATAGACATGCTGTGGTCTATAATGAAGAGAGTGATATAGACATGCTGGGGTCTATAATGAAGAGAGTGATAGAGACATGCTGGGGTCTATAATGAAGATAGTGATATAGACATGCTGTGGTCTATAATGAAGAGAGTGATATAGACATGCTGTGGTCTATAATGAAGAGAGTGATATAGACATGCTGTGGTCTATAATGAAGAGAGTGATATAGACATGCTGGGGTCTATAATGAAGAGAGTGATATAGACATGCTGTGGTCTATAATGAAGAGTGATATAGACATGCTGTGGTCTATAATGAAGAGAGTGATATAGACATGCTGTGGTCTATAATGAAGAGAGTGATATAGACATGCTGTGGTCTATAATGAAGAGAGTGATATAGACATGCTGGGGTCTATAATGAAGAGTGATATAGACATGCTGGGGTCTATAATGAAGAGAGTGATATAGACATGCTGGGGTCTATAATGAAGAGAGTGATATAGACATGCTGTGGTCTATAATGAAGAGAGTGATATAGACATGCTGTGGTCTATAATGAAGCGAGTGATATGGACATGCTGGGGTCTATAATGAAGAGAGTGATATAGACATGCTGTAGTCTATAATGAAGAGAGTGATATTGACCACAGCATGTCTATAATGAAGAGAGTGATATAGACATGCTGGGGTCTATAATGAAGAGTGATATAGACATACTGTGGTCTATTATGAAGATTGATAGACAGGCTGTGGTATATCATGAAGACAGTGATATAGACAGGCTGTGGTCTATAATGAAGAGAGTGATATAGACATGATGTGGTCTATAATGAAAAGAGTGATATAGACATGCTGTGGTATATGATGAAGATAGTGATATAGACAGGCTGTGGTCTATAATGAAGAGAGTGATATAGACATCCTGGGGTCTATAATGAAGAGTGATATAGACATGCTGGGGTCTATAATGAAGAGAGGGATATAGACATGCTGGGGTCTATAATGAAGAGAGTGATAGAGACATGCTGGGGTCTATAATGAAGAGAGTGATATAGACATGCCGTGGTCTATAATTAAGAGAGTGATATAGACCTGCTGGGGTCTATAATGAAGAGTGATATAGACATGCTGTGTTCTATAATGAAGAGAGTGATATAGACATGCTGGGGTCTATAATGAAGAGTGATATAGACATGCTGTTGTCTATTATGAAGAATGATATAGACATGCTGTAGTCTATAATGAAGAGAGTGATATAGACATGCTGTGGTCTATAATGAAGAGAGTGATATAGACATGCTGTGGTCTATAATGAAGAGAGTGATATAGACATGCTGGGGTCTATAATGAAGAGAGTGATATAGACATGCTGTAGTCTATAATGAAGAGAGTGATATAGACCACAGCATGTCTATAATGAAGAGAGTGATATAGACATGCTGGGGTCTATAATGAAGAGTGATATAGACATGCTGTGGTCTATTATGAAGAGTGATATAGACATGCTGTGGTATATAATGAGGATAGTGATATAGACATGCTGTGGTCTATAATGAAGAGAGTGATATAGACATGCTGGGGTCTATAATGAAGAGAGTGATATAGACATGCTGGGGTCTATAATGAAGAGAGTGATAGAGACATGCTGGGGTCTAATGAAGAGAGTGATATAGACATGCTGTGGTCTATAATGAAGAGAGTGATATAGACATGCTGGGGTCTATAATAAAGAGAGTGATATAGACATGCTGGGGTCTATAATGAAGAGTGATATAGACATGCTGTGGTCTATAATGAAGAGAGTGATATAGACATGCTGTGGTCTATAATGAAGAGTGATATAGACATGCTGTGGTCTATTATGAAGAATGATATAGACATGCTGTAGTCTATAATGAAGAGAGTTATATAGACATGCTGTGGTCTATAATGAAGAGATTGATATAGACATGCTGTGGTCTATAATGAAGAGAGTGATATAGACATGCTGGGGTCTATAATGAAGAGAGTGATATAGACAGGCTGTGGTCTATAATGAAGAGAGTGATATAGACATGCTGTGTTCTATAATGAAGAGAGTGATATAGACATGCTGGGGTCTATAATGAAGAGTGATATAGACATGCTGTTGTCTATTATGAAGAATGATATAGACATGCTGTAGTCTATAATGAAGAGAGTGATATAGACATGCTGTGGTCTATAATGAAGAGAGTGATATAGACATGCTGTGGTCTATAATGAAGAGAGTGATATAGACATGCTGGGGTCTATAATGAAGAGAGTGATAGAGACATGCTGGGGTCTATAATGAAGAGAGTGATATAGACATGCTGGGGTCTATAATGAAGAGAGTGATATAGACATGCTGTGGTCTATAATGAAGAGTGATATAGACATGCTGTGGTCTATAATGAAGAGAGTGATATAGACATGCTGTGGTCTATAATGAAGAGAGTGATATAGACATGCTGTGGTCTATAATGAAGAGAGTGATATAGACATGCTGGGGTCTATAATGAAGAGTGATATAGACATGCTGGGGTCTATAATGAAGAGAGTGATATAGACATGCTGGGGTCTATAATGAAGAGAGTGATATAGACATGCTGTGGTCTATAATGAAGAGAGTGATATAGACATGCTGTGGTCTATAATGAAGCGAGTGATATAGACATGCTGGGGTCTATAATGAAGAGAGTGATATAGACATGCTGTAGTCTATAATGAAGAGAGTGATATTGACCACAGCATGTCTATAATGAAGAGAGTGATATAGACATGCTGGGGTCTATAATGAAGAGTGATATAGACATACTGTGGTCTATTATGAAGATTGATAGACAGGCTGTGGTATATCATGAAGACAGTGATATAGACAGGCTGTGGTCTATAATGAAGAGAGTGATATAGACATGATGTGGTCTATAATGAAAAGAGTGATATAGACATGCTGTGGTATATGATGAAGATAGTGATATAGACAGGCTGTGGTCTATAATGAAGAGAGTGATATAGACATGCTGGGGTCTATAATGAAGAGTGATATAGACATGCTGGGGTCTATAATGAAGAGAGGGATATAGACATGCTGGGGTCTATAATGAAGAGAGTGATAGAGACATGCTGGGGTCTATAATGAAGAGAGTGATATAGACATGCCGTGGTCTATAATTAAGAGAGTGATATAGACCTGCTGGGGTCTATAATGAAGAGTGATATAGACATGCTGTGTTCTATAATGAAGAGAGTGATATAGACATGCTGGGGTCTATAATGAAGAGTGATATAGACATGCTGTTGTCTATTATGAAGAATGATATAGACATGCTGTAGTCTATAATGAAGAGAGTGATATAGACATGCTGTGGTCTATAATGAAGAGAGTGATATAGACATGCTGTGGTCTATAATGAAGAGAGTGATATAGACATGCTGGGGTCTATAATGAAGAGAGTGATATAGACATGCTGTAGTCTATAATGAAGAGAGTGATATAGACCACAGCATGTCTATAATGAAGAGAGTGATATAGACATGCTGGGGTCTATAATGAAGAGTGATATAGACATGCTGTGGTCTATTATGAAGAGTGATATAGACATGCTGTGGTATATAATGAGGATAGTGATATAGACATGCTGTGGTCTATAATGAAGAATGATTTAGACATGCTGTAGTCTATAATGAAGAGAGTGATATAGACATGCTGTGGTCTATATTGAAAAGAGTGATATAGACATGCTGTGGTCTATAATGAAGAGAGCGATATAGACATGCTGGGGTCTATAATGAAGAGAGTGATATAGACATGCTGTAGTCTATAATGAAGAGAGTGATATAGACCACAGCATGTCTATAATGAAGAGAGTGATATAGACATGCTGGGGTCTATTATGAAGAGTGATATAGACATACTGTGGTCTATTATGAAGAGTGATATAGACATGCTGTGGTCTATAATGAAGAGAGTGATAGAGACATGCTGGGGTCTATAATGAAGAGAGTGATATAGACATGCTGGGGTCTATAATGAAGAGTGATATAGACATGCTGGGGTCTATAATGAAGAGAGTGATATAGACATGCTGGGGTCTATAATGAAGAGAGTGATAGAGACATGCTGGGGTCTATAATGAAGAGAGTGATATAGACATGCTGTGGTCTATAATGAAGAGAGTGATATAGACATGCTGTGGTCTATAATGAAGAGAGTGATATAGACATGCTGTGGTCTATAATGAAGAGAGTGATATAGACATGCTGGGGTCTATAATGAAGAGAGTGATATAGACATGCTGTGGTCTATAATGAAGAGTGATATTGACATGCTGTGGTCTATAATGAAGAGAGTGATATAGACATGCTGTGGTCTATAATGAAGAGAGTGATATAGACATGCTGTGGTCTATAATGAAGAGAGTGATATAGACATGCTGGGGTCTATAATGAAGAGTGATATAGACATGCTGGGGTCTATAATGAAGAGAGTGATATAGACATGCTGGGGTCTATAATGAAGAGAGTGATATAGACATGCTGTGGTCTATAATGAAGAGAGTGATATAGACATGCTGTGGTCTATAATGAAGAGAGTGATATAGACATGCTGGGGTCTATAATGAAGAGAGTGATATAGACATGCTGTAGTCTATAATGAAGAGAGTGATATAGACCACAGCATGTCTATAATGAAGAGAGTGATATAGACATGCTGGGGTCTATAATGAAGAGTGATATAGACATACTGTGGTCTATTATGAAGATTGATAGACAGGCTGTGGTATATCATGAAGATAGTGATATAGACAGGCTGTGGTCTATAATGAAGAGAGTGATATAGACATGCTGTGGTCTATAATGAAAAGAGTGATATAGACATGCTGTGGTATATGATGAAGAGAGTGATATAGACAGGCTGTGGTCTATAATGAAGAGAGTGATATAGACATGCTGGGGTCTATAATGAAGAGTGATATAGACATGCTGGGGTCTATAATGAAGAGAGGGATATAGACATGCTGGGGTCTATAATGAAGAGAGTGATAGAGACATGCTGGGGTCTATAATGAAGAGAGTGATATAGACATGCCGTGGTCTATAATTAAGAGAGTGATATAGACCTGCTGGGGTCTATAATGAAGAGTGATATAGACATGCTGTAGTCTATAATGAAGAGAGTGATATAGACCACAGCATGTCTATAATGAAGAGAGTGATATAGACATGCTGGGGTCTATTATGAAGAGTGATATAGACATACTGTGGTCTATTATGAAGAGTGATATAGACATGCTGTGGTCTATAATGAAGAGAGTGATAGAGACATGCTGGGGTCTATAATGAAGAGAGTGATATAGACATGCTGGGGTCTATAATGAAGAGAGTGATATAGACATGCTGGGGTCTATAATGAAGAGAGTGATAGAGACATGCTGGGGTCTAATGAAGAGAGTGATATAGACATGCTGTGGTCTATAATGAAGAGAGTGATATAGACATGCTGGGGTCTATAATGAAGAGAGTGATATAGACATGCTGGGGTCTATAATGAAGAGTGATATAGACATGCTGTGGTCTATAATGAAGAGAGTGATATAGACATGCTGTGGTCTATAATGAAGAGAGTGATATAGACATGCTGGGGTCTATAATGAAGAGAGTGATATAGACATGCTGGGGTCTATAATGAAGAGTGATATAGACATGCTGTGGTCTATAATGAAGAGAGTGATATAGACATGCTGTGGTCTATAATGAAGAGAGTGATATAGACATGCTGGGGTCTATAATGAAGAGAGTGATATAGACATGCTGGGGTCTATAATGAAGAGAGTGATAGAGACATGCTGGGGTCTAATGAAGAGAGTGATATAGACATGCTGTGGTCTATAATGAAGAGAGTGATATAGACATGCTGGGGTCTATAATGAAGAGAGTGATATAGACATGCTGTGGTCTATTATGAAGAATGATATAGACATGCTGTAGTCTATAATGAAGAGAGTGATATAGACATGCTGTGGTCTATAATGAAGAGATTGATATAGACATGCTGTGGTCTATAATGAAGAGAGTCATATAGACATGCTGGGGTCTGTAATGAAGAGAGTGATATAGACATGCTGTGGTCTATAATGAAGAGTGATATAGACATGCTGTGGTCTATAATGAAGAGAGTGATATAGACATGCTGTGGTCTATAATGAAGAGTGATATAGACATGATGTGGTCTATTATGAAGAATGATATAGACATGCTGTAGTCTATAATGAAGAGAGTGATATAGACATGCTGTGGTCTATAATGAAGAGAGTGATATAGACATGCTGTGGTCTATAATGAAGAGATTGATATAGACATGCTGTGGTCTATAATGAAGAGAGTGATATAGACATGCTGTAGTCTATAATGAAGAGAGTGATATAGACCACAGCATGTCTATAATGAAGAGAGTGATATAGACATGCTGCGGTCTATAATGAAGAGTGATATAGACATGCTGTGGTCTGTTATGAAGAGTGATATAGACATGCTGTGGTATACAATGAAGATAGTGATATAGACAGGCTGTGGTCTACAATGAAGAGAGTGATATAGACATGCTGGGGTCTATAATGAAGAGAGTGATATAGACATGCTGTGGTCTATAATGAAGAGAGTGATATAGACATGTTTGGGTCTATAATGAAGAGTGATATAGACATGCTGGGGTCTATAATGAAGAGAGTGATATAGACATGCTGGGGTCTATAATGAAGAGTGATATAGACATGCTGTGGTCTATTATGAAGAATGATATAGACATGCTGTAGTCTATAATGAAGAGAGTGATATAGACATGCTGTGGTCTATAATGAAAAGAGTTATATAGACATGCTGTGGTCTATAATGAAGAGAGCGATATAGACATGCTGGGGTCTATAATGAAGAGAGTGATATAGACATGCTGTAGTCTATAATGAAGAGAGTGATATAGACCACAGCATGTCTATAATGAAGAGAGTGATATAGACATGCTGGGGTCTATTATGAAGAGTGATATAGACATACTGTGGTCTATTATGAAGAGTGATATAGACATGCTGTGGTCTATAATGAAGAGAGTGATAGAGACATGCTGGGTTCTATAATGAAGAGAGTTATATAGACATGCTGGGGTCTATAATGAAGAGTGATATAGACATGCTGGGGTCTATAATGAAGAGAGTGATATAGACATGCTGGGGTCTATAATGAAGAGAGTGATAGAGACATGCTGGGGTCTATAATGAAGAGAGTGATATAGACATGCTGTGGTCTATAATGAAGAGAGTGATATAGACATGCTGTGGTCTATAATGAAGAGAGTGATATAGACATGCTGTGGTCTATAATGAAGAGAGTGATATAGACATGCTGTGGTCTATAATGAAGAGTGATATAGACATGCTGTGGTCTATAATGAAGAGAGTGATATAGACATGCTGTGGTCTATAATGAAGAGAGTGATATAGACATGCTGTGGTCTATAATGAAGAGAGTGATATAGACATGCTGGGGTCTATAATGAAGAGTGATATAGACATGCTGGGGTCTATAATGAAGAGAGTGATATAGACATGCTGGGGTCTATAATGAAGAGAGTGATATAGACATGCTGGGGTCTATAATGAAGAGTGATATAGACATACTGTGGTCTATTATGAAGATTGATAGACAGGCTGTGGTATATCATGAAGATAGTGATATAGACAGGCTGTGGTCTATAATGAAGAGAGTGATATAGACATGCTGTGGTCTATAATGAAAAGAGTGATATAGACATGCTGTGGTATATGATGAAGATAGTGATATAGACAGGCTGTGGTCTATAATGAAGAGAGTGATATAGACATGCTGGGGTCTATAATGAAGAGTGATATAGACATGCTGGGGTCTATAATGAAGAGAGGGATATAGACATGCTGGGGTCTATAATGAAGAGAGTGATATAGACATGCTGGGGTCTATAATGAAGAGAGTGATATAGACATGCTGGGGTCTATAATGAAGAGTGATATAGACATACTGTGGTCTATTATGAAGATTGATAGACAGGCTGTGGTATATCATGAAGATAGTGATATAGACAGGCTGTGGTCTATAATGAAGAGAGTGATATAGACATGCTGTGGTCTATAATGAAAAGAGTGATATAGACATGCTGTGGTATATGATGAAGATAGTGATATAGACAGGCTGTGGTCTATAATGAAGAGAGTGATATAGACATGCTGGGGTCTATAATGAAGAGTGATATAGACATGCTGGGGTCTATAATGAAGAGAGGGATATAGACATGCTGGGGTCTATAATGAAGAGAGTGATAGAGACATGCTGGGGTCTATAATGAAGAGAGTGATATAGACATGCCGTGGTCTTTAATTAAGAGAGTGATATAGACCTGCTGGGGTCTATAATGAAGAGTGATATAGACATGCTGTGTTCTATAATGAAGAGAGTGATATAGACATGCTGGGGTCTATAATGAAGAGTGATATAGACATGCTGTTGTCTATTATGAAGAATGATATAGACATGCTGTAGTCTATAATGAAGAGAGTGATATAGACATGCTGTGGTCTATAATGAAGAGAGTGATATAGACATGCTGTGGTCTATAATGAAGAGAGTGATATAGACATGCTGGGGTCTATAATGAAGAGAGTGATATAGACATGCTGTAGTCTATAATGAAGAGAGTGATATAGACCACAGCATGTCTATAATGAAGAGAGTGATATAGACATGCTGGGGTCTATAATGAAGAGTGATATAGACATGCTGTGGTCTATTATGAAGAGTGATATAGACATGCTGTGGTATACAATGAAGATAGTGATATAGACAGGCTTTGGTCTACAATGAAGAGAGTGATATAGACATGCTGTGGTCTATAATGAAGAGAGTGATATAGACATGCTGTGGTATATAATGAAGATAGTGATATAGACAGGCTGTGGTCTATAATGAAGAGAGTGATATAGACATGCTGGGGTCTATAATGAAGAGAGTGATATAGACATGCTGTGGTCTATAATGAAGAGTGATATAGACATGCTGTGGTCTATAATGAAGAGAGTGATATAGACATGCTGTGGTCTATAATGAAGAGAGTGATATAGACATGCTGTGGTCTATAATGAAGAGAGTGATATAGACATGCTGGGGTCTATAATGAAGAGTGATATAGACATGCTGGGGTCTATAATGAAGAGAGTGATATAGACATGCTGTGGTCTATAATGAAGAGAGTGATATAGACATGCTGTGGTCTATAATGAAGAGAGTGATATAGACATGCTGTGGTCTATAATGAAGAGAGTGATATAGACATGCTGGGGTCTATAATGAAGAGAGTGATATAGACATGCTGTAGTCTATAATGAAGAGAGTGATATAGACCACAGCATGTCTATAATGAAGAGAGTGATATAGACATGCTGGGGTCTATAATGAAGAGTGATATAGACATACTGTGATCTATTATGAAGATTGATAGACAGGCTGTGGTATATAATGAAGATAGTGATATAGACAGGCTGTGGTCTATAATGAAGAGAGTGATATAGACATGCTGTGGTCTATAATGATAAGAGTGATATAGACATGCTGTGGTATATGATGAAGATAGTGATATAGACAGGCTGTGGTCTATAATGAAGAGAGTGATATAGACATGCTGGGGTCTATAATGAAGAGTGATATAGACATGCTGGGGTCTATAATGAAGAGAGGGATATAGACATGCTGGGGTCTATAATGAAGAGAGTGATAGAGACATGCTGGGGTCTATAATGAAGAGAGTAATATAGACATGCCGTGGTCTATAATTAAGAGAGTGATATAGACCTGCTGGGGTCTATAATGAAGAGTGATATAGACATGCTGTGTTCTATAATGCAGAGAGTGATATAGACATGCTGGGGTCTATAATGAAGAGTGATATAGACATGCTGTTGTCTATTATGAAGAATGATATAGACATGCTGTAGTCTATAATGAAGAGAGTGATATAGACATGCTGTGGTCTATAATGAAGAGAGTGATATAGACATGCTGTGGTCTATAATGAAGAGAGTGATATAGACATGCTGGGGTCTATAATGAAGAGAGTGATATAGACATGCTGTAGTCTATAATGAAGAGAGTGATATAGACCACAGCATGTCTATAATGAAGAGAGTGATATAGACATGCTGGGGTCTATAATGAAGAGTGATATAGACATGCTGTGGTCTATTATGAAGAGTGATATAGACATGCTGTGGTATATAATGAGGATAGTGATATAGACATGCTGTGGTCTATAATGAAGAGAGTGATATAGACATGCTGGGGTCTATAATGAAGAGAGTGATATAGACATGCTGGGGTCTATAATGAAGAGAGTGATAGAGACATGCTGGGGTCTAATGAAGAGAGTGATATAGACATGCTGTGGTCTATAATGAAGAGAGTGATATAGACATGCTGGGGTCTATAATGAAGAGAGTGATATAGACATGCTGTGGTCTATTATGAAGAATGATATAGACATGCTGTAGTCTATAATGAAGAGAGTGATATAGACATGCTGTGGTCTATAATGAAGAGATTGATATAGACATGCTGTGGTCTATAATGAAGAGAGTGATATAGACATGCTGGGGTCTATAATGAAGAGAGTGATATAGACATGCTGTGGTCTATAATGAAGAGTGATATAGACATGCTGTGGTCTATAATGAAGAGAGTGATATAGACATGCTGTGGTCTATAATGAAGAGTGATATAGACATGATGTGGTCTATTATGAAGAATGATATAGACATGCTGTAGTCTATAATGAAGAGAGTGATATAGACCACAGCATGTCTATAATGAAGAGAGTGATATAGACATGCTGGGGTCTATTATGAAGAGTGATATAGACATACTGTGGTCTATTATGAAGAGTGATATAGACATGCTGTGGTCTATAATGAAGAGAGTGATAGAGACATGCTGGGTTCTATAATGAAGAGAGTTATATAGACATGCTGGGGTCTATAATGAAGAGTGATATAGACATGCTGGGGTCTATAATGAAGAGAGTGATATAGACATGCTGGGGTCTATAATGAAGAGAGTGATAGAGACATGCTGGGGTCTATAATGAAGAGAGTGATATAGACATGCTGGTGGTCTATAATGAAGAGAGTGATATAGACATGCTGTGGTCTATAATGAAGAGAGTGATATAGACATGCTGTGGTCTATAATGAAGAGAGTGATATAGACATGCTGTGGTCTATAATGAAGAGAGTGATATAGACATGCTGTGGTCTATAATGAAGAGAGTGATATAGACATGCTGGGGTCTATAATGAAGAGTGATATAGACATGCTGGGGTCTATAATGAAGAGAGTGATATAGACATGCTGGGGTCTATAATGAAGAGAGTGATATAGACATGCTGGGGTCTATAATGAAGAGTGATATAGACATACTGTGGTCTATTATGAAGATTGATAGACAGGCTGTGGTATATCATGAAGATAGTGATATAGACAGGCTGTGGTCTATAATGAAGAGAGTGATATAGACATGCTGTGGTCTATAATGAAAAGAGTGATATAGACATGCTGTGGTATATGATGAAGATAGTGATATAGACAGGCTGTGGTCTATAATGAAGAGAGTGATATAGACATGCTGGGGTCTATAATGAAGAGTGATATAGACATGCTGGGGTCTATAATGAAGAGAGGGATATAGACATGCTGGGGTCTATAATGAAGAGAGTGATATAGACATGCTGGGGTCTATAATGAAGAGAGTGATATAGACATGCTGGGGTCTATAATGAAGAGTGATATAGACATACTGTGGTCTATTATGAAGATTGATAGACAGGCTGTGGTATATCATGAAGATAGTGATATAGACAGGCTGTGGTCTATAATGAAGAGAGTGATATAGACATGCTGTGGTCTATAATGAAAAGAGTGATATAGACATGCTGTGGTATATGATGAAGATAGTGATATAGACAGGCTGTGGTCTATAATGAAGAGAGTGATATAGACATGCTGGGGTCTATAATGAAGAGTGATATAGACATGCTGGGGTCTATAATGAAGAGAGGGATATAGACATGCTGGGGTCTATAATGAAGAGAGTGATAGAGACATGCTGGGGTCTATAATGAAGAGAGTGATATAGACATGCCGTGGTCTTTAATTAAGAGAGTGATATAGACCTGCTGGGGTCTATAATGAAGAGTGATATAGACATGCTGTGTTCTATAATGAAGAGAGTGATATAGACATGCTGGGGTCTATAATGAAGAGTGATATAGACATGCTGTTGTCTATTATGAAGAATGATATAGACATGCTGTAGTCTATAATGAAGAGAGTGATATAGACATGCTGTGGTCTATAATGAAGAGAGTGATATAGACATGCTGTGGTCTATAATGAAGAGAGTGATATAGACATGCTGGGGTCTATAATGAAGAGAGTGATATAGACATGCTGTAGTCTATAATGAAGAGAGTGATATAGACCACAGCATGTCTATAATGAAGAGAGTGATATAGACATGCTGGGGTCTATAATGAAGAGTGATATAGACATGCTGTGGTCTATTATGAAGAGTGATATAGACATGCTGTGGTATATAATGAGGATAGTGATATAGACATGCTGTGGTCTATAATGAAGAGAGTGATATAGACATGCTGGGGTCTATAATGAAGAGAGTGATATAGACATGCTGGGGTCTATAATGAAGAGAGTGATAGAGACATGCTGTGGTCTATAATGAAGAGTGATATAGACATGCTGTGGTCTATAATGAAGAGAGTGATATAGACATGCTGTGGTCTATAATGAAGAGTGATATAGACATGCTGTGGTCTATTATGAAGAATGATATAGACATGCTGTAGTCTATAATGAAGAGAGTGATATAGACATGCTGTGGTCTATAATGAAGAGAGTGATATAGACATGCTGTGGTCTATAATGAAGAGATTGATATAGACATGCTGTGGTCTATAATGAAGAGAGTGATATAGACATGCTGTAGTCTATAATGAAGAGAGTGATATAGACCACAGCATGTCTATAATGAAGAGAGTGATATAGACATGCTGCGGTCTATAATGAAGAGTGATATAGACATGATGTGGTCTGTTATGAAGAGTGATATAGACATGCTGTGGTATACAATGAAGATAGTGATATAGACAGGCTTTGGTCTACAATGAAGAGAGTGATATAGACATGCTGTGGTCTATAATGAAGAGAGTGATATAGACATGCTGTGGTATATAATGAAGATAGTGATATAGACAGGCTGTGGTCTATAATGAAGAGAGTGATATAGACATGCTGGGGTCTATAATGAAGAGAGTGATATAGACATGCTGTGGTCTATAATGAAGAGTGATATAGACATGCTGTGGTCTATAATGAAGAGAGTGATATAGACATGCTGTGGTCTATAATGAAGAGAGTGATATAGACATGCTGTGGTCTATAATGAAGAGAGTGATATAGACATGCTGGGGTCTATAATGAAGAGTGATATAGACATGCTGGGGTCTATAATGAAGAGAGTGATATAGACATGCTGTGGTCTATAATGAAGAGAGTGATATAGACATGCTGTTGTCTATAATGAAGAGAGTGATATAGACATGCTGTGGTCTATAATGAAGAGAGTGATATAGACATGCTGGGGTCTATAATGAAGAGAGTGATATAGACATGCTGTAGTCTATAATGAAGAGAGTGATATAGACCACAGCATGTCTATAATGAAGAGAGTGATATAGACATGCTGGGGTCTATAATGAAGAGTGATATAGACATACTGTGATCTATTATGAAGATTGATAGACAGGCTGTGGTATATAATGAAGATAGTGATATAGACAGGCTGTGGTCTATAATGAAGAGAGTGATATAGACATGCTGTGGTCTATAATGAAAAGAGTGATATAGACATGCTGTGGTATATGATGAAGATAGTGATATAGACAGGCTGTGGTCTATAATGAAGAGAGTGATATAGACATGCTGGGGTCTATAATGAAGAGTGATATAGACATGCTGGGGTCTATAATGAAGAGAGGGATATAGACATGCTGGGGTCTATAATGAAGAGAGTGATAGAGACATGCTGGGGTCTATAATGAAGAGAGTAATATAGACATGCCGTGGTCTATAATTAAGAGAGTGATATAGACCTGCTGGGGTCTATAATGAAGAGTGATATAGACATGCTGTGTTCTATAATGCAGAGAGTGATATAGACATGCTGGGGTCTATAATGAAGAGTGATATAGACATGCTGTTGTCTATTATGAAGAATGATATAGACATGCTGTAGTCTATAATGAAGAGAGTGATATAGACATGCTGTGGTCTATAATGAAGAGAGTGATATAGACATGCTGTGGTCTATAATGAAGAGAGTGATATAGACATGCTGGGGTCTATAATGAAGAGAGTGATATAGACATGCTGTAGTCTATAATGAAGAGAGTGATATAGACCACAGCATGTCTATAATGAAGAGAGTGATATAGACATGCTGGGGTCTATAATGAAGAGTGATATAGACATGCTGTGGTCTATTATGAAGAGTGATATAGACATGCTGTGGTATATAATGAGGATAGTGATATAGACATGCTGTGGTCTATAATGAAGAGAGTGATATAGACATGCTGGGGTCTATAATGAAGAGAGTGATATAGACATGCTGGGGTCTATAATGAAGAGAGTGATAGAGACATGCTGGGGTCTAATGAAGAGAGTGATATAGACATGCTGTGGTCTATAATGAAGAGAGTGATATAGACATGCTGGGGTCTATAATGAAGAGAGTGATATAGACATGCTGTGGTCTATTATGAAGAATGATATAGACATGCTGTAGTCTATAATGAAGAGAGTGATATAGACATGCTGTGGTCTATAATGAAGAGATTGATATAGACATGCTGTGGTCTATAATGAAGAGAGTGATATAGACATGCTGGGGTCTATAATGAAGAGAGTGATATAGACATGCTGTGGTCTATAATGAAGAGTGATATAGACATGCTGTGGTCTATAATGAAGAGAGTGATATAGACATGCTGTGGTCTATAATGAAGAGTGATATAGACATGATGTGGTCTATTATGAAGAATGATATAGACATGCTGTAGTCTATAATGAAGAGAGTGATATAGACATGCTGTGGTCTATAATGAAGAGAGTGATATAGACATGCTGTGGTCTATAATGAAGAGATTGATATAGACATGCTGTGGTCTATAATGAAGAGAGTGATATAGACATGCTGTAGTCTATAATGAAGAGAGTGATATAGACCACAGCATGTCTATAATGAAGAGAGTGATATAAACATGCTGCGGTCTATAATGAAGAGTGATATAGACATGCTGTGGTCTGTTATGAAGAGTGATATAGACATGCTGTGGTATACAATGAAGATAGTGATATAGACAGGCTGTGGTCTACAATGAAGAGAGTGATATAGACATGCTGTGGTCTATAATGAAGATAGTGATATAGACAGGCTGTGGTCTATAATGAAGAGAGTGATATAGACATGTTTGGGTCTATAATGAAGAGTGATATAGACATGCTGGGGTCTATAATGAAGAGAGTGATATAGACATGCTGGGGTCTATAATGAAGAGTGATATAGACATGCTGTGGTCTATTATGAAGAATGATATAGACATGCTGTAGTCTATAATGAAGAGAGTGATATAGACATGCTGTGGTCTATAATGAAAAGAGTGATATAGACATGCTGTGGTCTATAATGAACAGAGCGATATAGACATGCTGGGGTCTATAATGAAGAGAGTGATATAGACATGCTGTAGTCTATAATGAAGAGAGTGATATAGACCACAGCATGTCTATAATGAAGAGAGTGATATAGACATGCTGGGGTCTATTATGAAGAGTGATATAGACATACTGTGGTCTATTATGAAGAGTGATATAGACATGCTGTGGTCTATAATGAAGGGAGTGATAGAGACATGCTGGGGTCTATAATGAAGAGAGTTATATAGACATGCTGGGGTCTATAATGAAGAGTGATATAGACATGCTGGGGTCTATAATGAAGAGAGTGATATAGACATGCTGGGGTCTATAATGAAGAGAGTGATAGAGACATGCTGGGGTCTATAATGAAGAGAGTGATATAGACATGCTGTGGTCTATAATGAAGAGAGTGATATAGACATGCTGTGGTCTATAATGAAGAGAGTGATATAGACATGCTGTGGTCTATAATGAAGAGAGTGATATAGACATGCTGGGGTCTATAATGAAGAGAGTGATATAGACATGCTGGGGTCTATAATGAAGAGTGATATAGACATGCTGTGGTCTATAATGAAGAGAGTGATATAGACATGCTGTGGTCTATAATGAAGAGAGTGATATAGACATGCTGTGGTCTATAATGAAGAGAGTGATATAGACATGCTGGGGTCTATAATGAAGAGTGATATAGACATGCTGGGGTCTATAATGAAGAGAGTGATATAGACATGCTGGGGTCTATAATGAAGAGAGTGATATAGACATGCTGTGGTCTATAATGAAGAGAGTGATATAGACATGCTGTGGTCTATAATGAAGAGAGTGATATAGACATGCTGGGGTCTATAATGAAGAGAGTGATATAGACATGCTGTAGTCTATAATGAAGAGAGTGATATAGACCACAGCATGTCTATAATGAAGAGAGTGATATAGACATGCTGTTGTCTATAATGAAGAGTGATATAGACATACTGTGGTCTATTATGAAGATTGATAGACAGGCTGTGGTATATAATGAAGATAGTGATATAGACAGGCTGTGGTCTATAATGAAGAGAGTGATATAGACATGCTGTGGTCTTTAATGAAAAGAGTGATATAGACATGCTGTGGTATATGATGAAGATAGTGATATAGACAGGCTGTGGTCTATAATGAAGAGAGTGATATAGACATGCTGTGTTCTATAATGAAGAGAGTGATATAGACATGCTGGGGTCTATAATGAAGAGTGATATAGACATGCTGTTGTCTATTATGAAGAATGATATAGACATGCTGTAGTCTATAATGAAGAGAGTGATATAGACATGCTGTGGTCTATAATGAAGAGAGTGATATAGACATGCTGTGGTCTATAATGAAGAGAGTGATATAGACATGCTGGGGTCTATAATGAAGAGAGTGATAGAGACATGCTGGGGTCTATAATGAAGATAGTGATATAGACATGCTGTGGTCTATAATGAAGAGAGTGATATAGACATGCTGTGGTCTATAATGAAGAGAGTGATATAGACATGCTGTGGTCTATAATGAAGAGAGTGATATAGACATGCTGGGGTCTATAATGAAGAGAGTGATATAGACATGCTGTGGTCTATAATGAAGAGTGATATAGACATGCTGTGGTCTATAATGAAGAGAGTGATATAGACATGCTGTGGTCTATAATGAAGAGAGTGATATAGACATGCTGTGGTCTATAATGAAGAGAGTGATATAGACATGCTGGGGTCTATAATGAAGAGTGATATAGACATGCTGGGGTCTATAATGAAGAGAGTGATATAGACATGCTGGGGTCTATAATGAAGAGAGTGATATAGACATGCTGTGGTCTATAATGAAGAGAGTGATATAGACATGCTGTGGTCTATAATGAAGCGAGTGATATGGACATGCTGGGGTCTATAATGAAGAGAGTGATATAGACATGCTGTAGTCTATAATGAAGAGAGTGATATTGACCACAGCATGTCTATAATGAAGAGAGTGATATAGACATGCTGGGGTCTATAATGAAGAGTGATATAGACATACTGTGGTCTATTATGAAGATTGATAGACAGGCTGTGGTATATCATGAAGACAGTGATATAGACAGGCTGTGGTCTATAATGAAGAGAGTGATATAGACATGATGTGGTCTATAATGAAAAGAGTGATATAGACATGCTGTGGTATATGATGAAGATAGTGATATAGACAGGCTGTGGTCTATAATGAAGAGAGTGATATAGACATCCTGGGGTCTATAATGAAGAGTGATATAGACATGCTGGGGTCTATAATGAAGAGAGGGATATAGACATGCTGGGGTCTATAATGAAGAGAGTGATAGAGACATGCTGGGGTCTATAATGAAGAGAGTGATATAGACATGCCGTGGTCTATAATTAAGAGAGTGATATAGACCTGCTGGGGTCTATAATGAAGAGTGATATAGACATGCTGTGTTCTATAATGAAGAGAGTGATATAGACATGCTGGGGTCTATAATGAAGAGTGATATAGACATGCTGTTGTCTATTATGAAGAATGATATAGACATGCTGTAGTCTATAATGAAGAGAGTGATATAGACATGCTGTGGTCTATAATGAAGAGAGTGATATAGACATGCTGTGGTCTATAATGAAGAGAGTGATATAGACATGCTGGGGTCTATAATGAAGAGAGTGATATAGACATGCTGTAGTCTATAATGAAGAGAGTGATATAGACCACAGCATGTCTATAATGAAGAGAGTGATATAGACATGCTGGGGTCTATAATGAAGAGTGATATAGACATGCTGTGGTCTATTATGAAGAGTGATATAGACATGCTGTGGTATATAATGAGGATAGTGATATAGACATGCTGTGGTCTATAATGAAGAGAGTGATATAGACATGCTGGGGTCTATAATGAAGAGAGTGATATAGACATGCTGGGGTCTATAATGAAGAGAGTGATAGAGACATGCTGGGGTCTAATGAAGAGAGTGATATAGACATGCTGTGGTCTATAATGAAGAGAGTGATATAGACATGCTGGGGTCTATAATAAAGAGAGTGATATAGACATGCTGGGGTCTATAATGAAGAGTGATATAGACATGCTGTGGTCTATAATGAAGAGAGTGATATAGACATGCTGTGGTCTATAATGAAGAGTGATATAGACATGCTGTGGTCTATTATGAAGAATGATATAGACATGCTGTAGTCTATAATGAAGAGAGTTATATAGACATGCTGTGGTCTATAATGAAGAGATTGATATAGACATGCTGTGGTCTATAATGAAGAGAGTGATATAGACATGCTGGGGTCTATAATGAAGAGAGTGATATAGACAGGCTGTGGTCTATAATGAAGAGAGTGATATAGACATGCTGTGTTCTATAATGAAGAGAGTGATATAGACATGCTGGGGTCTATAATGAAGAGTGATATAGACATGCTGTTGTCTATTATGAAGAATGATATAGACATGCTGTAGTCTATAATGAAGAGAGTGATATAGACATGCTGTGGTCTATAATGAAGAGAGTGATATAGACATGCTGTGGTCTATAATGAAGAGAGTGATATAGACATGCTGGGGTCTATAATGAAGAGAGTGATAGAGACATGCTGGGGTCTATAATGAAGAGAGTGATATAGACATGCTGGGGTCTATAATGAAGAGAGTGATATAGACATGCTGTGGTCTATAATGAAGAGTGATATAGACATGCTGTGGTCTATAATGAAGAGAGTGATATAGACATGCTGTGGTCTATAATGAAGAGAGTGATATAGACATGCTGTGGTCTATAATGAAGAGAGTGATATAGACATGCTGGGGTCTATAATGAAGAGTGATATAGACATGCTGGGGTCTATAATGAAGAGAGTGATATAGACATGCTGGGGTCTATAATGAAGAGAGTGATATAGACATGCTGTGGTCTATAATGAAGAGAGTGATATAGACATGCTGTGGTCTATAATGAAGCGAGTGATATAGACATGCTGGGGTCTATAATGAAGAGAGTGATATAGACATGCTGTAGTCTATAATGAAGAGAGTGATATTGACCACAGCATGTCTATAATGAAGAGAGTGATATAGACATGCTGGGGTCTATAATGAAGAGTGATATAGACATACTGTGGTCTATTATGAAGATTGATAGACAGGCTGTGGTATATCATGAAGACAGTGATATAGACAGGCTGTGGTCTATAATGAAGAGAGTGATATAGACATGATGTGGTCTATAATGAAAAGAGTGATATAGACATGCTGTGGTATATGATGAAGATAGTGATATAGACAGGCTGTGGTCTATAATGAAGAGAGTGATATAGACATGCTGGGGTCTATAATGAAGAGTGATATAGACATGCTGGGGTCTATAATGAAGAGAGGGATATAGACATGCTGGGGTCTATAATGAAGAGAGTGATAGAGACATGCTGGGGTCTATAATGAAGAGAGTGATATAGACATGCCGTGGTCTATAATTAAGAGAGTGATATAGACCTGCTGGGGTCTATAATGAAGAGTGATATAGACATGCTGTGTTCTATAATGAAGAGAGTGATATAGACATGCTGGGGTCTATAATGAAGAGTGATATAGACATGCTGTTGTCTATTATGAAGAATGATATAGACATGCTGTAGTCTATAATGAAGAGAGTGATATAGACATGCTGTGGTCTATAATGAAGAGAGTGATATAGACATGCTGTGGTCTATAATGAAGAGAGTGATATAGACATGCTGGGGTCTATAATGAAGAGAGTGATATAGACATGCTGTAGTCTATAATGAAGAGAGTGATATAGACCACAGCATGTCTATAATGAAGAGAGTGATATAGACATGCTGGGGTCTATAATGAAGAGTGATATAGACATGCTGTGGTCTATTATGAAGAGTGATATAGACATGCTGTGGTATATAATGAGGATAGTGATATAGACATGCTGTGGTCTATAATGAAGAGAGTGATATAGACATGCTGGGGTCTATAATGAAGAGAGTGATATAGACATGCTGGGGTCTATAATGAAGAGAGTGATAGAGACATGCTGGGGTCTAATGAAGAGAGTGATATAGACATGCTGTGGTCTATAATGAAGAGAGTGATATAGACATGCTGGGGTCTATAATAAAGAGAGTGATATAGACATGCTGGGGTCTATAATGAAGAGTGATATAGACATGCTGTGGTCTATAATGAAGAGAGTGATATAGACATGCTGTGGTCTATAATGAAGAGTGATATAGACATGCTGTGGTCTATTATGAAGAATGATATAGACATGCTGTAGTCTATAATGAAGAGAGTTATATAGACATGCTGTGGTCTATAATGAAGAGATTGATATAGACATGCTGTGGTCTATAATGAAGAGAGTGATATAGACATGCTGGGGTCTATAATGAAGAGAGTGATATAGACATGCTGTGGTCTATAATGAAGAGTGATATAGACATGCTGTGGTCTATAATGAAGAGAGTGATATAGACATGCTGTGGTCTATAATGAAGAGTGATATAGACATGATGTGGTCTATTATGAAGAATGATATAGACATGCTGTAGTCTATAATGAAGAGAGTGATATAGACATGCTGTGGTCTATAATGAAGAGAGTGATATAGACATGCTGTGGTCTATAATGAAGAGATTGATATAGACATGCTGTGGTCTATAATGAAGAGAGTGATATAGACATGCTGTAGTCTATAATGAAGAGAGTGATATAGACCACAGCATGTCTATAATGAAGAGAGTTATATGGACTTGCTGCGGTCTATAATGAAGAGTGATATAGACATGCTGTGGTCTGTTATGAAGAGTGATATAGACTTGCTGTGGTCTATAATGAAGAGAGTGATATAGACATGCTGTGGTCTATAATGAAGAGTAATATAGACATGCTGTAGTCTATAATGAAGAGAGTGATATAGACATGCTGTGGTCTATAATGAAGATAGTGATATAGACAGGCTGTGGTCTATAATGAAGAGAGTGATATAGACAGGCTGTGGTCTATAATGAAGAGAGTGATATAGACATGCTGTGGTCTATAATGAAGAGAGTTATATAGACATTCTGTTGTCTATAATGAAGAGAGTGATATAGACATGCTGTGGTCTATAATGAAGAGTGATATAGACATGCTGTGGTCTATAATAAAGAGAATGACATAGACATGCTGTGGTCTATAATGAAGAGAGTGATATAGACATGCTGTGGTCTATAATGAAGAGAGTGATATAGACAAACTGTGGTCTATAATAAAGAGAGTTATATAGACATGCTGTGGTCTATAATGAAGAGTTATATAGACATGCTGTGGTCAATAATGAAGAGAGTGATATAGACATGCTGGGGTCTATAATGAAGAGTGATATAGACATGCTGGGGTCTATAATGAAGAGTGATATAGACATGCTGGGGTCTATAATGAAGAGTGATATAGACATGCTGTGGTCTATAATGAAGAGTGATATAGACATGCTGTGGTCTATAATGAAGAGTGATATAGACATGCTGTGGTCTATAATGAAGAGAGTGATATAGACATGCTGGGGTCTATAATGAAGAGAGTGATATAGACATGCTGGGGTCTATAATGAAGAGAGTGATATAGACATGCTGTGGTCTATAATGAAGATAGTGATATAGACAGGTTGTGGTCTATAATGAAGAGAGTGATATAGACATGCTGTGGTCTATAATGAAGAGAGTGATATAGACAGGCTGTGGTCTATAATGAAGAGAGTGATATAGACAGGCTGTGGTCTATAATGAAGAGAGTGATATAGACATTCTGTGGTCTATAATGAAGAGAGTGATATAGACATGCTGTGGTCTATAATGAAGAGTGATATAGACATGCTGTGGTCTATAATGAAGAGAATGACATAGACATGCTGTGGTCTATAATGAAGAGAGTGATATAGACATGCTGTGGTCTATAATGAAGAGAGTGATATAGACATGCTGTGGTCTATAATGAAGAGAGTGATATAGACAAACTGTGGTCTATAATCAAGAGAGTGATATAGACATGATGTGGTCTATAATGAAGAGTGATATAGACATGCTGGGGTCTATAATGAAGAGTGATATAGACATACTGTGGTCTATAATGAAGAGTGATATAGACATGCTGTGGTCTATAATGAAGAGTGATATAGACATGCTGTGGTCTATAATGAAGAGTGATATAGACTTGCTGTGGTCTGTAATGAAGAGTGATATAGACATGCTGTGGTCTGTAATGAAGAGTGATATAGACATGCTGTGGTCTATAATGAAGAGTGATATAGACATGCTGTGGTCTATAATGAAGAGTGATATAGACATGCTGTGGTCTATAATGAAGAGTGATGTAGACATTCTGTGGTCTATAATGAAGAGTGATATAGACATGCTGTAGTCTATAATGAAGAGAGTGATATAGACATGCTGGGGTCTATAATGAAGAGAGTGATATAGACATGCTGGGGTCTATAATGAAGAGTGATATAGACATGCTGTGGTCTATAATGAAGAGAGTCATATAGACATGCTGTGGTCTATAATGAAGAGTGATATAGACATGCTGTGGTCTATTATGAAGAATGATATAGACATGCTGTAGTCTATAATGAAGAGAGTGATATAGACATGCTGTGGTCTATAATGAAGAGAGTGATATAGACAGGCTGTGGTCTATAATGAAGAGAGTGATATAGACAGGCTGTGGTCTATAATGAAGAGAGTGATATAGACAGGCTGTGGTCTATAATGAAGAGAGTGATATAGACATGCTGTGGTCTATAATGAAGAGATTGATATAGACATGCTGTGGTCTATAATGAAGAGAGTGATATAGACAGGCTGTGGTCTATAATGAAGAGAGTGATAGACATGCTGTGTTATATAATGAAGATAGTAATATAGACAGGCTGTGGTCTATAATGAAGAGAGTGATATAGACATACTGTGGTCTATATTGAAGTGTGTGATATAGACAGGCTGTGGTCTATAATGAAGAGAGTGATATAGACATGCTGTGGTCTATAATGAAACGAGTGATATAGACATGCTGTGGTCTATAATGAAGAGAGTGATATAGACATGCTGTGGTCTATAATGAAGAGAGTGATATAGACATGCTGTGGTCTATAATGAAGAGAGTGATATAGACTTGCTGTGGTCTGTAATGAAGAGTGATATAGACATGCTGTGGTCTGTAATGAAGAGTGATATAGACATGCTGTGGTCTATAATGAAGAGTGATATAGACATGCTGTGGTCTATAATGAAGAGTGATATAGACATGCTGTGGTCTATAATGAAGAGTGATGTAGACATTCTGTGGTCTATAATGAAGAGTGATATAGACATGCTGTAGTCTATAATGAAGAGAGTGATATAGACATGCTGGGGTCTATAATGAAGAGAGTGATATAGACATGCTGGGGTCTATAATGAAGAGTGATATAGACATGCTGTGGTCTATAATGAAGAGAGTCATATAGACATGCTGTGGTCTATAATGAAGAGTGATATAGACATGCTGTGGTCTATTATGAAGAATGATATAGACATGCTGTAGTCTATAATGAAGAGAGTGATATAGACATGCTGTGGTCTATAATGAAGAGAGTGATATAGACAGGCTGTGGTCTATAATGAAGAGAGTGATATAGACAGGCTGTGGTCTATAATGAAGAGAGTGATATAGACAGGCTGTGGTCTATAATGAAGAGAGTGATATAGACATGCTGTGGTCTATAATGAAGAGATTGATATAGACATGCTGTGGTCTATAATGAAGAGAGTGATATAGACAGGCTGTGGTCTATAATGAAGAGAGTGATAGACATGCTGTGTTATATAATGAAGATAGTAATATAGACAGGCTGTGGTCTATAATGAAGAGAGTGATATAGACATACTGTGGTCTATATTGAAGTGTGTGATATAGACAGGCTGTGGTCTATAATGAAGAGAGTGATATAGACATGCTGTGGTCTATAATGAAACGAGTGATATAGACATGCTGTGGTCTATAATGAAGAGAGTGATATAGACATGCTGTGGTCTATAATGAAGAGAGTGATATAGACATGCTGTGGTCTATAATGAAGAGAGTGATATTGAGATGTTGTGGTCTATAATGAAGAGAGTGATATATACATGCTGTTGTCTATAATGAAGAGAGTGATATAGACATGCTGTGGTCTATAATGAAGAGAGTGATATATTCATGCTGTGGTCTATAATGAAGAGAGTGATATAGACATGTTGTGGTCTATAATGAAGAGTGATATAGACATGCTGGGTTCTATAATGAAGAGTGATATCGACATGCTGTGGTCTATAATGAAGAGTGATATAGACATGCTGTGGTCTATAATGAAGAGAGTGATATAGACATGCTGTGGTCTATAATGAAGAGTGATATAGACATGCTGTGGTCTATAATGAAGAGTGATATAGACATGCTGTGGTCTGTAATGAAGAGTGATATAGACATGCTGGGGTCTATAATGAAGAGAGTGATATAGACATGCTGTGGTCTATAATGAAGAGTGATATAGACATGCTGGGGTCTATAATGAAGAGAGTGATATAGACATGCTGGGGTCTATAATGAAGAGTGATATAGACATGCTGGGGTCTATAATGAAGAGTGATATAGACATGCTGTGGTCTATAATGAAGAGTGATATAGACATGCTGTGGTCTATAATGAAGAGTGATATAGACATGCTGTGGTCTATAATGAAGAGTGATATAGACATGCTGTGGTCTATAATGAAGAGTGATATAGACATGCTGTAGTCTATAATGAAGAGAGTGATATAGACATGCTGGGGTCTATAATGAAGATAGTGATATAGACAGGTTGTGGTCTATAATGAAGAGAGTGATATAGACATGCTGTGGTCTATAATGAAGAGAGTGATATAGACAGGCTGTGGTCTATAATGAAGAGAGTGATATAGACAGGCTGTGGTCTATAATGAAGAGAGTGATATAGACTGGCTGTGGTCTATAATGAAGAGAGTGATACAGACATGCTTGGGTCTATAATGAAGAGTGATATAGACATGCTGGGGTCTATAATGAAGAGAGTGATATAGACATGCTGGGGTCTATAATGAAGAGTGATATAGACATGCTGCGGTCTATAATGAAGAGTGATATAGACATGCTGTGGTCTATAATGAAGAGTGATATAGACATGCTGTGGTCTATAATGAAGAGTGATATAGACATGCTGTGGTCTATAATGAAGAGTGATATAGACATGCTGTGGTCTATAATGAAGAGTGATATAGACATGCTGTAGTCTATAATGAAGAGAGTGATATAGACATGCTGGGGTCTATAATGAAGAGAGTGATATAGACATGCTGTGGTCTATAATGAAGATAGTGATATAGACAGGTTGTGGTCTATAATGAAGAGAGTGATATAGACATGCTGTGGTCTATAATGAAGAGAGTGATATAGACAGGCTGTGGTCTATAATGAAGAGAGTGATATAGACAGGCTGTGGTCTATAATGAAGAGAGTGATATAGACATTCTGTGGTCTATAATGAAGAGAGTGATATAGACATGCTGTGGTCTATAATGAAGAGTGATATAGACATGCTGTGGTCTATAATGAAGAGAATGACATAGACATGCTGTGGTCTATAATGAAGAGAGTGATATAGACATGCTGTGGTCTATAATGAAGAGAGTGATATAGACATGCTGTGGTCTATAATGAAGAGAGTGATATAGACAAACTGTGGTCTATAATCAAGAGAGTGATATAGACATGATGTGGTCTATAATGAAGAGTGATATAGACATGCTGTGGTCTATAATGAAGAGTGATATAGACATGCTGTGGTCTATAATGAAGAGTGATATAGACATGCTGTGGTCTGTAATGAAGAGTGATATAGACATGCTGTGGTCTATAATGAAGAGAGTGATATAGACATGCTGTGGTCTATAATGAAGAGTGATATAGACATGATGTGGTCTATTATGAAGAATGATATAGACATGCTGTAGTCTATAATGAAGAGAGTGATATAGACATGCTGTGGTCTATAATGAAGAGAGTGATATAGACATGCTGTGGTCTATAATGAAGAGATTGATATAGACATGCTGTGGTCTATAATGAAGAGAGTGATATAGACATGCTGTAGTCTATAATGAAGAGAGTGATATAGACCACAGCATGTCTATAATGAAGAGAGTTATATAGACATGCTGCGGTCTATAATGAAGAGTGATATAGACATTCTGTGGTCTATTATGAAGAGTGATATAGACATGCTGTGGTATACAAGGAAGATAGTGATATAGACAGGCTGTGGTCTACAATGAAGAGAGTGATATAGACATGCTGTGGTCTATAATGAAGAGAGCTATATAGACATGCTGTGGTCTATAATGAAGAGTGATATAGACATGCTGTGGTCTATAATGAAGAGTGATATAGACATGCTGTGGTCTATAATGAAGAGTGATATAGACATGCTGTGGTCTATAATGAAGAGTGATATAGACATGCTGTAGTCTATAATGAAGAGAGTGATATAGACATGCTGGGGTCTATAATGAAGATAGTGATATAGACAGGTTGTGGTCTATAATGAAGAGAGTGATATAGACATGCTGTGGTCTATAATGAAGAGAGTGATATAGACAGGCTGTGGTCTATAATGAAGAGAGTGATATAGACAGGCTGTGGTCTATAATGAAGAGAGTGATATAGACAGGCTGTGGTCTATAATGAAGAGAGTGATACAGACATGCTTGGGTCTATAATGAAGAGTGATATAGACATGCTGGGGTCTATAATGAAGAGAGTGATATAGACATGCTGGGGTCTATAATGAAGAGTGATATAGACATGCTGCGGTCTATAATGAAGAGTGATATAGACATGCTGTGGTCTATAATGAAGAGTGATATAGACATGCTGTGGTCTATAATGAAGAGTGATATAGACATGCTGTGGTCTATAATGAAGAGTGATATAGACATGCTGTGGTCTATAATGAAGAGTGATATAGACATGCTGTAGTCTATAATGAAGAGAGTGATATAGACATGCTGGGGTCTATAATGAAGAGAGTGATATAGACATGCTGTGGTCTATAATGAAGATAGTGATATAGACAGGTTGTGGTCTATAATGAAGAGAGTGATATAGACATGCTGTGGTCTATAATGAAGAGAGTGATATAGACAGGCTGTGGTCTATAATGAAGAGAGTGATATAGACAGGCTGTGGTCTATAATGAAGAGAGTGATATAGACATTCTGTGGTCTATAATGAAGAGAGTGATATAGACATGCTGTGGTCTATAATGAAGAGTGATATAGACATGCTGTGGTCTATAATGAAGAGAATGACATAGACATGCTGTGGTCTATAATGAAGAGAGTGATATAGACATGCTGTGGTCTATAATGAAGAGAGTGATATAGACATGCTGTGGTCTATAATGAAGAGAGTGATATAGACAAACTGTGGTCTATAATCAAGAGAGTGATATAGACATGATGTGGTCTATAATGAAGAGTGAAATAGACATGCTGTGGTCTATTATGAAGAGTGATATAGACATGCTGTGGTCTATAATGAAGAGTGATATAGACATGCTGTGGTCTGTAATGAAGAGTGATATAGACATGCTGTGGTCTATAATGAAGAGAGTGATATAGACATGCTGTGGTCTATAATGAAGAGTGATATAGACATGATGTGGTCTATTATGAAGAATGATATAGACATGCTGTAGTCTATAATGAAGAGAGTGATATAGACATGCTGTGGTCTATAATGAAGAGAGTGATATAGACATGCTGTGGTCTATAATGAAGAGATTGATATAGACATGCTGTGGTCTATAATGAAGAGAGTGATATAGACATGCTGTAGTCTATAATGAAGAGAGTGATATAGACCACAGCATGTCTATAATGAAGAGAGTTATATAGACATGCTGCGTTCTATAATGAAGAGTGATATAGACATTCTGTGGTCTATTATGAAGAGTGATATAGACATGCTGTGGTATACAAGGAAGATAGTGATATAGACAGGCTGTGGTCTACAATGAAGAGAGTGATATAGACATGCTGTGGTCTATAATGAAGAGAGCTATATAGACATGCTGTGGTATATAATGAAGAGAGTGATATAGACATGCTGGGGTCTATAATGAAGAGTGATATAGACATGCTGTGGTCTATAATGAAGAGAGTGATATAGACATGCTGTGGTCTATAATGAAGAGAGTGATATAGACATGCTGTGGTCTATAATGAAGAGAGTGATATAGACATGCTGGGGTCTATAATGAAGAGTGATATAGACATGCTGTGGTCTATAATGAAGAATGATATAGACATGCTGTAGTCTATAATGAAGAGAGTGATATAGACATGCTGGGGTCTATAATGAAGAGAGTGATATAGACATGCTGGGGTCTATAATGAAGAGGGATATAGACATGCTGTGGTCTATAATGAAGAGAGTGATATAGACATGCTGTGGTCTATAATGAAGAGTGATATAGACATGCTGTGGTATATTATGAAGAATGATATAGACATGCTGTAGTCTATAATGAAGAGAGTGATATAGACATGTTGTGGTCTATAATGAAGAGAGTGATATAGACAGGCTGTGGTCTATAATGAAGAGAGTGATATAGACAGGCTGTGGTCTATAATGAAGAGAGTGATATAGACAGGCTGTGGTCTATAATGAAGAGAGTGATATAGACATGCTGTGGTCTATAATGAAGAGAGTGATATAGACAGGCTGTAGTCTATAATGAAGAGAGTGATAGACATGCTGTGTTATATAAAGAAGATAGTGATATAGACAGGCTGTGGTCTATAATGAAGAGAGTGATATAGACATACTGTGGTCTATAATGAAGAGAGTGATATAGACAGGCTGTGGTCTATAATGAAGACAGTGATATAGCCATGCTGTGGTCTATAATGAAAAGAGTGATATAGACATGCTGTGGTCTATAATGAAGAGAGTGATATAGACAGGCTGTGGTCTATAATGAAGAGAGTGATATAGACATGCTGTGGTCTATAATGAAGAGATTGATATAGACATGCTGTGGTCTATAATGAAGAGAGTGATATAGACAGGCTGTGGTCTATAATGAAGAGAGTGATAGACATGCTGTGTTATATAATGAAGATAGTAATATAGACAGGCTGTGGTCTATAATGAAGAGAGTGATATAGACATACTGTGGTCTATATTGAAGTGTGTGATATAGACAGGCTGTGGTCTATAATGAAGAGAGTGATATAGACATGCTGTGGTCTATAATGAAACGAGTGATATAGACATGCTGTGGTCTATAATGAAGAGAGTGATATAGACATGCTGTGGTCTATAATGAAGAGAGTGATATAGACATGCTGTGGTCTATAATGAAGAGAGTGATATTGAGATGTTGTGGTCTATAATGAAGAGAGTGATATATACATGCTGTTGTCTATAATGAAGAGAGTGATATAGACATGCTGTGGTCTATAATGAAGAGAGTGATATATTCATGCTGTGGTCTATAATGAAGAGAGTGATATAGACATGTTGTGGTCTATAATGAAGAGTGATATAGACATGCTGGGTTCTATAATGAAGAGTGATATCGACATGCTGTGGTCTATAATGAAGAGTGATATAGACATGCTGTGGTCTATAATGAAGAGAGTGATATAGACATGCTGTGGTCTATAATGAAGAGTGATATAGACATGCTGTGGTCTATAATGAAGAGTGATATAGACATGCTGTGGTCTGTAATGAAGAGTGATATAGACATGCTGGGGTCTATAATGAAGAGAGTGATATAGACATGCTGTGGTCTATAATGAAGAGTGATATAGACATGCTGGGGTCTATAATGAAGAGAGTGATATAGACATGCTGGGGTCTATAATGAAGAGTGATATAGACATGCTGGGGTCTATAATGAAGAGTGATATAGACATGCTGTGGTCTATAATGAAGAGTGATATAGACATGCTGTGGTCTATAATGAAGAGTGATATAGACATGCTGTGGTCTATAATGAAGAGTGATATAGACATGCTGTGGTCTATAATGAAGAGTGATATAGACATGCTGTAGTCTATAATGAAGAGAGTGATATAGACATGCTGGGGTCTATAATGAAGATAGTGATATAGACAGGTTGTGGTCTATAATGAAGAGAGTGATATAGACATGCTGTGGTCTATAATGAAGAGAGTGATATAGACAGGCTGTGGTCTATAATGAAGAGAGTGATATAGACAGGCTGTGGTCTATAATGAAGAGAGTGATATAGACAGGCTGTGGTCTATAATGAAGAGAGTGATACAGACATGCTTGGGTCTATAATGAAGAGTGATATAGACATGCTGGGGTCTATAATGAAGAGAGTGATATAGACATGCTGGGGTCTATAATGAAGAGTGATATAGACATGCTGCGGTCTATAATGAAGAGTGATATAGACATGCTGTGGTCTATAATGAAGAGTGATATAGACATGCTGTGGTCTATAATGAAGAGTGATATAGACATGCTGTGGTCTATAATGAAGAGTGATATAGACATGCTGTGGTCTATAATGAAGAGTGATATAGACATGCTGTAGTCTATAATGAAGAGAGTGATATAGACATGCTGGGGTCTATAATGAAGAGAGTGATATAGACATGCTGTGGTCTATAATGAAGATAGTGATATAGACAGGTTGTGGTCTATAATGAAGAGAGTGATATAGACATGCTGTGGTCTATAATGAAGAGAGTGATATAGACAGGCTGTGGTCTATAATGAAGAGAGTGATATAGACAGGCTGTGGTCTATAATGAAGAGAGTGATATAGACATTCTGTGGTCTATAATGAAGAGAGTGATATAGACATGCTGTGGTCTATAATGAAGAGTGATATAGACATGCTGTGGTCTATAATGAAGAGAATGACATAGACATGCTGTGGTCTATAATGAAGAGAGTGATATAGACATGCTGTGGTCTATAATGAAGAGAGTGATATAGACATGCTGTGGTCTATAATGAAGAGAGTGATATAGACAAACTGTGGTCTATAATCAAGAGAGTGATATAGACATGATGTGGTCTATAATGAAGAGTGATATAGACATGCTGTGGTCTATAATGAAGAGTGATATAGACATGCTGTGGTCTATAATGAAGAGTGATATAGACATGCTGTGGTCTGTAATGAAGAGTGATATAGACATGCTGTGGTCTATAATGAAGAGAGTGATATAGACATGCTGTGGTCTATAATGAAGAGTGATATAGACATGATGTGGTCTATTATGAAGAATGATATAGACATGCTGTAGTCTATAATGAAGAGAGTGATATAGACATGCTGTGGTCTATAATGAAGAGAGTGATATAGACATGCTGTGGTCTATAATGAAGAGATTGATATAGACATGCTGTGGTCTTTAATGAAGAGAGTGATATAGACATGCTGTAGTCTATAATGAAGAGAGTGATATAGACCACAGCATGTCTATAATGAAGAGAGTTATATAGACATGCTGCGGTCTATAATGAAGAGTGATATAGACATTCTGTGGTCTATTATGAAGAGTGATATAGACATGCTGTGGTATACAAGGAAGATAGTGATATAGACAGGCTGTGGTCTACAATGAAGAGAGTGATATAGACATGCTGTGGTCTATAATGAAGAGAGCTATATAGACATGCTGTGGTCTATAATGAAGAGTGATATAGACATGCTGTGGTCTATAATGAAGAGTGATATAGACATGCTGTGGTCTATAATGAAGAGTGATATAGACATGCTGTGGTCTATAATGAAGAGTGATATAGACATGCTGTAGTCTATAATGAAGAGAGTGATATAGACATGCTGGGGTCTATAATGAAGATAGTGATATAGACAGGTTGTGGTCTATAATGAAGAGAGTGATATAGACATGCTGTGGTCTATAATGAAGAGAGTGATATAGACAGGCTGTGGTCTATAATGAAGAGAGTGATATAGACAGGCTGTGGTCTATAATGAAGAGAGTGATATAGACAGGCTGTGGTCTATAATGAAGAGAGTGATACAGACATGCTTGGGTCTATAATGAAGAGTGATATAGACATGCTGGGGTCTATAATGAAGAGAGTGATATAGACATGCTGGGGTCTATAATGAAGAGTGATATAGACATGCTGCGGTCTATAATGAAGAGTGATATAGACATGCTGTGGTCTATAATGAAGAGTGATATAGACATGCTGTGGTCTATAATGAAGAGTGATATAGACATGCTGTGGTCTATAATGAAGAGTGATATAGACATGCTGTGGTCTATAATGAAGAGTGATATAGACATGCTGTAGTCTATAATGAAGAGAGTGATATAGACATGCTGGGGTCTATAATGAAGAGAGTGATATAGACATGCTGTGGTCTATAATGAAGATAGTGATATAGACAGGTTGTGGTCTATAATGAAGAGAGTGATATAGACATGCTGTGGTCTATAATGAAGAGAGTGATATAGACAGGCTGTGGTCTATAATGAAGAGAGTGATATAGACAGGCTGTGGTCTATAATGAAGAGAGTGATATAGACATTCTGTGGTCTATAATGAAGAGAGTGATATAGACATGCTGTGGTCTATAATGAAGAGTGATATAGACATGCTGTGGTCTATAATGAAGAGAATGACATAGACATGCTGTGGTCTATAATGAAGAGAGTGATATAGACATGCTGTGGTCTATAATGAAGAGAGTGATATAGACATGCTGTGGTCTATAATGAAGAGAGTGATATAGACAAACTGTGGTCTATAATCAAGAGAGTGATATAGACATGATGTGGTCTATAATGAAGAGTGAAATAGACATGCTGTGGTCTATTATGAAGAGTGATATAGACATGCTGTGGTCTATAATGAAGAGTGATATAGACATGCTGTGGTCTGTAATGAAGAGTGATATAGACATGCTGTGGTCTATAATGAAGAGAGTGATATAGACATGCTGTGGTCTATAATGAAGAGTGATATAGACATGATGTGGTCTATTATGAAGAATGATATAGACATGCTGTAGTCTATAATGAAGAGAGTGATATAGACATGCTGTGGTCTATAATGAAGAGAGTGATATAGACATGCTGTGGTCTATAATGAAGAGATTGATATAGACATGCTGTGGTCTATAATGAAGAGAGTGATATAGACATGCTGTAGTCTATAATGAAGAGAGTGATATAGACCACAGCATGTCTATAATGAAGAGAGTTATATAGACATGCTGCGTTCTATAATGAAGAGTGATATAGACATTCTGTGGTCTATTATGAAGAGTGATATAGACATGCTGTGGTATACAAGGAAGATAGTGATATAGACAGGCTGTGGTCTACAATGAAGAGAGTGATATAGACATGCTGTGGTCTATAATGAAGAGAGCTATATAGACATGCTGTGGTATATAATGAAGAGAGTGATATAGACATGCTGGGGTCTATAATGAAGAGTGATATAGACATGCTGTGGTCTATAATGAAGAGAGTGATATAGACATGCTGTGGTCTATAATGAAGAGAGTGATATAGACATGCTGTGGTCTATAATGAAGAGAGTGATATAGACATGCTGGGGTCTATAATGAAGAGTGATATAGACATGCTGTGGTCTATAATGAAGAATGATATAGACATGCTGTAGTCTATAATGAAGAGAGTGATATAGACATGCTGGGGTCTATAATGAAGAGAGTGATATAGACATGCTGGGGTCTATAATGAAGAGGGATATAGACATGCTGTGGTCTATAATGAAGAGAGTGATATAGACATGCTGTGGTCTATAATGAAGAGTGATATAGACATGCTGTGGTATATTATGAAGAATGATATAGACATGCTGTAGTCTATAATGAAGAGAGTGATATAGACATGTTGTGGTCTATAATGAAGAGAGTGATATAGACAGGCTGTGGTCTATAATGAAGAGAGTGATATAGACAGGCTGTGGTCTATAATGAAGAGAGTGATATAGACAGGCTGTGGTCTATAATGAAGAGAGTGATATAGACATGCTGTGGTCTATAATGAAGAGAGTGATATAGACAGGCTGTAGTCTATAATGAAGAGAGTGATAGACATGCTGTGTTATATAAAGAAGATAGTGATATAGACAGGCTGTGGTCTATAATGAAGAGAGTGATATAGACATACTGTGGTCTATAATGAAGAGAGTGATATAGACAGGCTGTGGTCTATAATGAAGACAGTGATATAGCCATGCTGTGGTCTATAATGAAAAGAGTGATATAGACATGCTGTGGTCTATAATGAAGAGAGTGATATAGACAGGCTGTGGTCTATAATGAAGAGAGTGATATAGACAGGCTGTGGTCTATAATGAAGAGAGTGATATAGACAGGCTGTGGTCTATAATGAAGAGAGTGATATAGACATGCTGTGGTCTATAATGAAGAGAGTGATATAGACATGCTGTGGTCTATAATGAAGAGAGTGATATAAACAGGCTGTGGTCTATAATGAAGAGAGTGATATAGACATGCTGTGGTCTATAATGAAGAGAGTGATATAGACATGCTGTGGTCTATAATGAGGAGTGATATAGACATGCTGTAGTCTATAATGAAGAGAGTGATATAGACATGCTGTGGTCTATAATGAAGATAGTGGTATAGACAGGCTGTGGTCTATAATGAAGAGAGTGATATAGACAGGCTGTGGTCTATAATGAAGAGAGTGATATAGACATGCTGTGGTCTATAATGAAGAGAGTGATATAGACAGGCTGTAGTCTATAATGAAGAGAGTGATAGACATGCTGTGTTATATAAAGAAGATAGTGATATAGACAGGCTGTGGTCTATAATGAAGAGAGTGATATAGACATACTGTGGTCTATAATGAAGAGAGTGATATAGACAGGCTGTGGTCTATAATGAAGACAGTGATATAGCCATGCTGTGGTCTATAATGAAAAGAGTGATATAGACATGCTGTGGTCTATAATGAAGAGAGTGATATAGACAGGCTGTGGTCTATAATGAAGAGAGTGATATAGACAGGCTGTGGTCTATAATGAAGAGAGTGATATAGACAGGCTGTGGTCTATAATGAAGAGAGTGATATAGACATGCTGTGGTCTATAATGAAGAGAGTGATATAGACATGCTGTGGTCTATAATGAAGAGAGTGATATAAACAGGCTGTGGTCTATAATGAAGAGAGTGATATAGACATGCTGTGGTCTATAATGAAGAGAGTGATATAGACATGCTGTGGTCTATAATGAGGAGTGATATAGACATGCTGTAGTCTATAATGAAGAGAGTGATATAGACATGCTGTGGTCTATAATGAAGATAGTGGTATAGACAGGCTGTGGTCTATAATGAAGAGAGTGATATAGACAGGCTGTGGTCTATAATGAAGAGAGTGATATAGACATGCTGTGGTCTATAATGAAGAGAGTGATATAGACATTCTGTTGTCTATAATGAAGAGAGTGATATAGACAAACTGTGGTCTATAATAAAGAGAGTTATATAGACATGCTGTGGTCTATAATGAAGAGTTATATAGACATGCTGTGGTCAATAATGAAGAGAGTGATATAGACATGCTGTGGTCTATAATGAAGAGTGATATAGACATGCTGGGGTCTATAATGAAGAGTGATATAGACATGCTGTGGTCTATAATGAAGAGTGATATAGACATGCTGTGGTCTATAATGAAGAGTGATATAGACATGCTGTGGTCTATAATGAAGAGTGATATAGACATGCTGTAGTCTATAATGAAGAGAGTGATATAGACATGCTGGGGTCTATAATGAAGAGAGTGATATAGACATGCTGTGGTCTATAATGAAGATAGTGATATAGACAGGTTGTGGTCTATAATGAAGAGAGTGATATAGACATGCTGTGGTCTATAATGAAGAGAGTGATATAGACAGGCTGTGGTCTATAATGAAGAGAGTGATATAGACAGGCTGTGGTCTATAATGAAGAGAGTGATATAGACATTCTGTGGTCTATAATGAAGAGAGTGATATAGACATGCTGTGGTCTATAATGAAGAGTGATATAGACATGCTGTGGTCTATAATGAAGAGAATGACATAGACATGCTGTGGTCTATAATGAAGAGAGTGATATAGACATGCTGTGGTCTATAATGAAGAGAGTGATATAGACATGCTGTGGTCTATAATGAAGAGAGTGATATAGACAAACTGTGGTCTATAATCAAGAGAGTGATATAGACATGATGTGGTCTATAATGAAGAGTGATATAGACATGCTGGGGTCTATAATGAAGAGTGATATAGACATACTGTGGTCTATAATGAAGAGTGATATAGACATGCTGTGGTCTATAATGAAGAGTGATATAGACATGCTGTGGTCTATAATGAAGAGTGATATAGACTTGCTGTGGTCTGTAATGAAGAGTGATATAGACATGCTGTGGTCTGTAATGAAGAGTGATATAGACATGCTGTGGTCTATAATGAAGAGTGATATAGACATGCTGTGGTCTATAATGAAGAGTGATATAGACATGCTGTGGTCTATAATGAAGAGTGATGTAGACATTCTGTGGTCTATAATGAAGAGTGATATAGACATGCTGTAGTCTATAATGAAGAGAGTGATATAGACATGCTGGGGTCTATAATGAAGAGAGTGATATAGACATGCTGGGGTCTATAATGAAGAGTGATATAGACATGCTGTGATCTATAATGAAGAGAGTCATATAGACATGCTGTGGTCTATAATGAAGAGTGATATAGACATGCTGTGGTCTATTATGAAGAATGATATAGACATGCTGTAGTCTATAATGAAGAGAGTGATATAGACATGCTGTGGTCTATAATGAAGAGAGTGATATAGAGAGGCTGTGGTCTATAATGAAGAGAGTGATATAGACAGGCTGTGGTCTATAATGAAGAGAGTGATATAGACAGGCTGTGGTCTATAATGAAGAGAGTGATATAGACATGCTGTGGTCTATAATGAAGAGATTGATATAGACATGCTGTGGTCTATAATGAAGAGAGTGATATAGACAGGCTGTGGTCTATAATGAAGAGAGTGATAGACATGCTGTGTTATATAATGAAGATAGTAATATACACAGGCTGTGGTCTATAATGAAGAGAGTGATATAGACATACTGTGGTCTATATTGAAGTGTGTGATATAGACAGGCTGTGGTCTATAATGAAGAGAGTGATATAGACATGCTGTGGTCTATAATGAAACGAGTGATATAGACATGCTGTGGTCTATAATGAAGAGAGTGATATAGACATGCTGTGGTCTATAATGAAGAGAGTGATATAGACATGCTGTGGTCTATAATGAAGAGAGTGATATTGAGATGTTGTGGTCTATAATGAAGAGAGTGATATATACATGCTGTTGTCTATAATGAAGAGAGTGATATAGACATGCTGTGGTCTATAATGAAGAGAGTGATATATTCATGCTGTGGTCTATAATGAAGAGAGTGATATAGACATGTTGTGGTCTATAATGAAGAGTGATATAGACATGCTGGGTTCTTTAATGAAGAGTGATATCGACATGCTGTGGTCTATAATGAAGAGTGATATAGACATGCTGTGGTCTATAATGAAGAGAGTGATATAGACATGCTGTGGTCTATAATGAAGAGAGTGATATACACATGCTGTGGTCTATAATGAAGAGAGTGATATACACATGCTGTGGTCTATAATGAAGAAATATATAGACATGCTGTGGTCAATAATGAAGAGAGTGATATAGACATGCTGTGGTCTATAATGAAGAGTGATATAGACATGCTGGGTTCTATAATGAAGGGTGATATAGACATGCTGTGGTCTATAATGAAGAGAGTGATATAGACCTGCTGTGGTCTATAATGAAGAGAGTGATATAGACATGCTGTGGTCTATAATGAAGAGAGTGATATAGACATGCTGTGGTCTATAATGAAGAGTGATATAGACATGCTGTGGTTTATAATGAAGACTGATATAGACATGCTGTGGTCTATAATGAAGAGAGTTATATAGACATGCTGTGGTCTATAATGAAGAGTTATATAGACATGCTGTGGTCTATAATGAAGAGTGATATATTCATGCTGTGGTCTATAATGAAGAGTGATATAGACATGCTGGGGTCTATAATGAAGAGTGATATAGAGATGCTGTGGTCTATAATGAAGCGTTATATAGACATGCTGTGGTCTATAATGAAGAGTGATATAGACATGCTGGGGTCTATAATGAAGAGTGATATAGACATGTTGTGGTCTATAATGAGGAGTGATAATGGCATGCTGTGGTCTATAATGAAGAGTGATATAAACATGCTGTGGTCTATAATGAAGAGAGTGATATAGAGATGTTGTGGTCTATAATAAATAGAGTGATATAGAGATGTTGTGGTCTATAATGAAGAGAGTGATATAGACATGCTGTGGTCTGTAATGAAGAGAGTGATATAGACATGCTGTGGTCTGTAATGAAGAGTGATATAGACATGCTGTGGTCTATAATGAAGAGTGATATAGACGACCTGGGGTCTATAATGAAGAGTAATATAGACATGTTGTGGTCTATAATGAAGAGTGATATAGGCATGCTGTGGTCTATAATGAAGAGTGATATAAACATGCTGTGGTCTATAATGAAGAGTGATATAGACATGCTGTGGTCTGTAATGAAGAGAGTGACATAGACAGGCTGTGGTCTATAATGAAGAGAGTGATATAGACATGCTGTGGTCTATAATGAAGAGTGATATAGACATGCTGTGGTCTATAATGAAGAATGATATAGACATGCTGTGGTCTATAATGAAGAGTGATATAGACATGCTGTGGTCTATAATGAAGAGTGATATAGACATGCTGTGGTCTATAATGAAGAGAGTGATATAGACATGCTGTGGTCTATAATGAAGAGAGTGATATAGACATGCTGTGGTCTATAATGAAGAGTGATATAGACATGCTGTGGTCCATAATGAAGAGAGTGATATAGACATGCTGTAGTCTATAATGAAGGGTGATATAGACATGCTGTGGTCTATAATGAAGAGTGATATAGACATGCTGTGGTCTATAATGAAGAGTGATATAGACATGCTGTGGTCTATAATGAAGAGTGATATAGACATGCTGTGGTCTATAATGAAGAGTGATATATACATGCTGTGGTCTATAATGAAGAGAGTGATATAGACATGCTGGGGTCTATAATAAAGAGTGATATAGAGATGCTGTGGTCTATAATGAAGAGTGATATAGACATGCTGTGGTCTATAATGAAGAGTGATATAGACATGCTGTGGTCTATAATGAAGAGTGATATAGACATGCTGTGGTCTATAATGAAGAGTGATATAGACATGCTGTTGTCTATAATGAAGAATGATATAGACATGCTGTGGTCTATAATGAAGAGTGATATAGACATGCTGTGGTCTATAATGAAGAGAGTGATATAGACATGCTGTGGTGTATAATGAAGAGAGTGAAATAGACATGCTGTGGTCTATAATGAAGAGTGATATTGACATGCTGTGGTCTATAATGAAAAGAGTGATATAGACATGCTGTAGTCTATAATGAAGGGTGATATAGACATGCTGTGGTCTATAATGAAGAGTGATATAGACATGCTGTGGTCTATAATGAAGAGTGATATAGACATGCTGTGGTCTATAATGAAGAGTGATATATACATGCTGTGGTCTATAATGAAGAGTGATATATACATGCTGTGGCCTATATTGAAGAGTGATATAGACATGCTGTGGTCTATAATGAAGAGTGATATAGACACTGTGGTCGATAATGAAGAGAGTGATATAGACTTGCTGTAGTCTATAATGAAGGGTGATATAGACATGCTGTGGTCTTAAATGAAGAGTGATATAGACATGCTGTGGTCTATAATGAAGAGTGATATAGACATGCTGTGGTCTATAATGAAGAGTGATATATTCATGCTGTGGTCTATAATGAAGAGTGATATATTCATGCTGTGGTCTATAATGAAGAGTGATATAGACATGCTGGGGTCTATAATGAAGAGTGATATAGAGATGCTGTGGTCTATAATGAAGCGTTATATAGACATGCTGTGGTCTATAATGAAGAGTGATATAGACATGCTGGGGTCTATAATGAAGAGTGATATAGACATGTTGTGGTCTATAATGAGGAGTGATATAGGCATGCTGTGGTCTATAATGAAGAGTGATATAAACATGCTGTGGTCTATAATGAAGAGAGTGATATAGAGATGTTGTGGTCTATAATGAATAGAGTGATATAGAGATGTTGTGGTCTATAATGAAGAGAGTGATATATACATGCTGTTGTCTATAATGAAGAGAGTGATATATACATGCTGTGGTCTGTAATGAAGAGAGTGATATAGACATGCTGTGGTCTGTAATGAAGAGTGATATAGACATGCTGTGGTCTATAATGAAGAGTGATATAGACGAGCTGGGGTCTATAATGAAGAGTAATATAGACATGTTGTGGTCTATAATGAAGAGTGATATAGGCATGCTGTGGTCTATAATGAAGAGTGATATAAACATGCTGTGGTCTATAATGAAGAGAGTGATATAGACATGCTGTGGTCTGTAATGAAGAGAGTGACATAGATATGCTGTGGTCTATAATGAAGAGAGTGATATAGACATGCTGTGGTCTATAATGAAGAGTGATATAGACATGCTGTGGTCTATAATGAAGAATGATATAGACATGCTGTGGTCTATAATGAAGAGTGATATAGACATGCTGTGGTCTATAATGAAGAATGATATAGACATGCTGTGGTCTATAATGAAGAGAGTAATATAGACATGCTGTGGTCTAAAATGAAGAGAGTGATATAGACATGCTGTGGTCTATAATGAAGAGTGATATAGACATGCTGTGGTCCATAATGAAGAGAGTGATATAGACATGCTGTAGTCTATAATGAAGGGTGATATAGACATGCTGTGGTCTATAATGAAGAGTGATATAGACATGCTGTGGTCTATAATGAAGAGTGATATAGACATGCTGTGGTCTATAATGAAGAGTGATATAGACATGCTGTGGTCTATAATGAAGAGTGATATATACATAATGTGGTCTATAATGAAGAGAGTGATATAGACATGCTGGGGTCTATAATAAAGAGTGATATAGAGATGCTGTGGTCTATAATGAAGAGTGATATAGACATGCTGTGGTCTATAATGAAGAGTGATATAGACATGCTGTGGTCTATAATGAAGAGTGATATAGACATGCTGTGGTCTATAATGAAGAGTGATATAGACATGCTGTGGTCTATAATGAAGAGAGTGATATAGACATGCTGTGGTCTATAATGAAGAGAGTGATATAGACATGCTGTGGTCTATAATGAAGAGTGATATAGACATGCTGTGGTCCATAATGAAGAGAGTGATATAGACATGCTGTAGTCTATAATGAAGGGTGATATAGACATGCTGTGGTCTATAATGAAGAGTGATATAGACATGCTGTGGTCTATAATGAAGAGTGATATAGACATGCTGTGGTCTATAATGAAGAGTGATATAGACATGCTGTGGTCTATAATGAAGAGTGATATATACATGCTGTGGTCTATAATGAAGAGAGTGATATAGACATGCTGGGGTCTATAATAAAGAGTGATATAGAGATGCTGTGGTCTATAATGAAGAGTGATATAGACATGCTGTGGTCTATAATGAAGAGTGATATAGACATGCTGTGGTCTATAATGAAGAGTGATATAGACATGCTGGGGTCTATAATGAAGAGTGATATAGACATGCTGAGGTCTATAATGAAGAGTGATGTAGAGATGCTGTGGTCTATAATGAAGAGTGATATAGACATGCTGTGGTCTATAATGAAGAGTGATATAGACATGCTGTGGTCTATAATGAAGAGAGTGATATAGACATGCTGTGGTCTATAATGAAGAGAGTGATATAGACATGCTGTGGTCTATAATGAAGAGTGATATAGACATGCTGTGGTCCATAATGAAGAGAGTGATATAGACATGCTGTAGTCTATAATGAAGGGTGATATAGACATGCTGTGGTCTATAATGAAGAGTGATATAGACATGCTGTGGTCTATAATGAAGAGTGATATAGACATGCTGTGGTCTATAATGAAGAGTGATATAGACATGCTGTGGTCTATAATGAAAAGAGTGATATAGACATGCTGTAGTCTATAATGAAGGGTGATATAGACATGCTGTGGTCTATAATGAAGAGTTATATAGACATGCTGTGGTCTATAATGAAGAGTGATATAGACATGCTGTGGTCTATAATGAAGAGTGATATATACATGCTGTGGTCTATAATGAAGAGTGATATAGACATGCTGGGGTCTATAATGAAGAGTGATATAGAGATGCTGTGGTCTATAATGAAGAGTGATATAGACATGCTGTGGTCTATAATGAAGAGTGATATAGACATGCTGTGGTCTATAATGAAGAGAGTGATATAGACATGCTGTGGTCTATAATGAAGAGAGTGAAATAGACATGCTGTGGTCTATAATGAAGAGTGATATAGACATGCTGTGGTCTATAATGAAAAGAGTGATATAGACATGCTGTAGTCTATAATGAAGGGTGATATAGACATGCTGTGGTCTATAATGAAGAGTGATATAGACATGCTGTGGTCTATAATGAAGAGTGATATATACATGCTGTGGTCTATAATGAAGAGTGATATATACATGCTGTGGTCTATAATGAAGAGTGATATAGACATGCTGGGGTCTATAATGAAGAGTGATATAGACGTGCTGTGGTCTATAATGAAGAGAGTGATATAGACATGCTGTGGTCTATAATGAAGAGAGTGATATAGACATGCTGTGGTCTATAATGAAGAGAGTGATATAGACATGCTGGGGTCTATAATGAAGAGTGATATAGAGATGCTGTGGTCTATAATGAAGAGTGATTTAGACATGCTGCGGTCTATAATGAAGAGAGTGATATTGACATGCTGTGGTCTATAATGAAGAGTGATATAGAGATGCTGTGGTCTATAATGAACAGTGATATAGACATGCTGTGGTCTATAATGAAGAGTGATATAGACATGCTGTGGTCTATAATGAAGAGTGATATAGACATGCTGGGGTCTATAATGAAGAGTGATATAGACATGCTGGGGTCTATAATGAAGAGTGATATAGAGATGCTGTGGTCTATAATGAAGAGTGATATAGACATGCTGTGGTCTATAATGAAGAGTGATATAGACATGCTGTGGTCTATAATGAAGAGTGATATATAGACATGCTGTGGTCTATAATGAAGAGTGATATAGACATGCTGTGTTCTATAATGAAGAGTGATATAGACATGCTGTGGTCTATAATGAAGAGTGATATAGACATGCTGTGGTCTATAATGAAGAGTGATATAGACATGCTGGGGTCTATAATGTGTCACCGTTGTGTGATGTGTAAAGAGAGGTCCCCTACCTCCGTCATCAAACATCCACCAGACGTCAATGGTTCCTTTGCCCTGTTTCCTCTGGAACTGAGTGCTGGTGGACACCAGCCTTTCATTCACCACCACTACTTGGGGAGACTGGGGGGTCGTCACTGATGCTGGGGGAGGGGGGAGAGAAAAGAGAACACATTAGCAATGTGTTTAATAATACAGTACAAGTCATTTACCACCATGTACGCTCAGTTCCTATGATCATTTCATCCATCTCTCTGCGCCTCTCTCTCTCTGTCTGTTTCTCTCTCTCGGTCTCCCTCTCTTATCTCTCTTTCTCTCTGTATGTCTCTTATCTCTCCCTCTCTTTTCCACTCCCTCTGTGTGTGTGTGTGTGTGTGTGTGTGTGTGTGTGTGTGTGTGTGTGTGTGTGTGTGTGTGTGTGTGTGTGTGTGTGTGTGTGTGTGTGTGTGTGTGTGTGTGTGTGTGTGTGTGTGTGTGTGTGTGTGTGTGTGTTGGTGCATGCCCTTGTGCATGTGCGTATGTGTGTGTTTACGTGTGCATGCGTGTGTGTGTGCGTGATCTGGTACCTCTCGAAGTGAGGCCTTGTGTAGATAAGTTCCGTGACTTCCTGAAGATGGATTTCCCCTTATTCTCCTCAGCCAGCTCTTCTTTCTCCAGATCCTTCTGCTCCTGGGCCTCTCTCTCCTTCTCCTCTGGAGGGCGGTAGAGAGACACGTTACAACAGGGTTCTACTCATCATTAGTGCACATCGTAGCCAGAGCAAAACGTTCTGCGATGGAAAACCAAAATGAAGAAAACCAAAATGAAGTTTAGCTCGTCCCTCCCTGTTTCAGTCCATTTTCTCCTGGGTTGTCCCAAGTGAATACGACCCATCACCTTAGACCACTGTGTCCCAAACCTCTCCTGGGGGACCACCACAGAGTTTATAAGAAAAAATAAATAATTTAACCTTTATTTAACTAGGCAAATCAGTTAAGAACAAATTCTTATTTATAATGACGGCCTACACCGGCAAAACCCAGATAACGCTGGGCCAATTGTGCGCCGCCCTATGGGAATCCCAATCACGGCCGGTTGTGACACAGCCTGGATTCAAACCCGGGTGTCTGTAGTGACGCCTTAGACTGCTGCGCCACTCGGTAGCCCACATGGTTGTTCTAACCCTGCACTAACACATCCATCAACTAATCCTCAAGCCCTGGAGTGGTTGAATAAGGTGTGTTAGTGCTGGGCTGGAACTAAAGCCAGCAAACCCTGTATCTCTCCAGGACAGGAGTAACTACTAGATTAGTGTATCTATAACTCCTGGGGAGTGTCTCAAATGGCACTCTATTCCCTATATAGTGCACTACTTCTGACTAGGGCCCATAGCCCTGCAGTGGCTCTGTTGGTAACAGCTTATTCAGTAGATGTTATTGCTAGGGGCTGATTAGATATGACCTTCATCTACTGCCTCTGATCTATGGACCAAAGAGCTTTCCTTATCAACTTGATCAGTTTTGTCAATGTTATCAATAGTCATTGTATGATTGGGGTTGTTATATGGAAACAGCCACACAACAAACCATGAGGAGATGATTTGTGGTGTTTTTCTGACAAAGTGGGTGTACTTTAACCAGTACTAAATCTATATAACAGCTCTATTTATATCACAGGCCCCGAGGCTGGAGTATTCTGACTGCTTCTGTTTAATACATGGTGGTGTGTGTGTGTGTGTGTGTGTGTGTGTGTGTGTGTGTGTGTGTGTGTGTGTGTGTGTGTGTGTGTGTGTGTGTGTGTGTGTGTGTGTGTGTGTGTGTGTGTGTGTGTGTGTGTGTGTGTGTGTACTCACCCTGAGCCTTTATGATGTGTGAGATGTCCAGTCCCTGGTTCATCCTTAGTACCACGGTTCCGTACTCAAAGTCAAATGCATCGCTAAAAACACACACCCGGCACAGGACACACACTTTAATAACACACAGTTAGCACTTATCTTGGCTTATTTTGTGTGTGTGTTTACACTGAATACTGGGTGGTTGACCATTCTTGATACACATGGGAAACGGTTGAGTGTGAAAAACCCAGCAGCGTTGCAGTTCTTGACACAAACCGGTGCACCTGGCACCTACAACAATACCCCGTTCAAAGGCACTTAAAAGTTTTGTCTTGACCGTTCTCCCTCTGAATGGCACACGTACAATCCTTGTCTGAATTGTCTCAAGGCTTAAAAATCCTTATTTAACCTGTCTCCTCCCCTTCATCTACACTGATTGAAGTAGATTTAAAAGGTGACATCAATAAGGGATCATAGCTTTCACCTGGATTCACCTGGTCAGTCTACGTCATGGAAAGAACAGGTGTTCCACTCAGTGTATGAGTGTAACTTACTGCAGTATTCCTACATAGCTCTGTACGCCGGCTGTGCCTGCTGTCCTCCAGTCCTTCTTGAAGCCCATCATCAGAATGTTGGGTTTCAGACGACCCAGACCTGATGCCTAGAACAGAGAGGGACAACAGGTTATAGCACACAGGCTGATCCTGAAAGACTTACACTACCTGCATTCATGCAGACCTGGGACAAAACATGGAAAATACTTAGAGCTTTCCTGCCTGGTACAATAAAACCAATGGAATAATCTCCAAACTGCAAACGTCACCCACCCTACATGCTGGTCAACTTAAATCAAGGTCGCGTTTGGAAGTATTTGACATGATATGTATTTGACTCCAAGACCGCATCCCACTCAGAAAGGTTTGAAACCTTCCAAAAAAATTAAGTGTTTCCACTTTCCAGCAATCACAGTCTTTTAATAATGAAAAGTACATTCCAAAACACAGAAGTTGAGAATAGCCTAGTAAACCATACTATAAAGTTCTTAGTTTCACAGCCTGATTAACCTCCCTGATCTCTGAAGAGGTACAGTGCCTTCGGAAAGTATTCCGACCCCTCGACTTTTTCCACATTTTGTTACGTTACAGCCTTATTCTAAAATGGATTAAATAAATATAAAATCCTCAGCAATCTACACAGAATTCTCCATAATGACAGAGCGAAAACAGGTTTTTAGAAACATTTGTGAATGAATAAAATGTAAAAAACAGATACCTTATTTACATAGGTATTCAGACCCTTTGCTATGAGACTCGAAATTGAGCTCAGGTGCATCCTCTCTCCATTGATCATCCGTGAGATGTTTCTAAAATTTGATTGGAGTCCACCTGTGGTAAATTCAATTGATTGGACATGATTTGGAAAGGCACACACCTGTCTATATAAGGTCCCACAGTTGAGTGCATGTCAAAGCAAAAACCAAGCCATGAGGTCGAAGGAATTGTCCCTAGACCTCTGAGACAGGATTGTGTCGAGGCACAGATCTGGGGAAGGTTACCAACATTTCTGCAGCATTGAATGTCCCCAAGAAAACAGTGACCTCCATCATTTTTAAATGGAAGAAGTTTGGAATCACCAACACTCTTCCTAGAGCTGTCCGCCCGGCCAAACTGATCAATCGGGGAGAAGGGCCTTGGTCAGGGAGGTTACCAAGAACCCTATGGTCACTCTGCCAGAGCTCTAGAGTTCCTCTGTGGAGATGGGAGAACCTTCCAGAAGGACGACCATCTCTGCAGCACTCTAGTGTGTTAATCACTGATAGACTATAGTTCTCTTTAATCTGGCTTCTCTTTAGTAAAAGGCTCATGACAGCCCGCTTGGAGTTTGCCAAAGGGCACCTAAAAACTCTCAGAGAATGAGAAACAAGATTCTCTGATCTGATGAAACCAAGATTGAACTCTTTGGCCTGAATGCCTAGCGTCACGTCTGGAGGAAACCTGGCACCATCCCTACGGTGAAGCACGGTGGTGGCAGCATCATGCTGTGGGGATGTTTTTCAGCGGCAGGGACTGGGAGACTGGTCAGGATCGAGGGAAAGATAAACGGAGCAAAGTACAGAGAGATCCTTGATGAAAACCTGCACCAGATTGCTCAGGACCTCAGACTGGGGTGAAGGTTCACCTTCCAATAGGAAAAAGACCCTAAGCACACAGCCAAGACAATGCAGGAATGGCTTCGAGACAAGTCTCTGAATGTCCTTGAGTGGCCCAGCCAGAGCCCGGACTTGAACCAATTGAACATCTCTGGAGAGATATGAAAATAGCTGTGCAGCAACGCTCCCCATCCAACCTGGCAGAGTTTGAGAGGATCTGCAGAGAAGAATGGGAGAAACTCCCTTAACACAGATGTGCCAAGCTTGTAGCGTCATACCCAAGAAGACGCTGTAATCGCTGCCAAAGGTGCTTCAACAAAGTACTGAGTAAAGGGTCTGAATACTTATCTAAATGTAATATTTCAGTTTATTTTTAATAAATTAGCAAACATTTCTAAAAACCTGTTTTTGCTTTGTCATTATTGGGTATTGTGTCTAGATTGACGAGGGGAAAAACTATTTAATCCATTTTAGAATAAGGCTGTAACGTAACAAAATGTGGAAATAGTCTGAATACTGGAAATAGGGGTCTGAATACTTTCCGAAGGCACTGTATTTGTCTGCAGGATCTCATTCACCATTGTGCTAATCACTGATAGACTATAGTTCTCTTTAATCTGGCTTCTCTTTAAAGCTAGCACTCCTCTTGACCACCCACACCACTCAACACAGTCTTATCTCTGTTCCAATGTGATAAAGACAACCATAAATGGACCATAACTCTATCTTCTCCTCTCCCTCCCTCATTAACTAAGACACCAGTTCTCTCTGGGCTGAGCTGGGCTGGACTGAAGGGAGGGAGAAAAGCTGTAGTCAAGACTGGGCTACGCTGCTACGCTGCTCTTGTTTCTTATGCTTTAGCACTCATCTCAGCTAGCATAGCCTGTTGTGGCTTACATGTGAAAATGAAGTAACTTTCATCCCAAAATGTTAGACAACCAACCTAACCTGTCCTCTAGTCTAGTTAACTTTGAACCATGACATGTTGTTGTCATGGTAACAGCTGAATAGTCAGGTTATATAGAAAACAGTTTTAACCTCAAAGTAGAAGTTAAACATTATCAGATAAAATATTGAATTTGGCGTTTACTATTATAGCCCATAGAAACGCATTGAATAAAAATAAGGTTTTGAATTGTCTGTCCTATATCTAGGAGATATTAGAAATATCGTAACTCCATGCTTCTATCCGTTTGTATCGGTTACCTTCAGACGAGTCCCGTGACACCTGTGGGTGTTGTAGCAAAACTGAGAACACCATCGTGTTCGTGAGTCTCCCCTTTCCATAGTAGTTTCCATAGTTTGTAGGGTCTTCGGACCCTACTGACTTTTTCATGAGAAAAATGGTCTCATGGTCTGACAAACACCGCTGTAGCTCGGCCACCTTCCACCGCAGATGCGGAAGGGTGACAGGCCTGCGGTGGATTGAGATGCAGCCCATGCAGAAACTGATATCTCTAGCTTAAACTGATGGATTTTGATGGGGATTTTTTTATTATGTTGCTTAGATTGATGCAATAGACTCTTAAGGATTAACCATTAGGCTTGATATCTCCATAAATTGATTTATTGTACTCATGTAAGAGGCAATAATAAAAGCAGTATAGAAAGCCTTCCTATCAAAGTGTGTGTGTGTGTGTGTGTCTATTATAAATGATTAATCCATGTGTAGGTTCCTGCAGTAGTCATTAACTACCACAGAGTCGTACCCCAGGTGTACCCCATATATGTGTATGGGAGACAATTCTACGCTGATATGTGTATCTATTAGAGGTGATTATATGTCCAGGTAGTAGATGTGGAGGTGTACCTGCAGGAGGTTCTCAGTTCCCTGTCTGAAGGAGTCACAGGCCACTGCAGCGTAGAAGGCTTTTCTCTTCTTCTTATTCAGCCACATCTGGTTCTTCTCCATTCCAGCGTTCACATCTGTCAATGTCTCTGTCCTGGGGCCCTGGGGAGAGATAGGAGGGGATATTATATTATCTCATAGCGCTGTGTGTGTGAAGGAGGAATTGAAGGATGAAGAACTTGGTGACTTTAATAAAATGTCTGTCCTCTTACCACAAAGACTTCACATGTGAGACAGAGTCCATAGTTCTTAGTGAAACAATGAGCCAGGTCCAGGAGGGCCGGTCTGTTTTTAGGTGCTCCTGTCAGCACCATACACTGAGGTCTGAGGAGGGGGGGTAACACACACACAGAGAGCGAGACACACACACACACACACACACACAGAGAGACACACACAGACACAAACACAGGGAGAGAGAGAGACACACACACACACAGAGACATATATACACACACACAAACACAGAGAGAGAGAGACACACACACAGTTAGCTAAATCACATTATCATTAGTCTTCTTAACATTCTACACTTTCAGGTTAGAATGCAGAGCAGTATTGTATCTGTCCCCTTCTTTCAATTTCACCTCTAACCATGAACAGAGTAGGTTTTCCTCCACTTGCCATCCATCAGCATAGTGAGAGGTATAATACCAGTGGCTTCTGTTGGCTCTTACCTGAAGTTCTTAACATGGTCCTCTACTCCGGTCAGTGACAGAGCGTTGTTGACCGCGCTGACAAACGTCACGGCCTGAGTGGACGAGCCCCAGTTCACATCTGAGGACAACAGAACACACTGATGTTAACACTGAACTTAGAGATGCTATGTATATCATATGTAGGAGCTATGTACATCTTATGTCATCCCTATGTACTCCTTCCTTTATCATAGTATTACTTTTGGCCAGCCCAGGCCTCCCATGTGGTAATGTACACTGGTTCTTTGTGTGTGACTGGTTCATATGTATTCTAATGTCACCTTGATGCAAATCAATGTCTGTGTCTCACTTGGCTTCTTGACGGTGACGTAGACATAGAGGAAGATCTCGATTGCGTAGGTGAGGAGAGCAGCCCACCAGTTGATGACAAACATCACACCACAGCAGAGCACCGCTCCAAACAGAGACAGCCACATGTTGTAGTACCTGTACGCTGGCCTCCAGCCTACACAGGGGAGAGATCACAGGAGACAACAGTTAGAGAGTTAGAGAGAGAGTTAGAGAGAGAGAGAGATTTAGAGAGAGAGAGTGAGAGAGAGAGTACCTGGGGACTTGGCGTATGAAGCGTGGAAGCAGGAGAAGTTGATGAGGGCGTACGATGCCAGGAAGAAGTTGGAGATGATGGGAGCGATGACGTTCAGATCAGCTACACACACACACACACACACACACACACACACACACACACACACACACACACCACACACACACACACACACACACACACACACACACACACAGAGAGAGAAAGAGAGAGAGACACACACACAAACACACAGAGAGAGAGACACACACAAACACACAGAGAGAGAGAGACACACACAAACACACACAGAGAGAGAGACACACAAACACACAGAGAGACACACAAACACACAGAGAGAGAGACACACATACACACAAACACACACAGAGAGAGAGACACACACACAGAGAGAGAGACACACACACAGAGAGAGAGACACACACGCAGAGAGAGAGACACACACACAAACACAGAGAGAGAGAGACACACACAGAGAGACACACACAAACACACAGAGAGAGAGACACACACAAACACACACAGAGACACACACACAGAGAGAGAGAGACACACACAAACACAGAGAGACACACACAAACACACACAGAGACACACACACAAACACACACACAGAGAGAGAGAGACACAACACAGATTCACTTGAGTTGTTTGTGACATTACCAATATTAAACTAATTGGCGACTGTGGTTTATCTTAAATGTGTGTAGTGACCTCACTCACCGATGATTATGAAGGCGACAGCGATGATGAAGGTCAGAACGTAGCCTCTGATTGGCTCGTTGTTCTTGCCGTGTCCCTTGGCGAAGAACTTCAGTGCAGTGTAGATGTTGTCTTTACACAGAGCCTGAGAGGAGGAAGAGGAGGAGGAGGAGGAAGAGGTGGGGGGCGAGAAGGAGCAGGAAGAGAAGGGTGGATGAAGAGGTGGGGGAGGAGGGAGAGAGAGGTAGAGGAGGGAGGAGTGGGAGTTAGCTGATTGTAACATAGTTTGACAGTTGTTGTCATCTGGCTAGAAGGAACATGAAAAAGAGAACCGCCGGTCACAAGGTGGGGCTCTGTTTCACTCATCATAGACCTTGTAGTAGCACCTGGAACCCTCAGAGCTGAGGAATGAGGATCAAGTGAGCAGACAGGTGATAGACAGTAGTAGTGTGACTGACCTGGAAGACTTTGGGTGCGCTGACGAGGGAGGCGAGGGCAGAGGAGAGGGTGGCAGAGAAGGTTCCTGCTGTGATGAGAGGACCGAACCCTGACACCATGGTCATCACCTGGGGAGGAGGAGACACAGGGGCCGTTTACTTTCACCGGACTGTGTGTGTGCGTGTGTGTGTGTGTGTGTGTGTGTGGTTTTGTTGTGTGTTGTAGTGAGTGTTCCATTTCTGTGTTGTTGTACTGAATGTGTAACTGTGTTGTTTGATTGTTGTTACATTATGGTTGTTGTTGTTGTTGTACCTGGAAGTTGTTCATGGAGCCAAACTTGCAGCTGTTGACATCACAGGAGGAGAAGTTCCATCCCTGCTCACAGGCAGCAGTGTTGGTACCATTACACAACATGTCCATCCCTGTGGCAATGGTGTCGTTGATGTTTCCTGTTGCATCACGCACCACCGTGGCAGCTGCTCAATTAGAAAACAGAACAGACACAACATTTAGGGAGGGTTTCGTGTGTGCGTGTGTGTGCGTGCGCGTGCGTGCAATCCTTACAGACACAGAGGGCGACTCCCAGGTATGTGACTCCAGTGATGAGGATGGCCAGCAGGGTTCCTTTAGGGAGAGCATCCTGGGGATCCTGCAGGAGAACCAGAGATATAGACACCATCGTTAACAACAGCAGAAGTGATAGCTGGAGGAAACAGTTATACTGATATAACGTGGTTTGGGTCTATGGGATCATTATTCTCTGTTGTTTAAAATGAAGGTGCCTGTTCACAGACACAATAAAGAGTATTTCTCTCTCTCTTTCGCCATCCACCTCTCTCTCTCTTAATCTCCCCTTCACCCTCTCTTTCCTCTCCAGTGTTGGGGAAGCTACTCTGAAAATATAGTTTACCAAGCTACCAATGACTTCACACAGGAAGAAGTTGTGCTACAGTAAAGCTACCCTAAAGAGAAATATACAGTAGTTTATAAAGCTACCCTAAAGAGAAATATACAGTAGTTTATAAAGCTACCCTAAAGAGAAATATACAGTCGTTTATAAAGCTACTTTGAAAAAGTATTTCACTACATCCAAACTACTTCGTGAAAATAATCATATCTGAAATGTCATAATATAATGTTAAGAAACATGACTACAAGAACACATTGCTCTGGAGTCAGATGTTAACAGTGAACTGAGATCTGTGTGGTCAGGCAGAGGAAAATAGTGGGTCATTTGTGAAATAGTCATTTTTTTGCCCTTCATACCTTCAGGTCTCCAGAGATGTTAGCTCCGGCCAGGATACCCGTGGCAGCAGGGAAGAAGATGGCGAACACAGAGAAGAACGTCTCTCCATCTCGGAAGTCCGGCGGTAAGTTCTCCATAAATATTTTGGCTGTGGGGGAGAAAGAGAAGAGAATAGATGTGGATGAGAAGGGTGTCTCTGTGTCAAACTGGTGTTTCTGTCTTTGTGTGTCATTTGACAGAGAATAGAAAAGTACATGAACTGACCATGTGACCTGAGCAGGACAAACTCAGGGCTCTACTCATGAAAGTAATATAGCTTGATTATAAATGTGAGCATTATAAAGGTTATATATTTGATGAATTCCTCTATCTATATGAAGGAAACCTCTGTTGTTGCCTCACCGTCATAGTTAAAGAATCCTTTGGACTTCTTGTCGGTGGAGGCTGGGATGCCGGTTCCTACGAAGACGTTGGCGATGGCAACCAGGAGGATGATCAGTAGACCGATCTGAGCCTGAAGAGACAGGACATCAACAGGTTAGTCTGGGTTACAAAGCTTCCATATGAAACTAGAGGACAGTTACAAGGTCACACCATTCCTCTCCAACAGTTGAAGAGGACAAACCGACTGTGATACAGAACTGAACACACACTGATCTCAGTTACGATCAATATCAGACATGGAATTGAACGATGTCAAGTTGATATCAGTTGATACATTTTCTGCTAGAAACATGGGGATTTGAACCATACTGTATGTGGATCTGTCTCTAGTGCAGTGCAGCATAGTGAGAGTAACATAATGTAGTGTAGTGTATGTGTTGTATATTATATAATGCAGTGGTGTAGTATAATGTAGCGTTGAGTAGTGTATTATAATGTAGCTTAGCGAAGTATAATGTAGTGTAGCGTAGTATAGTGTAGCGTAGTATAGTGTAGTGTAGCATAGTACAATGTAGTGTAGCGTAGTGTAGTGTAGCATAGCATAGTGTAGTATAATGTAGTGTAGTGTAGCATAATGTGGTATAATGTTGTGTAGAATAATATAGTGTAGTATAATGTAATGTAGAGTAGAGTAGCGTAGTGTAATTTAATGTAGCGTAGGGTAGTGTAGTGTAGTATAATGTAATGTAGTGTAGCATAATGTAATGTAGCGTAGAGTAGTATAATGTAATGTAGTATAATGTAATGTAGCGTAGAGTAGGATAATGTAATGTAGAGTAGCGTAGCGTAGAGTAGTATAATGTAATGTAGCGAAGAGTAGTATAATTTAATGTAGAGTAGTGTAATGTAGCGTAGAGTGGTATATTGTAATGTAGAGTAGTATAATGTAATGTAGCGTAGAGTAGTGTAATGTAGCGTAGAGTAGTATAATGTAATGTAGCGTAGCATAGAGTAGTATAATGTAATGTAGAGTAGTATAATGTAATGTAGCGTAGATTAGAGTAGTATAATGTAATGTAGCGTAGCGTAGTATAATGTAATGTAGCATAGAGCGTAGAGTAGTGTAATGTATCGTAGAGTAGTATAATGTAATGTAGCGTAGAATAGAATAATGTAATGTAGAGTAGTATAATGTAATGTAGAGTAGTGTAATTTAGCGTAGAGTAATGTAATGTAGCGTAGAGTAGTATAATGTAATATAGCATAATGTCATTTAGCGTAGAGTAGTGTAATGTAATGGAGCGTAGAGTAGAGTAGTGTAATGTAGCGTGGAATTGTATACTGTAATGTAGCGTAAAGTAGCATAATGTCATTTAGCGTAGAGTAGTGTAATGTAATGGAGCGTAGAGTAGAGTAGTGTAATGTAGCGTGGAATTGTATACTGTAATGTAGCGTAAAGTAGTATAATGTAGTGTAGCGTAGAGTAGTATAATGTAATGTAGCATAGAGTAGCGTAGAGTTGTATAATGTAGTGAAGAGTAGTATAATGTAATGTTGCGTAGAGTAGTATAATGTAATGTTGCGTAGAGTAGTATAATGTAATGTTGCGTAGAGTAGTATAATGTAGTGTAGCGTAGAGTAGTATAATGTAATGTAGCATAAAGTAGTATAATGTAATGTAGCGTAGAGTAGTATAATTTAGCATAGTTTAGTATAAGGTAATGTAGCATAGAGTAGCATAGAGTAGTATAATGTAATGAAGTGTAGATTAGCATAGAGTTGCGTAGAGTAGTATAATGTAGTGTAGCGTAGAGCAGTATAATGTAATGTAGAGTAGAGTAGTGTAATGTAGAGTAGTATAATGTAATGTCGCGTAGAGTAGTATAATGTAATGTTGAGTAGAGTAGTATAATGTAGCGTAGAGTAGTAAAATGTTATGTAGAGTAGAGTAGTGTAATTTAGCGTAGAATAGTATAATGTAATGTAGCGTAGAGTAGCTTAGAGTAGTATAATGTAATGTAGCGTAGAGTAGTATAATGTAATGTAGCTTAGAGTAGTATAATGTAATGTAGCATAGAGTAGTATAATATAATGTAGCGTAGCGTAGAGTAGTATAATGTAATGAAGCGTAGATTAGCATAGAGTTGCGTAGAGTAGTATACTGTAATGTAGCGTAGAGTAGTATAATGTAGTGTAGCGTAGAGTAGTATAATGTAATGTAGCGTAGAGTTGTGTAATGTAGCGTAGAGTAGTATACTGTAATGTAGAGTAGCGTAGAGTAGTATAATATAATGTAGCGTAGAGTTGTATAATGTAGCGTAGAGTAGTATAATGTAATGTAGAGTAGTATAATTTAGCGTAGAGTAGTATAAGGTAATGTATCGTAGAGTAGTGTAGAGTAGTATAGTGTAACGTAGCGTAGAGTAGTATAATGTAATGTAGCGTAGAGTAGTGTGATGTAGAGTAGTATACTGTAATGTAGCGTAGAGTAGAGTAGTGTAATGTAGCTTAGAGTAGCATACTGTAATGTAGAGTTGTGTAATGAAGCTTAGAGTAGTATAATGTAATGTAGAGTAGTATAATGTAAGGTAGCGTAGAGTAGTATAATGTAATGTAGAGTAGAATAGTGTAATGTAGAGTAGTATAATGTAATGTAGCATAGAGTAGTATAATGTAATGGAGCATAGAGTAGTTTCATGTAATGTAGAGTAGTGTATTTTAGCATAGAGTAGTATACTGTAATGTAGAGTAGAGTAGTATAATGTAATGTAGCATAGAATAGTATAATGTAATGTAGAGTAGTGTAATGTAGCGTAGAGTAGTATACTGTAATGTAGAGTAGTGTAATGTAGCGTAGTATAATGTAATGTAGCGTAGTGTAATGTAGCGTAGTATAATGTAATGTAGCGTAGTGTAGTATAATGTAGTGTAGTTTAGTATAGTGTTGTATAATGTAGTGTTGTGTAATGTAGTGTTGTATAATGTAGTATGATGTCGTGTTGTTTATTTCAGTGTAGTTTAATGTAGTGTAGTATAATGTAATGTAGCATAGTCTAGTATAATGTAGTATAATGTAGTGTTGTATAGTGTAGTGTAGTTTAATGTAGTGTAGTATAATGTAATGTAGCGTAGTGTTGCTTAGCGTTGTGTAGTATCTCACCTTGGCCTCCCACTCCATCCCGGCCACTGAGATCCCCAGCAGCAGTACCACCGAGATACAGCCAATGATCCTGATGTCATTCAGCTCATCTATCATGATGGCATCGTTTTCCTGTAGAGGAAAGGAGGGGGAGAGAGAGGTGGAGAGAGAGATGCACAGGGAAAGGTAGAGAGAGGGGGGAAAGGGAGAGAGGGACCACTGTCAGTGATCTGACACACACACACACACAGACACAGACACACACACACACACACACACACACACACACACACACACACACACACACACACACACACACACACACAGATGTTACGTACCTTGAGTAGGTCCACCACAGTCTCTGCAAAGCCCACCACGTACATCGCCACGGCAACAGCGTTAGCGAAGGCGAAGATGAGACCGATGGAACCGCCAAACTCTGGTCCCAGACTACGTGATATCAGGTAGTACGCCCCTCCTGGAAACCAATCAGTCAATCACTCAATCAATCAATCAATCAATCAATCAATCAGTCATTCTTCATTCCTATACTTGTACATACAGTGGACACAGAGCAGGTAGGGAGCGGGGATAATAACATTCCTATACTTGTACATACAGTGGACACAGAGCAGGTAGGGAGCGGGGATAATAACATTCCTATACTTGTACATACAGTGGACACAGAGCAGGTAGGGAGTGGGGATAATAATATTCCTATACTTGTACATACAGTGGACACAGAGCAGGTAGGGAGCGGGGATAATAACATTCCTATACTTGTACATACAGTGGACACAGAGCAGGTAGGGAGCGGGGATAATAACATTCCTATACTTGTACATACAGTGGACACAGAGCAGGTAGGGAGTGGGGATAATAATATTCCTATACTTGTACATACAGTGGACACAGAGCAGGTAGGGAGCGGGGATAATAACATTCCTATACTTGTACATACAGTGGACACAGAGCAGGTAGGGAGCGGGGATAATAACATTCCTATACTTGTACATACAGTGGACAGAGAGCAGGTAGGGAGTGGGGATAATAATATTCCTATACTTGTACATACAGTGGACACAGAGCAGGTAGGGAGCGGGGATAATAACATTCCTATACTTGTACATACAGTGGACACAGAGCAGGTAGGGAGTGGGGATAATAACATTCCTATACTTGTACATACAGTGGACACAGAGCAGGTAGGGAGTGGGGATAATAATATTCCTATACTTGTACATACAGTGGACACAGAGCAGGTAGGGAGTGGGGATAATAACATTCCTATACTTGTACATACAGTGGACACAGAGCAGGTAGGGAGCGGGGATAATAACATTCCTATACTTGTACATACAGTGGACACAGAGCAGGTAGGGAGTGGGGATAATAACATTCCTATACTTGTACATACAGTGGACACAGCAGGTAGGGAGCGGGGATAATAACATTCCTATACTTGTACATACAGTGGACACAGAGCAGGTAGGGAGCGGGGATAATAACATTCCTATACTTGTACATACAGTGGACACAGAGCAGGTAGGGAGTGGGGATAATAACATTCCTATACTTGTACATACAGTGGACACAGAGCAGGTAGGGAGCGGGGATAATAACATTCCTATACTTGTACATACAGTGGACACAGAGCAGGTAGGGAGCGGGGATAATAACATTCCTATACTTGTACATACAGTGGACACAGAGCAGGTAGGGAGCGGGGATAATAATATTCCTATACTTGTACATACAGTGGACACAGAGCAGGTAGGGAGCGGGGATAATAACATTCCTATACTTGTACATACAGTGGACAGTCATTGAGAACAACCTTAGAGCTCTCCTTGTTCTTTCCAACATTGTCTCATGTTGATAATGTGTTGATCTCCTGTATAAAGCCTCACTACTGTTATTTTACTGCTGCTCTTTAATTATTTGTTATTTTTCTTCTTTTTTTTTTTATTACTTATCTGTTTTTTTTACTTAGCACTTATTTTTTTCAAAACTGCATTGTTGGTTAAGGACTTGTAAGTAAGCATTTCACTGTAAGGTCTACCTACACCTGTTGTATTCGGCGCATGTGACAAATAACATTTGATTTGATTTGGTTGACTCACCTCCTCGTACCACTCCATTGGTGCAGATAGCAGACATGGAGAGACCTGTGACAGTGGTCACCACACAGCTCAGAGCAATGACCACAATGCCCAGACCTAAAACAGAAAATACCAGTTAATCCAACTCACCCCTGCTCAGGCCATTTACAGTCTGTCTACATGTGATAGCATACAATGCTTTCCAAAGTTTGAATTCCACGCTGAAATGTCTTTCTTTTCTTCTTAAAGATGGTCCTCCAGCAATTTTGGAACTTGTACTGTTGAAAAGTGATATAAATACAGTAAAGTACAAAAAATAAAGGGTAAAAAATATGTTTTGAGCAAAATAGTTTTTTTTTTTAAACACAACTGCAAACTTCAAGGAGTTGGTCTGATGGGAAGTTGTGATGTCATCGGCCTCCTCCCTTGCTTGAGGAACAATAGAGGAGCATTAGAGAGCAGAAGAGGAAAGGCCAACCCCCACTTGTGCCATATCATGAGGATACCTGGACCACCTATTGAGATGTGCCTTTTGTTAAGTAAATCAGGTGATGTATGAGCCTAATCAGAAACTGGAGTAGGACTTTAAGAACCTGAGTATAAAGGAGTGTAGAGTGTTCTGTTTTTGTCACACTGTGCTGGTTCTGAAATAATCTACCACCTCCTCTCTCTAACACCTGACCACACCTTCTGCCCCCTCCAGTCACCTCTAACACCCTGCGAAACACAGTGAAGCCTTCTGTGCGTCTGAAATGGTCCATTCCCAGGACTAATGGTGCTGTAGGCCTCCAGGCTGTTAGTCCCAGCAGGATGTTTACTCTGATATCTGTCATGGTCTCTATCTGAACTGCAGCCCGCTCTCTGAAATACATTAGTTATGCTCCATAAAGAGGTCCTCACCCCTAATAAACACTCACATGCACACCAACACACACACATACACACACCTGGTACATTCAAGCTACTTCCTTTTCTTTGACCTCGGAGTGAAGGACACTGGGAGCTGACTGGTTGTCTGGCCCTCTTTTTGTGTTGTACATATTTTTGCATGTCTACACTCTCAGAAACAAAGAGTGCAGCAAAGAATGTCCCTGTAGGTCAGTGGTATCCAAACCTTTTCAGTGGGGACCCAATTTTTTCCACCAGAATTTCTGGGGACACCATTTTCCATCCAATCATTTCTTGCGACCCCAACCCAAATCTAAAGACACAACCTTAAAATGTTCATTGCATATTCATCTCTTAACAAAATGAAAAGAAACCAATAAAATTGTAACTTTCAAATGATCTTTCTCAAAACGTTTGTATATTGTATACAGTAATACAATAATAATCTGTACTCCTCATTGTTTAAAATATATATTTTTAAATTTGGCGACCCCACTGCAATTACCCCATCGCGACCCCAACTTTGAATACCACTTCTGTAGGGGAGTATTGGGGAACCCTCAGAATTTTTCTCCCATTTAAGATAGGTAGAACTCTTTCTGGTTCCCAATACCACCCCTTATCTATTTGGAATCCAGATAATTTATTTGTAACCTGGTTCTATTTGGAAACCTAAAGGGTTCTATCTGCCCTGAAAAGGAGCCTGTTTTCAGGGGGTTGTCCTACAGGAACAAATGGAGCCTGTTTTCAGGGGGTTGTCCTACAGGAACAAAAGGAGCCTGTTTTCAGGGGGTTGTCCTACAGGAACAAAAGGAGCCTGTTTTCAGGGGGTTGTCCTACAGGAACAAATGGAGCCTGTTTTCAGGGGGTTGTCCTACAGGAACAAAAGGAGCCTGTTTTCAGGGGGTTGTCCTACAGGAACAAATGGAGCCTGTTTTCAGGGGGTTGTCCTACAGGAACAAGTACTCTTTTTTTCTGAGAGTGTATGTGGTGTAATTATTTATTACTCTGTGTTGTACTTACCCCAGCCGGCCTGTCCAAACACCCAGGACAGACGGATGAACAGCATCACACCCCAGATGTTCAACATACATCTCACCTAGAGAGGAGGAAAGAGAGGAGGAAAGAGAGGAAGAGAGAGGAGGAGAGACAGGATGAGACAGAGGAGGAAAGAGAGGACGAGAGAGAGGAGGAGAGAGGGGAGGAGAGGAGGAGAGAGAGGGGGGAGAGATGAGGAGAGACAGGAGGAGAGCGAGGGGAGGAGAGAGACAGGATCAGACAGAGGAGGAAAGAGAGGACGAGAGAGAGATAGGAGGGGAGGAGAGAGAGGGGGGAGAGAGCAGAGAGTAGGAGAGAGGCTAGTTTAGGTAGACACTGAGGTTAGCCCTGAGTTACACACAGGGCAGGATTACAATCCAGTTATCACAAAATACAGTAACTATCTGAATCACTTTGACCTTGTCTCTTCACTTCCAGTCAGATCGTAGTTAGGTTAGATAGAGACTGGGTTATGACAGAATGACTATCTGAATCTCTTTGTCACTGTGTCGGTGTCTGTGTCTGAGGCTTCCAGACAGATCATGTGACCTGTCAGGGTATCACTGAGGTATGCAGGTTAACTCATTGATGCTAGGTTGTGATACAGCTCAGGAGTGGCCAGGGTGACCCCCAGTGACCCCCAGTAGAAGAGGTTCCCATAACCTGACCACACAGACCAGGACTCCCCATTCACCCTGTTCGATATCCAGCCACACTCTCTTAGACTCCATTCCTACTCACCAGGATCCCATTAGGCCAGTCCCCATAACCAACTGCCCTCACCAGGATCCCATTAGGCCAGTCCCCATAACCAACTGCCCTCACCAGGATCCCATTAGGACAAGCCAGTCCCCATAACCAACTGCCCTCACCAGGATCCCATTAGAACAGGCCAGTCCCCATAACCAACTGCCCTCACCAGGATCCCATTAGGACAGGCCAGTCCCCATAACCAACTGCCCTCACCAGGATCCCATTAGAACAGGCCAGTCCCCATAACCAACTTCCCTCACCAGGAACCCATTAGAACAGGCCAGTCCCCATAACCAACTGCCCTCACCAGGATCCCATTAGCCCAGTCCCCATAACCAACTGCCCTCACCAGGATCCCATTAGAACAGGCCAGTCCCCATAACCAACTGCCCTCACCAGGATCCCATTAGGACAAGCCAGTCCCCATAACCAACTGCCCTCACCAGGATCCCATTAGGCCAATCCCCATAACCAACTGCCCTCACCAGGATCCCATTAGGCCAGTCCCCATAACCAACTGCCCTCACCAGGATCCCATTAGGACAGGCCAGTCCCCATAACCAACTGCCCTCACCTGGATCCCATTAGGACAGGCCAGTCCCCATAACCAACTGCCCTCACCAGGATCCCATTAGAACAGGCCAGTCCCCATAACCAACTGCCCTCACCAGGATCCCATTAGGACAGGCCAGTCCCCATAACCAACTGCCCTCACCAGGATCCCATTAGGACAGGCCAGTCCCCATAACCAACTGCCCTCACCAGGATCCCATTAGAACAGGCCAGTCCCCATAACCAACTTCCCTCACCAGGAACCCATTAGAACAGGCCAGTCCCCATAACCAACTGCCCTCACCAGGATCCCATTAGCCCAGTCCCCATAACCAACTGCCCTCACCAGGATCCCATTAGAACAGGCCAGTCCCCATAACCAACTGCCCTCACCAGGATCCCATTAGGACAAGCCAGTCCCCATAACCAACTGCCCTCACCAGGATCCCATTAGGCCAATCCCCATAACCAACTGCCCTCACCAGGATCCCATTAGAACAGGCCAGTCCCCATAACCAACTGCCCTCACCAGGATCCCATTAGGGCAAGCTAGTCCCCATAACCAACTTCCCTCACCAGGATCCCATTAGGCCAATCCCCATAACCAACTGCCCTCACCAGGTTCCCATTAGGCCAGTCCCCATAACCAACTGCCCTCACCAGGATCCCATTAGCCCAGTCCCCATAACCAACTGCCCTCACCAGGATCCCATTAGGCCAGTCCCCATAACCAACTGCCCTCACCAGGATCCCATTAGGCCAGTCCCCATAACTAACTGCCCTCACCAGGATCCCATTAGGACAAGCCAGTCCCCATAACCAACTGCCCACACCAGGACCCCATTAAGAACCATCCTAACCCTGCCCCAATGTAACCCATCTTTACTCCCCAGGACCCTCCTAACCCTGCCCCAATATAACCCATCTGCATTCCCCAGGACCCTCCTAACCCTGCCCCAATATAACCCATCTGCATTCCCCAGGACCCTCATAACCCTGCCCCAATGTAACCCATCTCCACTCCCCAGGACCCTCCTAACCCTGCCACAATATTCCCCATCTCCACTCCCCAGGACCCTCCTAACCCTGCTCCAATATAACCCATCTCCACTCCCCAGGACCCTCCTAACCCTGCCCCAATATAACCCATCGCCACTCCCCAGGACCCTCCTAACCCTGCCCCAATATAACCCATCGCCACTCCCCAGGACCCTCCTAACCCTGCCCCAATATAACCGACCTCTACTCCCCAGGACCCTCCTAACCCTGCCCCAATATAACCCATCTCCACTCCCCAGGACCCTCCTAACCCTGCCCCAATATAACCCATCTCCACTCCCCAGGACCCTCCTAACCCTGCCCCAATATAACCCATCTCCACTCCCCAGGACCCTCCTAACCCTGCCCCAATAAAACCCATCTCCACTCCCCAGGACCCTCCTAACCCTGCCCCAATATAACCCATCTCCACTCCCCAAGACTTTCCAAACCCTGCCCCAACATAACCCATCTCTACTAACCAGGACCCTCTTAACCCTGCCCCAATATAACCCATCTCTACTCCCCAGGACCCTCCTAACCCTGCCCCAATATAACCCATCTCTACTAACCAGGACCCTCCTAACCCTGCCCCAATGTAACCCATCTCCAGTCCCCAGGACCCTCCTAACCCTGCCCCAACATAACCCATCTCTACTAACCAGGACTCTCCTAACCCTGCCCCAATGTAACCCATCTCTACTCCCAGGACCCTCCTAACCCTGCCCCAATGTAACCCATCTCTACTCCCAGGACCCTCCTAACCCTGCCCCAACGTAACCCATCTCTACTAACCAGGACTCTCCTAACCCTGCCCCAATGTAACCCATCTCTACTCCCCAGGACCCTCCTAACCCTGCCCCAATGTAACCCATCTCTACTCCCAGGACCCTCCTAACCCTGCCCCAATATAACCCATCTCCAGTCCCCAGGACCCTCCTAACCCTGCCCCAATATTCCCCATCTCCACTCCCCAGGACCCTCCTAACCCTGCCCCAATGTAACCCACCTCCTCTCCCCAGGACCCTCCTATCCCTGCCCCAACATAACACCTCTACTAACCAGGACCCTCTTAACCCTGCCCCAATATAACCCATCTCCACTCCCCAGGACTCTCCTAACCCTGCCCCAATATAACCCATCTCCACTCCCCAGGACCCTCCTAACCCTGCCCCAATATAACCCATCGCCACTCCCCAGGACCCCCCTAACCCTGCCCCAATATAACCCATTTCCACTCCCCAGGACCCTCCTAACCCTGCCCCAATATTCCCCATCTCCACTCCCCAGGACCCTCCTAACCCTGCCCCAATATAACCCATCTCCAGTCCCCAGGACCCTCCTAACCCTGCCCCAATATTCCCCATCTCCACTCCCCAGGACCCTCCTAACCCTGCCCCAATGTAACCCACCTCCTCTCCCCAGGACCCTCCTATCCCTGCCCCAACATAACACCTCTACTAACCAGGACCCTCTTAACCCTGCCCCAATATAACCCATCTCCACTCCCCAGGACTCTCCTAACCCTGCCCCAATATAACCCATCTCCACTCCCCAGGACCCTCCTAACCCTGCCCCAATATAACCCATCGCCACTCCCCAGGACCCTCCTAACCCTGCCCCAATATAACCCATCTCCACTCCCCAGGACCCTCCTAACCCTGCCCCAATATAACCCATCTCCACTCCCCAGGACCCTCCTAACCCTGCCCAAATATATAACCCATCGCCACTCCCCAGGACCCTCCTAACCCTGCCCCAATATAACCCATCGCCACTCCCCAGGACCCTCCTAACCCTGCCCCAATATAACCCATCGCCACTCCCCAGGACTCTCCTAACCCTGCCCCAATATAACCCATCTCCACTCCCCAGGACCCTCCTAACCCTGCCCCAAAATAACCCATCTCTACTCCCCAGGACCCTCCTAACCCTGCCCCAATATAACCCATCTCTACTCCCCAGTACCCTCCTAACCCTGCCCCAAAATAACCCATCTCTACTCCCCAGGACCCTCCTAACCCTGCCCCAATGTAACCCATCTCTACTCCCCAGGACTCTCCTAACCCTGCCCCAATATAACCCATCTCCACTCACCAGGACCCTCCTAACCCTGCCCCAATGTAACCCATCTCTACTCCCAGGACCCTCCTAACCCTGCCCCAATGTAACCCATCTCTACTCCCCAGGACTCTCTTAACCCTCCCCCAATGAAACCCATCTCTACTCCCCAGGACCCTCCTAACCCTGCCCCAATATAACCCATCTACACTCCCCAGGACCCTCCTAACCCTGCCCCAATGTAACCCATCTCAACTCCCCACGACCCTCCTAACCCTGCCCCAACATAACCCATCTCTACTAACCAGGACCCTCTTAACCCTGCCCCAATATAACCCATCTCTACTAACCAGGACCCTCCTAACCCTGCCCCAATATAACCCATCTCTACTAACCAGGACCCTCCTAACCCTGCCCCAATGTAACCCATCTCCAGTCCCCAGGACCCTCCTAACCCTGCCCCAACATAACCCATCTCTACTAACCAGGACTCTCCTAACCCTGCCCCAATGTAACCCATCTCTACTCCCAGGACCCTCCTAACCCTGCCCCAATGTAACCCATCTCTACTCCCAGGACCCTCCTAACCCTGCCCCAACGTAACCCATCTCTACTAACCAGGACTCTCCTAACCCTGCCCCAATGTAACCCATCTCTACTCCCCAGGACCCTCCTAACCCTGCCCCAATGTAACCCATCTCTACTCCCAGGACCCTCCTAACCCTGCCCCAATATAACCCATCTCCACTCCCCAGGACCCTCCTAACCCTGCCCCAATGTAACCCATCTCTACTCCCAGGACCCTCCTAACCCTGCCCCAATGTAACCCATCTCTACTCCCAGGACCCTCCTAACCCTGCCCCAATATAACCCATCTCCACTCCCCAGGACCCTCCTAACCCTGCCCCAATGTAACCCATCTCTACTCCCAGGACCCTCCTAACCCTGCCCCAATGTAACCCATCTCCACTCCCCAGGACCCTCCTAACCCTGCCCCAATATAACCCATCTCCACTCCCCAGGACCCTCCTAACCCTGCCCCAACATAACCCATCTCTACTCCCAGGACCCTCCTAACCCTGCCCCAACATAACCCATCTCCACTCCCCAGGACCCTCCTAACCCTGCCCCAATATAACCCATCTCCACTCCCCAGGACCCTCCTAACCCTGCCCCAATATAACCCATCTCTACTCCCCAGGACTCTCCTAACCCTGCCCCAATATAACCCATCTCTACTCCCCAGGACCCTCTTAACCCTGCCCCAATGTAACCCATCTCTACTCCCCAGGACCCTCCTAACCCTGCCCCAACATAACCCATCTCCACTCCCCAGGACCCTCCTAACCCTGCCCCAACATAACCCAACTCTACTAACCAGGACCCTCCTAACCCTGCCCCAATGTAACCCATCTCTACTCCCCAGGACCCTCCTAACCCTGCCCCCAATATAACCCATCTCTACTAACCAGGACTCTCCTAACCCTGCCCCAATATAACCCATCTCTACTAACCAGGACCCTCCTAACCCTGCCCCAATATAACCCATCTCTACTCCCCAGGACTCTCCTAACCCTGCCCCAATATAACCCATCTCCACTCCCCAGGACCCTCCTAACCCTGCCCCAATATAACCCATCTCTACTCCCCAGGACCCTCCTAACCCTGCCCCAATATAACCCATCTCCACTCCCCAGGACCCTCCTAACCCTGCCCCAAAATAACCCATCTCTACTCCCCAGGACCCTCCTAACCCTGCCCCAATGTAACCCATCTCCACTCCCCAGGACCCTCCTACCCCTTCCCCAATATAACCCATCTCCACTCCCCAGGACCCTCCTAACCCTGCCCCAATATAACCCATCTCCACTCCCCAGGACCCTCCTAACCCTGCCCCAATATAACCCATCTCTACTCCCCAGGACTCTCCTAACCCTGCCCCAATATAACCCATCTCTACTAACCAGGACCCTCTTAACCCTGCCCCAATGTAACCCATCTACACTCCCCAGGACACTCCTAACCCTGCCCCAACATAACCCATCTCTACTAACCAGGACCCTCCTAACCCTGCCCCAATGTAACCCACCTCTACTAACCAGGACCCTCCTAACCCTGCCCCAATATAACCCATCTCTACTCCCCAGGACTCTCCTAACCCTGCCCCAATATAACCCATCTCCACTCCCCAGGACCCTCCTAACCCTGCCCCAATGTAACCCATCTCTACTCCCCAGGACCCTCCTAACCCTGCCCCAATATAACCCATCTCTACTAACCAGGACTCTCCTAACCCTGCCCCAATATAACCCATCTCTACTCCCCAGGACTCTCCTAACCCTGCCCCAATATAACCCATCTCCACTCCCCAGGACCCTCCTAACCCTGCCCCAATATAACCCATCTCTACTAACCAGGACTCTCCTAACCCTGCCCCAATATAACCCATCTCCACTCCCCAGGACCCTCCTAACCCTGCCCCAATATAACCCATCTCTACTAACCAGGACCCTCCTAACCCTGCCCCAATATAACCCATCTCTACTCCCCAGGACTCTCCTAACCCTGCCCCAATATAACCCATCTCTACTCCCCAGGACTCTCCTAACCCAGCACCAATATAACCCATCTCCACTCCCCAGGACCCTCCTAACCCTGCCCCAATATAACCCATCTCCACTCCCCAGGACCCTCCTAACCCTGCCCCAATATAACCCATCTCCACTCCCCAGGACCCTCCTAACCCTGCCCCAATATAACCCATCTCTACTAACCAGGACTCCCTTTATCCAGCCGAACCTCACGGTTCCATCTTTGTTGTCCAGGGGAATGACAGACTCCACGTCGTCCGACGGCGTCCCGTCACTCCCCTCTCTGTCCTCCACCGTGTTCGTCACCGAGATCCTTCCATTCTAGAGAGAGAAAATAGGAGAGGAAAAGACTTGTCAGGGGTACGTATCACTCCAGTCTACCTGGAGGAAGATAAAGAATACGGCTGGTAGAGGAAGAACGAATATGTTGAAATGGCCGTAGGTCATCTTATTCAACTTTAGAGGAAGTTTAGATTCGTTTTGTCTTTAGGAAATCAGAGAGAGTTGGCAGTGCAGTAACTTTATGTTAGAATTCTGGGCCTCCTATTGGATAGGTAAGTCTCTATGAGGTCAGAACACTGTTGAAATGTTCTCTTTCTAAATCAATCAAACAAGAGACGCAGTGTTCTTGTTCGTGAGTGTGTGTGAGAGAGAGAGTCGTGCAGTTTGATTCTGATGAAGATGGATACATGTTTGGAGAAGCATTATTATACTGTGTGCTTGTCCTTGAAGACTGCACTCTGTGTGTGTGTGTGTGTGTGTGTGTGTGTGTGTGTGTGTGTGTGTGTGTGTGTGTGTGTGTGTGTGTGTGTGTGTGTGTGTGAGTGTGAGTGTGTGTGAGAGAGAGAGAACAGGGTGGACCCAATTTAAACTTTTTGTAAGACGAATATGAAGTGTTTAAAGGACGCATGAGTACCAAACTCTTTAATGAGATGCTCAGATCTCTGTCTGGTGTAGGGCGTGGCGTGGCTGTCAGACAGCGATAACAGACTGTCTGTCACCTAAAGGTGTAAAAAATCTATAAAACACTTTAGCCTGTCAGTATGTCAACCATTGTGTAGATCTATTCTTATCTCTGTCTTTGACGACTGTTCAGTCCCAGTGTTGGCAGTAGGTTTATAGGGTGTGAAAGATGGTTGAACTGCGGTTAATGAAAGTGGCAGGAATGTTTCTAGTTAAATGAATGATTAAAGGACTATAAACTCCATTTATATCTCTCTCTCCTCTCCTCTCTCTTTATCTTATCTTTCTCTCTGAGACTATAAAACATATGTTCTTTTCTCCAGAGAGTTCATGTTGTTCTCTTTCAGTACATAGTAGGTCTATAAATGCTTTAAGGGGAATGAGTTGACCAATCCAAGGCCAACCCACTGCACACTCCACGTCATTTCAACGTGGATAATTGGGAAATATTTGGTTGAGACCTTGATCAATGAGATTACAACCTATATTCACCCACTCAAAAAGAGAGCCGAAAGTAAGTTGAATTTCCAATGTGTTATCACTATTCTTTCATCCATCTAAAAGTACAACCAAATTCAAATGAAAAAACAATGTCAGATTTTTGGTTTAGTTATCACCCAAATGTATATCACTGTGCTTTTAACCGTTTAAAAGCACAGCAAAGTTCAAATGGGAATACAATGTCAGATATTTTGTTTATGTATTTATGTGTTATAACTGTCCTTTATCTAATAGCAGAACCAAATGACCTGGATTGCAGTTGAGATGACATTAAAAGTACATGATGCCATGATCAATGCCATTCGAGATTCTGGGCAGATTATTACCGCAATTGTGAAGATCTCCACAGACCTGCAACGAGCTATGCATGCTATCTTCAACATGCATGGTTTATATGATGATGTAAGAAGACATTTATAGTTACAGTAACCTCAAACTGTGACCATGGATGTGTTGCTAATTTTAAGGGTGAATGTTTCATTAGTTTGTAAGATAGCCTATTTACTGTATTACAATTGAATTGTGTTTGGTTGACAAGGCAACCAAATATTAAAATTTTAAGGAGATGTATTTACTGCTTGGATAGTTCCATCTGTACAACTGGCTTAACCCCATTCTTTGACTTTTATTGTTGGCTAAGTTGGAGACGTGGATCCACCATATAATTTGTTAACTTGTCAACAAGTTAATAGGCTATTTATTGTATTTCAAAAGTGATATTGAATTGTGTTTGGTTGTAAACGCAACCAAATATCAACATTTGAAGGAGATTTATCTTCTGCTTGCATTCATCCATCTGTGCCACTGATTTAAAGGCAAATTAAACTTTAAATGCACTTTAAATAAAGTTGAATTTGATTTAGTCCTGTTGTTTAACTTAGATTTTTGACTGAGATGGAGACGTGAATCCAACATTTATTTATCCAACAATGATTCATTTGAAAACAAACTGGAATTAAAGCCAGACTAAGTCAGTGGTACAGATGGAACTATCCAAGCAGAAGATACATTTCCTTAAAATGTTGATATTTGGTTGCGTTGACAACCAAACACAATTCAATATCACTATCACTTGAAATCCTATTGTCTATTTTTAGTTCAATCCTGGGTTGAATTGAAACAATAGCTGTTGATGACTTTGAAAATGATATATAGGGCTAAAAATAGCATAATTGATGACATATGAGTGATACATTATGGTCACATTTAATTTTCTCTGTTAAACCTACCCTTTGGAATGGGTTCGATAGCAACAGCAAATCACATTGGTAAAAGTCAGTGACAAATATCATTCTTTTATAAAACATTTTTATTTAACCTTCATTTAACTAAGCAAGTCAGTTAAGAACAAATTCTTATTGTACAATTACGGCCTACCCCGGGCTAACCCTCCCCTAAACCAGACGACGCTGCACCAATTGTGTGCCGCCCTATGGGACTCCCGATCACGGCTGGTTGTGATACAGTCCGGGATCGAACCAGGGACTGTAGTGACGCCTCTAGCACTGAGATACAGTGCCTTAGACCGCTGCGCCGCTCGGGAGCATCATAGCTAAGCAAGGCTTGTTTAAACCCTGGATGTGAGACCAAATGGTAGCTGTAGATAAATCAGTTCTCCAGTAGGAGGTGCTGCCTAGCCTATTGTCTTTTCTTATTCTACTGATAGTGGATATAATGTTGAAGATCTGACGTTGTTATAAAGGTACAAATTCAACATATTTTATACAAGGTTTGTCTATGTGGACATTTGGTTACCATGATGACACAATCTTGTGGTTGAAATGTTACCCTCAAAACAGCGGTTGATGACTTTTTTCAAATCCAATGTATTTCCCACGTAGATTCCACATCACAATATGTTGAGAAATTAAGTTGAAATAACATTGATTCAACCAATTTGTGCCCAGTGGGAAGTGACTTTCCCTTCTTTAGAACAGACATGAATGACTGTTACCCAATCACTGATGTGACATGATAGTAATCTGTGGCACACAGTCAGAGAGAGAAAGAGAAAGAGAGAGTGAGATAAACAAATCAACAGAGAGAAAGAAATACAAACAGAGAGAGAGATTTGTGACACGTTGCCATGAAAACAACATTGTAAATACAACCAATATTTATGTTTACTTTCTTCCCCTACTAGTCGTACTACAACTATATGTACATTATTAAAACACTGTACATAGCTGATAATAGAACATTTGACACATCTTTATCCTTTTCAAACCTTTATCAGTGAAATGTTTCCTGAACATTTTTTATACTTTTTTGTTGTTGATGTTTTATTTTTTTTCTTCTTACTTTCGTTTATTATTTATTTAACTTGCTTTGGCAATGTAAACATATGTTTCCCTTAACAATAAAGCCCCTTTGAATTGAATTGATTTAATTGAATTGAGAGACAAACAGGCCAATGTTAATGTCAAAACATGTTCCACATATAAATGTAATGTTTTTCATTTACTGAATCGGAATTTCAATGATCTTTCTGAATTGTCTGGATTAAAGGAGAGTTGATTCCAGTTAAAAGGCTGCTGACTTGGTGGAGACAGTTGTGTGATGTGTGTGCCGGTATGGAAGAGAGAGCGATGCACAAGATATACAGATGTACAGAGACAGGTCTAAATACAGATGTGTGTAGAGGGGGTTGTAGAGGTGTGAGTACAGGTGTGGGTGCAGGTGAGGAGGACTCAGACACACACTGACCTTCTGGAAGACATCGTGGAGCTCCTGCAGGGACGGTCGGACCGCACGGTTACCGCTCACACTCCCAGCATTACGGTAGAAGTCGATGTTGGGCACACGATCCAGCGTGTCATGACCAAACGCACTGACCACGGACGGACGGACGGCCCGGTGCTCTCCGTTACCGGTCCCATTACCGTTAGAGGTGGTACCACCGGAGAAAGACGTCTCCTCATAGTTAGGGGGTTCGTCCCCGATCCTGTCATAGGCATCATTCTCCATCAGACTGGCTGTAAATACAGGCTCCTCACACCTACTGGCTTCTACAGGTCAAACACTACAGAAAAGGAATACTGAGGTCCTTCAGTCCTCTGGTCAGGGCCTAGAGGCTGTTTAAGTATCAGAAGCAATCGGCAGCTATGGGTTTGGAGCGCTGGTATGACAGACTAGTGTTGGTTCATCTGATTCTGTTTAGTTAAATCCTTGTGTAGGTCCAGAGCTGACCTATAGACCTGTCATATAGGCTGAGGTTGGCTCTGCCACCCTGGCTTTATATCCTCCTGGCCCCTACGCTGGGCTGTGCCTGGGACTCAGCCATTGGCTGAACCAGCGGTTCTACCAACCACTCTCAGGACCCTGTATGTCTCAGATGTCCTTGCTGCATCCTCGGGGCCACAAAGCCTCTGACTAACCATTAACCAAGTAATAAACACCTTGGAAGATAAAGACCTGGAGCTCGCAGTGTGAAATCAAAGCAAGCCTAAATATCTTATATTGAGGGATAATTCACTTAAAATTAGTATTTTTTATAGTTTTTTGTAGCAAGCTGCATTATCTAACGACATTGGCAGACAATTTTGTTTATTTTAACCGCCCAAAAACCTAATACAAGTAATTTATCTTATTTCAAGATAATTTTATAGATATTTTACCTAATACGACTATTAAGGTACAATATCTTGAACAGATTACTTATATTAAAGATGCACAATGCAGAAATCTCTACACCATTTCCTGGTTGCTTTCAAAAAGAATGACAGATCTATAACACACATTTCTATGTGAATTTGGTCCGGTCGCCCAAAAAGTTACATATTGGAGCTTTAAGTCTATAGATTAAAATAAGCAAAATGATCTGCCAATGATAGGATTTATTTTAAAAAGTGAATTATCACTCAATATAAAAAAATGTAGGCTTAAGGTCACAAGGTGACCAGGAAAATGTTAAAGGTTAATGTCTCTAATGATATGCCACTAAACAATTAATAGGTTAGAGAGGAATGGCAATGTGACTCTAATGATAGGGGGTTATGATTGACACATGGTGTGGAGAAATAACTTCTGCCTTATTCTCGAATTATGTAAATTGGCGTTGATACTCTGTCAGTGTATACATCTGCAGTTTTAGTGTCTGTAAAGCCTATTGTCTGTCTCAATCCCAGTATCTATTTCTATGCTTAATAATGAATAAAAAATCAGCAAAATGTACTGTTGATAGAACAGAGATAGAAAGAGTGTTGTGGAGGTGGGAATTTTTACAGGAAGGTCACACTGACTGAAACTGTCAGCAAATAATACAATGCTGAATACAAAGGCTGACTTTACAATGAAATGCTTGCTTACGAGCCCTTCCCAACGATGTCTAGTAAATCACAGTAATCATGTGTGCAGGGAGGAGTAACACATCTCTGATGAACTGTAATGGAGGTTGTCATACTGGACAGGTTGAGTGGTGCAGTAATAGGATGAGGTTGAGTTCTTCATGCGCAGTCCATGTTAGGCTTAGTTCTTCATGCACAGTCCGTGTTAGGCTTAGTTCTTCACGCACAGTCCGTGTTAGGCTTAGTTCTTCACGCACAGTCCGTGTTAGGCTTAGTTCTTCACGCACAGTCCGTGTTAGGCTTAGTTCTTCACGCACAGTCCGTGTTAGGCTTAGTTCTTCACGCACAGTCCGTGTTAGGCTTAGTTCTTCACGCACAGTCCTTGTTAGGCTTAGTTCTTCATGCACAGTCCTTCTTAGGCTTAGTTCTTCATGCACAGTCCCTGTTTGGCTTAGTTCTTCATGCATAGTCCTTGTTAGGCTTAGTTCTTCATGCACAGTCTGTATGAACTCTGAATGTATGAACTCTGTATGAACTCTGAATGTGTTAAGAAGTCAATATGTTGGTACCTTTTAAATAAAGTATAACTATTATTTGTACCCATCTTTTGAACTATTGCATGACACCACATGTTAAGTATGTTTCACATAATGTACTATGATGTTAGGTAAATAAACCTCAACCTGAAACTGAACCCAGAGTGGCAGAGCACTAGGAGGTGAACAGGTGGACAGGAAATGAAAGGTGTTAATATGGAAGTTAATATGAGACTTAAAGGGGAACTGACAGCGTTTTAGCAACATGAAATCTTATTAAAATCTATTCATATTCACCCCCAGGAAGAATATGACGCCTTCTTTTCTGACAAGCGAGCAAATAGATTTTTTCACATTTTCATACTTTCATAGAATGTTTGGGAATGATGCAGAGTAAGGTATTGGTGAAAATTCCATAGCAATCTACAGTAAGAAAGTGGCAGTGCATTTGGACAATTAATAGACACTGCAGTAAATAAAAACGAATAGAAAGTGTGTCTTGTCCAGGCCCGGACTACGCAGACCGGTGCGCCATAGCCAATCAGAGCTACAGTAGGCCTTTATGCAAATTAGGCACACAGGCCTGCCTGCCATCATTCACTTTGAACTGGACACAGGCAGTAGCAACAGAACAACTTTACACCATTATAAATCATTTTCAAAAGCCACAAAATGCAGTTTAATGGTTTTCTGCAAATGTGTAAATACCATGCGAGTCCTTTTACATATGGGAACTTTACAATCCTATTGATCAAACAACCATAAACAGGTTCATTCAATTACATGTTAATTATATTACATACACACACCTTAACGCATACTTTTCAATTATATTATGTGACCTAAACATTAAAAAAATATATTTATATTAAAACATTTTCCTTGAAGCATAATTCTTTTTAAGTACTGGTGTTACTGTGCCCACTACTAAAAAAAGGACTTAAATACATGTCATTTTGTCATTGAAATATTTAAATGAATTACTGTGGAATTCCATTCATTCCTATGGAGGACTGCTTTTCTGAGGAGTGCCGATATGGCTTGTGACTAGATGGAATACAGCTACAGATGAGATTTAAAATTGAACTACCGCGAGAGTTGGACTTAACGTTTTGAAGCCAGAGGATGAGCCTGAGTTGACGATTGTTTATTTTCGATGAAAGTACTGATGATGGGTGTACTGTTTCTTGTATGCATTGTATGAGTGTGCTTACTGTGACTGTCACCCTGATATTGCCATCAGTAGCCCAGCTACTTATAACATAGTGGAGTCTGCTGAGGAGAGGACGGCTCATAATAATGTCTGGAACGAGCAAATGGAATGGTATCAAACACATGGAAACCATGTTATTGATGTAGTTGATATCCTTCCATCACACAGTGCTTGACAAAAGGGAACGAATACATTGTGTCCTGGTGTTGTTGCCATTCATGCTTGTATCAAGGTGACATCTAGATGGTTATCAATATTAGTTATTTATTCTGTAGGATGCTACTATCCTATTTAAATAAAATCACTGGAGGTAAAGAATTGACCACTTTAGCTACCACTGGCGACACCGTGAATACAGCTGCCCAGTAGGAAGCACTTCACGTCGGTAAGCACCTCCATACAACACCGGTGCAATAGTCATTCGCACCAGCTTGCCTTCTCGATGTGCTTCCCGAGGGCAGTGACGTTAGCTATTTGGCATGTCACTGTGATGTCCTTATGAATACTAGCTAGCTGTCATCACAGATAAATGAGGAAACCAATATACAGTCTATGGTTAAAAGTATATTTACTGTCATCGCTGAGGGATTCTAACTAACTAGTTAACTGAACTAAAGTAAATCTAGGTAGCTAGGAACGGAAAGTGCCATGTCACTGTCCAAACTCTCACGGTATTTCAATGGTAAATCTCATCCGTAGCTGTATTCCTTCTAGTCACAACTGCCAATATGGCCGACCGGTGGCTTCAAAGCGTCTCCATGGTGAAAACATAGCATCAGCAATCCAGGGTTTATCACCCCCAAAAAAAGCTTAAAATGAGAAATGTATCTTATTTCAAGATATTTTTCAATATATTTTACCATTAATATGACGATTAGGGTACAATATCTTGAGAAATATCTTGAAATTAGATAAATTACTTGTATTAAGCATTTTTTTGGTTAAAATAAGCAAAATGATCAGCCAATGACGTAAGATAATTTAGCTTGGACGAAAAAACATGAAAAAAAAATATTTTAAGTGAATTATCACTTAATATAATATATTTTGGCTTGCTTAGATTTCACTTTTTGCTGTGTGGGAGAACAAACTGGCAGAGCTCCTTTCGAGACTATCCTATCAACAGGACCAGGAGAACTGTAATATCCTGTGTTTCTCTGAGTCTTGGCTGAACAAGGACATGGATAATAAATGTACTGTACATTTAGCTTAAGGGAGGTGTGTATCTCTTTGTTAACAACAGCTGGTGCACGATCTCTAATATCATGTAAGTTTCAAGGTTCTGCTCGCCTGTGTCACGGTAGTCGTAGTGATTAGACCAAGGCGCAGCGGGTTGCGTGCTCATAATTATATTTATTATAGCGAACATGGGAAAACAATAAACAAAGAACGACAGCTAACAGATTTGCAGGCTAAACAACAGCAGTGCAAATACAACTACCCACAAACAACCAGGTGAAAACAAGCTCCCTATATATGACTCTCAATCAGGAACAACGATGTACAGCTGTTCCTGATCAAGAGCCACACAGACCAACAAAGAAATATACAAACTAGAAAAACCTAGAATACCAAAACAAGAACATACACCAAAACCCCGGAACACATAAATAAAACACCCCTCTACATACATATAACCCCCGAACCACATAAAACAAATACCCCCTGCCACGTCCTGACCAAACTACAATAACAAATAACCCCTATTACTGGTCAGGACGTGACAGCCTGAGTTAGAATACCTCATGATAAGATGTAGACTATACTATTTACCAAGAGAGTTTTAATTTTCCACCATTTACCACCACAAACCGATGATGGCCGCACTCAAGGAGCTGTATAGGGCCATAAGCAAACAAGAAAATGCTTATCCAGAAGCGGCACTCCTAGTGGCCGGTGATTTTAATGCAAGAAAACCGAAATCCGTCTTACCTCATTTCTACAAACATGTCACCCGTGCAACTAGAGACGAAAAAATTAATAATCCGATGGCTTTGAGGAGTTGACCACATCAGTCACCGGCTTCATTAATAAGTGCATCGACAATGTTGTCCCCACAGTGATTGTACGTACTGCTCCCCGGGTGCTGATGACGTGGACATTGATTAAGGCAGCCCCTCACACCTCTCTGATTCAGAGGGGTTGGGTTAAATGCGGAAGACACATTTCGGTTGAATGCATTCAGTTGTGCAATTGACTAGGTTTCCCTTTTCCCCCACCAGAAGCCATGGATTACAGGCAACATCCGCACTGAGATAAAGGCGAAAGCTTCCGCGGGACACTAATCCGGACACTTATAAGAAATACCGCTACACCCTCCTACAAACCATCAAACAGCCAAGGCGTCAATACAGGACAAAGATCGAATCCTACAACACCGGCTCTGATGCTCGTCGGATTTGGCAGGGCTTGCCAACTATCACAGACTACAAAGGGAAACCCAGCCGTGAGCTGCCCAGTGATGCGAACCAACCAGATGAGCTCAATGCCTTCTATGCTTTCCCTCAAGGCAAGCAACACTGAACCATACATGAGAGCACCAGCTGTTCCGGAAGACTGTGTGATCATGCTCTCCATAGCAGATGTAAGACCTTGAAACAGGTTAACAGGATGCGTACTCAGAGCATGTGCTGACCAGCTGGCAAGTGTCTTCACAGACATTTTAAACCTCTCCCTGATCCAGTCTGTAAAAACTACAAGTTTCAAGCAGACCACCATAGTCCCTGTGCCCAAGAATGCCAAGGTAACCTGTCTAAATGACTATCGCCCTGTAGCACTCACATCTGTAGCCATAAAATTCTTTGAGAGGCTGGTCATGGCTCAAATCAACACCATCATCCCAGACACCCTGGACCCACTCCAGTTTGCATACAAAAGGCCAAGAACACCTCCATTCACATCGACGGGGATGTAGTGGAGCAGGTTGAGAGCTTCAAGTCACTAAGGATCTATTATGGTCCACACACACCAAGACAGTTGTGAAGAGGGTATGCCGCTCCCCCCTTAGGAGGCTGAAAAGATTTGGCATGGGCCCTCAGATCCTCAAAAAGTTCTACAGCTCCACCATTGAGAGCATCTTGACTGGCTGCATCACCGCTTGGTATGGCAACTGCTTGGCATCCAGGTCTCAAGGTGCTACAGAGGGTAGTGCGTACGGCCCAGTACATCACTGGGACCGAGGTCCCTGCCATCCAGGACCTCTATAGGAAGGCCCTAAAAATTGTCAAAGACTCCAGCCATCCAAGTCATAGACTGTTCTCTCTGCTCCCGCACGGCAAGCCACACCGATGCACCAAGTCTGGAATCAACAGGACCCTAAACAGCTTCTACCCCCAAGCGATAAGACTGCTACATCGTTAGTTAAATTGTTAACCAAATAGCTACCCGGACTATCTGCGTTGACCATTTTGGCACTAACTTTTTTGGCTCATCACATACGCTGCTGCTACTGTTTATTATCTGTCACTTTATTCCTAGTTATAGGTATCCCACATCGACTCGGTACTGGTACCCCATGTATATAGCCAAGTTATCGTTATTCATTGTTTATTAATTATTACTTTTATTATTACATGTTTTACTTTTCTATTATTTCTTTATTTTCTTTCTCTCTGCGTTGTTGGGGAACATTTCATTGTTAGTCTACACCTGTTGTTTGCGAAGCATGTGATTAATACATTTGATTTGAGAATTGATTACTAATATTATTTTCAGAAGTGCAGGAGGAAGGGACATGTTGTTCTGTTGGCCCATGTTTATGGGGCCTGTAGTTAGTCTATAGTTAGCAGACCTGAGTCCAAAAACTTTGAAATCTTTCAAATACTTGTGTTTGCTCTAGCCTTCCTGAATTGCCAGCTGGGCAAGATTTGGGCACTATTATAGTGTGCATTAAGCCAGACAAGCTTAATCAAGTACAGATTTAAAGTATTTGAAATTATATTGAATAATATTTTAACCTAGGTCTGATCTTCAATTAATAGTATTAATCTCTGGAACAAAGATGCCTCACAATGACTCAGAAGTTGAATGACTGCCTGGCTAGATGACTGCCTTCCTGGGTAGATAGATTGATAGAGGCTGGCTGGCAGCATGGACGTTTACACTTACAGGTTAACCTTGCACGATGGCCAGAAAAAGTTTCAAGGTTAAAGTCTCTAATGATATGCCACAATACAATGACTAGGTTTGAGAGGAATGGTAATGTGAGTCATGATCGTTGGAGGTTATGATTGACACAGACGCTGTGGAGAAATAACTTCAGCGTTGTTCTCGAATGATGTAAATTGCCGTTGATACTCTGTCATAATTAATGATAATTTGTGTAGGGGTTGATACATTTGACAGTGTATACATCTGCAGTCTTAGTGTCTGTAACGCCTATTGTCTGTCTCAATCCCACTATCTATTTATACTGAACCAAAATATAAATGCAAGCTCCAACAATTTCATTGATTTTACTGAGTTACAGTTCATACAAGAAAATCAGTCAATTAAAATAAATAAATTAGAACCTAACCTATGGATATGACATGACTGGGCAGGGTCGCAGCCATTGGGGGGCCTGGGAGGGCATAGGCCCAACCACTTGGGAGCCAGGCCCAGCCAATCAGAAAGAGTTTTTCCCCACAAAGGGTTTTATTACAGACAGAAATACTCCTCAGTTTCATCAGCTGTCTGGGTGGCTGGTCTCAGACGATCCCGCAGGTGAAGAAGCCGGATGTGGAGGTCCTGGGCTGGTGTGGTTACACGTGGTCTGAGGTTGTGAGGCCGGTTGGACGTACTGCCAAATTCTCTAAAACGACGTTGGAGGTGTCTTATGGTAGAGAAATTAACATTAAATTCTCTGGCAACAGCTCTGGTGGACATTCCTGTAGTCAGCATGCCTATTGCTCACTCCCTCAAAACTTGAGACATCTGTGGCATTGTGTTGTGTGACAAAACTGCACATTTTAGAGTGGCCTTTTATTGTCCCCAGTACAAGGTGCACTTTTGTAATGATCATGCTGTTTAATCAGCTTCTTGATATGCCACACCTATCAGGTGGATGGATTATCTTGGCAAAGGAGAAATGCTCACTAACAAGGATGTCAACAAATTGGTGCACAACATTTGAAAGAAATTATCTTTTTGTGCATCTGGAAAATTTCTCATGAAACATGGACCAACACTTTACATGTTGCATTTATATTTTTGTTCAGTTTATACATTTAGTAATAAAAAAATAGAACACAGAGAGAGAGAGAGAGTTGTGGAGGTGGGGAATGTTTATAGGAAGGTCACACCGCCCGAAACTGTCTTCAAATAAAATAATATTTTATTTGTCACGTGCACCAAATACAACGGGTGTAGACTATCATGAAATGCTTGCTTACGAGCCCTTCCCAACGATGCCTAGTTAAATCACAGTAATCATGTGTGCAGGGAGGAGTAATACTTATCTCTGATTTGTATTTTTAATCCCAGCCCCCGTCCCCGCAGGAGTTCTTTTGCCTTTTGGTAGGCCGTCATTGTAAATAAGAATTTGTTCTTAACTGACTTGCCTAGTTAAATAAAGGTTAAATAAAAAATGTATATTGAAAAATGAACTGTAATGGAGGTTGTCATACAGGACAGGTTGAGTGGTGCAGTCATAGGATGAGGTTGAGTTCTTCATGAAAAGTCCATGTTAGGCTTAGTTCTTCATGAATAGTCCCTGTTAGGCTTAGTTCTTCATGAACAGTCCGTGTTAGGCTTAGTTCTTCATGAACAGTCCCTGCTAGGTTTAGTTCTTCATGAACAGTCCGTGTTAGGCTTAGTTCTTCATGAACAGTCCCTGCTAGGCTTAGTTCTTCATGAACAGTCCGTGTTAGGCTTAGTTCTTCATGAACAGTCCCTGCTAGGTTTAGTTCTTCATGAACAGTCCGTGTTAGGCTTAGTTCTTCATGAACAGTCCCTGCTAGGTTTAGTTCTTCATGAACAGTCCGTGTTAGGCTTAGTTCTTCATGAACAGTCCCTGCTAGGTTTAGTTCTTCATGAACAGTCCGTGTTAGCCTTATGCACTGGTGCATAAGGCTCCCGAGTAGCGAAGCGTTCTAAGGCACTGCATCTCAGTACAAGAGATGTCACTACAGTCCCTGGTTCGAATCCAGGCTCTATCACACCAGACCGTAATTGAGAATCCCATAGGATGCCGCACAATTGGCCCAAGTTTGGCCGGGGTGGACTGTCATTGTAAATAAGAATTTGTTCTTAACTGACTTGCCTAGTCAAATAATGGTTCAAAAAATATAAATCATTTAAAAAAGCATTCTGTATGAACTCTTAATGTGTTAAGAAGTCAATATGTTGGTACCTTTTAAATAAAGTATAACTATTATTTCTACCCATCTTTTGAACTATTGCATGACACCACATGTTAAGTATGTTTCACATAATGTACTATGATGTTAGGTAAATAAACCTCAACCTGAAACTGAACCCAGAGTGGCAGAGCACTAGGAGGTGAACAGGTGGACAGGAAATGAAAGGTGTTAATATGGAAGTTAATATGAGACTTAATAACAGGAACAGCTCCAGGGCCTTTCTCTCTTTGTACAGCCACATGACTCCTGGGTTGTATTCATCAGGCACCAAATGGAATAAAACAGACTGAAACAGGGAGGGACAACCTACATGTGTCCAATAAGAAATGCTTGTTTTAGTTTTCTGTTGCAAAACGTTTTTCTGCAGTGTGTACTATTGAATACGACCCTGAGCTGCTGCTGCTGCTGCTAGGGTGTTGTTTAAAGGCTTCACAGGTAAACTTCCTTATTACCCAGAACTACCAGTCATTTATGTAGCTGTGAATGACTGGCAAGGCTAATAGCTCAAATCTGCTTACGTCCCAAATAGCATCCTATTCTCTACATAGTGCATTACTTTTGACAAGTGGTCAAAAGTAGTGCACTAGATAGGGAATAGGGTGGGACATAGTCGCTGTGTATCTGACCTTGGCTGACCTTGGCTTTAGCCTGAAGACAAAAACACCCCAGGAGCAGCATGTGTTTCTAATAGCAGATTAGGGATAGTCTAATAACTGATGACAGACTTATCACAGGCTATATATTGCTATTCAATTGCTACAATATAGGACCTTCATTTTAGCCACAGCAGGAAAATAATTCTACAGCAACAGGAAATGTGAATTATTATCTGGATTATAATTAATTAACATTTTTGTAGGGGTTTAGATACATTTGTTGTAGGAGAAAATCAAGTCTGAAATTTCAGAGTACAAATTACCAACTTCAGAAGCCTCAAATACACAAAATGTACTGCATAGCATGAAAGTAATCCTGCAACAGGGTAATCAAGTTAAAGCTGTAATATGTAACTTTTTGGGCTACCTGACCAAATTCCCATAGAAATGTTATAGATCTCTCATTCTCATTGAAAGCACATCTAAGAAGAGGTAGATCTGTTCTAGGTGCGGTATTTCTATGCTTCCCTTCTTAAGTAAAATGTTCAGCTTCAAACAGTTGAAGATACAATATTTTTGGTTATTGAAAATATATTTCACAGCGGTTTAGATGGTGCAATTATGCTCTACATTATACATTGCTTGTTTTGTCACATAAACTGAAATTAGGCGAACTATTAGAATTTTAGCAACCAGGAAATGGCGTAACTATTTCTGCATATTGCACCTTTAAGATCCTACATCTGTATATTGATTGTGCTAATGAAGTATGTGTCAGTGTGCAGTGGTAGGACGGAGTCAGGCGCAGGACACAGAACTGAGTAAAATACGTACTTTACTCGAAAAGAAACAACAATAATTTCCACACAGGGAAAAACACACCAGCGCACAGAAGTCTAGAACACTAAACAAAGAACAAACATGCACAAAACCATGTGGGAACCAGAGGGTTAAATAGGGAATAAATTATAACGTAATGGGAACCAGGTGTGAACAATCAAGACAAAACAAATGGAAAAAGAAACGTAGATCGGTGGTAGCTTGAAAGCCGGGGACGTTGACCGCTGAACGCCGCCCGAACAAGGAGAGGCACCAACTTTGGCGGAAGTCGTGACAGTATGGCATGTTCCTCACAGGGAGACCCAGGTTCTCTGAATAGATAGAGGAAAGCCTTTCCCATACACCCTACCTAGCACCAGAGGCCTATTTCATCAAACCTAATAACCAGGTTTCAGGAACCATACTATAAAATACAATACTATACATAACAACAGCACTATATGAATCCATCTAGGAACCATGTCACCATGGGGGTCTCACTTTAAGCTGATGTAACAGTGGTATGCCCTCCTTCCTGTCCCTTGATTTTGATCTTGATCTTGTTACGATAAGACAGCAAGGAAATGGACCTAGGCATGGTGGTGAGATCCAAAGGGCACAGGTAATAATAATAATGGTTGATAATGGTATAACAGGAAATGGACCTAGGCATGGTGGTGAGATCCAAAGGGCACAGATAATAATAATAATGGTTGATAATGGTATAACAGGAAATGAACCTAGGCTTGGCGGTGAGATCCGAAGAGCACAGGTAATAATAATAATGGTTGATGATGGTATAACAGGAAATGGACCTAGGCATGGCGGTGAGATCCAAAGAGCACAGGTAATAATAATAATGGTGTCAAGGATGAGTTGATGAGCGAGGTGAATAATGGTCTACTGGACCGGATGCTGGAGTGAGTAGTCGTGCTGTACTTCGCTCCGTGGGTAATATTACATTTCATTACATTACATTGCAACGGAACGATTTGATTAGTGTAATGTTAGCTAGCTATGTTAGCTAGCTAGCTACATAGTTGTCTTTGCATCAAGGATAAAAAGGATAAAGGTGTAGCTAAAGGTGTAGGTGTAGCTTTGAGAAACTAACTTTGAGAAACTAACAAGGTTAGCTAGCCAGCTTTATTCGTTAGTTCGCGCCGTTTTCCAAACGGCGTCAACACCACAACACCACAGCCACTGCTAGCTAGCCAACTTTACCAACTAGCAGTACTGTAGAAATGAAATACATTACAACGGAACGATTTGATTAGTGTAATGTTAGCTAGCTACATAGTTGTCTTTATATCAAAGATAAAAGATAAAGGTAAACGCAGCCACTGCTAGCTAGCCAACTCTACCAGCTAGCAGTACTGTATCATTTTAAGTCAATAAAATTTTTGCAACGTAAGCTTAACTTTCTGAACTTTCGAGTTGTGTAGTCCACTTGTGTAGCTAGCAGGACTGACTTTGTGTTAGCTAGCCAACGTTTAATTACTTTTGCATTATGAAAGGAACTAGACACGGACACGAATGATCCATTGGTAGTTTTTTGTAACCAAGTATTGGTGCTAACCGTGTGTTATTGGATGCTAGCATGCTAGTTAGCTACGTTGTCATAGGATACGGTGCACTGGGTGGGTTTCACGGAAGAATACTGTACCAAGTTATCTAGCTGAATAAACTAAGTTTGAGCCTATTCCTGGAAACATTGAACCACTGTAGTTTACATCAATTATAATTTCTAAGTGGAAGTTGGAAAGTTATATTTGAGTGTTTCAGTGAATGGTTAGTGAGGGAGGCCCTGCTCTCTCGCTTCCCCAGTTGTTTAGTTAATTTTCATTCCAATCTCCTTTGCATTAGCGTAGCCTCTCCTGTAGCCTGTCAACTATGTGTCTGTCTATCCCTGTTCTCGCCTCTCTGCACAGGCCACACAAACGCTTCACACCGCATGGCCGCTGCCACTCTAACCTGGTGGTCCCAGCGTGCACGACCCACGTGGAGTTCCAGGTCTCCGGCAGCCTCTGGAACTGCCGGTCTGCGGCCAACAAGGCAGAGTTCATCTCAGCCTATGCTACCCTCCAGTCCCTCGACTTCTTGGCGCTGACGGAAACATGGATTACCACAGAAAACACTGCTACTCCTACTGCTCTCTCCTCGTCAGACCACGTGTTCTCACATACCCCGGGAGCATCTGGTCAGCGGGGTGGTGGCACTGGAATCCTCATCTCTCCCAAGTGGACATTCTCTCTTTCTCCCCTGACCCATCTGTCTATCTCCTCCTTTGAATTCCATGCTGTCACAGTCACTAGCCCATTCAAGCTTAACATCCTTATCATTTATCGCCCTTATCGCCCATTCCCTTGGAGAGTTCATCAGTGCGCTTGACGCCTTGATAAGTTCCTTCCCTGAGGATGGCTCACCCCTCACAATTCTGGGTGACTTTAACCTCCCTACGTCTACCTTTGACTAATTTCTCTCTGCCTCCTTCTTTCCACTCCTCTCCTCTTTTGACCTCACCCTCTCACCGTCCCCCCCTACTCACAAGGCAGGCAACCTTCGCTCTCTCTCTCCTGCTACTCTCTCCTCTTCCATCCTATCATCTCTTCCCTCTGCTCAAACCTTCTCCAACCAATCTCCTGATTCTGCCTCCTCAACCCTCCTCTCCTCCCTTTCTGCATCCTTTGACTCTCTATGTCCCCTATCCTCCCGGTCGGCTCGGTCCTCCCCTCCTGCTCCGTGACTTGACGACTCATTGCGAGCTCACAGAACAGGGCTCCGGGCAGCCGAGTGGAAATGGAGGAAAACTAGCCTCCCTGCGGACCTGGCATCTTTTCACTCCCTCCTCTCCACATTTTCTTCCTCTGTTTCTGCTGCTAAAGCCACTTTCTACCACTCTAAATTCCAAGCATCTGCCTCTAACCCTAGGAAGCTCTTTGCCACCTTCTCCTCCCTCCTGAATCCTCCTCCCCCTCCCCCACCCTCCTCCCTCTCTGCGGATGACTTTGTCAACCATTTTGAAAAGAAGGTTGACGACATCCGATCCTCGTTTGTTAAGTCAAACGACACCGCTGGTCCTGCTCACATTGCCCTACCCTATGCTTTGACCTCTTTCTCCCCTCTCTCTCCAGATGAAATCTTGCGACTTGTGACGGCCGGCCGCCCAACAACCTGCCCGCTTGACCCTATCCCCTCCTCTCTTCTCCAGACCATTTCCGGAGACCTTCTCCCTTACCTCACCTCGCTCATCAACTCATCCTTGACCACTGGCTACGTCCCTTCCGTCTTCAAGAGAGCGAGAGTTGCACCCCTTCTCAAAAAACCTACACTCGATCCCTCCGATGTCAACAACTACAGACCAGTATCCTTTCTTTCTTTTCTCTCCAAAACTCTTGAGCGTGCCGTCCTTGGCCAGCTCTCTTGCTATCTCTCTCAGAATGACCTTCTTGATCCAAATCAGTCAGGTTTCAAGACTGGTCATTCAACTGAGACTGCTCTTCTCTGTGTCACGGAGGCTCTCCGCACTGCTAAACCTAACTCTCTCTCCTCTGCTCTCATCCTTCTAGACCTATCTGCTGCCTTTGATACTGTGAACCATCAGATCCTCCTCTCCACCCTCTCCGAGTTGGGCATCTCCGGCGCGGCTCACTCTTGGATTGCGTCCTACCTGACAGGTCGCTTCTACCAGGTGGCGTGGCGAGAATCCGTCTCCGCACCACGTGCTCTCACCACTGGTGTCCCCCAGGGCTCTGTTCTAGGCCCTCTCCTATTCTCGCTATACACCAAGTCACTTGGCTCTGTCATATCCTCACATGGTCTCTCCTATCATTGCTACGCAGATGACACACAATTAATCTTCTCCTTTCCCCCTTCTGATAACCAGGTGGCGAATCGCGTCTCTGCATGTCTGGCAGACATATCAGTGTGGATGACGGATCACCACCTCAAGCTGAACCTCGGCAAGACGGAGCTGCTCTTCCTCCCGGGGAAGGACTGCCCGTTCCATGATCTCGCCATCACGGTTGACAACTCCATTGTGTCCTCCTCCCAGAGTGCTAAGAGCCTTGGCGTGACCCTGGACAACACCCTGTCATTCTCCGCTAACATCAAGGCGGTGACCCGATCCTGTAGGTTCATGCTCTACAACATTCGCAGAGTACGACCCTGCCTCACACAGGAAGCGGCGCTGGTCCTAATCCAGGCACTTGTCATCTCCCGTCTGGATTACTGCAACTCGCTGTTGGCTGGGCTCCCTGCCTGTGCCATTAAACCCCTACAACTCATCCAGAACGCCGCAGCCCGTCTGGTGTTCAACCTTCCCAAGTTCTCTCACGTCACCCTGCTCCTCCGCATACTCCACTGGCTTCCAGTTGAAGCTCGCAACTGCTACAAGACCATGGTGCTTGCCTACGGAGCTGTGAGGGGAACGGCACCTCCGTACCTTCAGGCTTTGATCAGTCCTTACACCCAAAGAAGGGCACTGTGTTCATCCACCTCTGGCCTGCTCGCCTCCCTACCTCTGCGGAAGCACAGTTCCCGCTCAGCCCAGTCAAAACTGTTCGCTGCTCTGGCACCCCAATGGTGGAACAAGCTCCCTCACGACGCCAGGACAGCGGAGTCAATCACCACCTTCCGAAGACACCTGAAACCCCACCTCTTTAAGGAATACCTGGGATAGGATTAAGTAATCCTTCTAACCCTCCCTCCAGTGGTTGTTCCACTGGATATCATAAGGTGAATGCACCAATTTGTAAGTCGCTCTGGATAAGAGCGTCTGCTAAATGACGTAAATGTAAATGTAAATGTTGATAATGGTATAACAGGAAATTGACCTAGGTTTGGCGGTGAGAACCAAAGGGCACAGGTCATAATAATAATGGTTGATAATGGTATAACAGGAAATGGACCTAGGCATGGTGGTGAGATCCAAAGGTCCCAGGTAATAATAATAATGGTTGATAATGGTAGATGACAGTCCAGGTCCAGAGTTCAGACGGGGCAGGGACAGGGTTGGGCAACAGGCTGTACAGGACGGTATGGTACACTAGAGGAGTTTCTCCAAACATGGCTGTCACTAGATGAATAGCTATATGCACATAGCTACAGTATATGTGCATATACTGTATGCACATATACTGTAGCTATGTGCATATAGATGACATGGCTGTCATCTAGTGACAGCCATGTTTGGAGAAACTCCTCTAGTGTACCATACCGTCCTGTACAGCCTGTTGACAAACCCTGTCCCTGCCCCGTCTGAACTCTGGACCTGGACAGCGATCAGTTGAAGAGCATGCATTTAGTTTTACTTGCATTTAAGAGCAGTTGGAGGCCACGGAAGGAGAGTTGTATGGCATTGAAGCTCATCTGGAGGTTAGTTAACACAGTGTCCAACAAAGGGCCAGAGGTATACAGAATGGTGTCGTCTGCGTAGAGGTGGATCAAAGAATCACCAGCAGCGAGAGTGACATCATTGATGTATACAGAGAAGAGAGTCGGCCCAAGAATTGAACCCTGTGGCACCCCCATAGAGACTGTCAGAGGTCCGTACAACAGGCCCTCCGATTTGACATACTGAACTCTATCGGAGAAGTAGTTGGTGAACCAAGCGAGGCAATCATTTGAGAAACCAAGGCTGTTGAGTCTGCCAATAAGAATGTTGTGATTGACAGAGTCGAAAGCCTTAGCCAGGTCGATGAATATAGCTGCACAGTAATGTCTCTTATCGATGGCGGTTATGATATCGTTTAGGACCTTGAGTGTGGCTGAGGTGCACCCATGACCAGCTCTGAAACCAGATTGCATAGCGGAGAAGATACAGTGTGATTCGAAATGGTCGGTAATCTGTTTGTTAATTTGGCTTTCAGGGTAGAATAGATGTAGGGTAGAATAGATGTAGGTCTGTAGCAGTTTGGGTCTAGAGTGTCTCCACCTTTGAAGAGGGGGATGACCGCGGCAGCTTTCCAATCTATGGGAATCTCAGACGATACAAAAGAGAGGTTGAACAGGCTAGTAATAGGGGTTGCAAAAATTTCTGCAGATAATTTTAGAAAGAGAGGGTCCAGATTGTCTAGCCCGGCTGATTTGTAGGGGTCCAGATTTTGCAGCTCTTTCAGAACATCAGCTATCTGGATTTGGGTGAAGAAGAAGCGGGGGAGGTTTGGGCGAGTTGCTGTGGGGAGCACAGGGCTGTTGACCGGGGTAGGGCTAGCCAGGTGGAAAGCATGGCCAGCCGTAGAAAAATGCTTATTGAAATTCTCAATTATTGTGGATTTATCAGTAGCGACAGTGTTTCCTAGCGTCAGTGCAGTGGGCAGCTGGGAGGAGGTGCTCTTATTCTCCATGGACTTTACAGTGTCCCAGAACTTTTTTGAGTTTCTACTACAGGATGCAAATTTCTGTTTGAAAAACATAGCCTGAGCTTTCCTAACTGATTGTGTATATTGGTTCCTAACTTCCCTGAAAAGTTGCATATCACGCGGGCTATTCGATGCTAATGCAGAACGCCACAGGATGTTTTTGTACTGGTCAAGGGCAGACAGGTCTGGAGTGAACCAAGGGCTATATCTATTCCTAGTTCTACATTTTTTGAACAGAACATGCTTATTTAAGATGGTGAGGAAGGCACTTTTAAAGAATAACCAGGCATCCTCTACTGACGGGATGAGGTCAATGTCATTCCAGGATACCCCGGCCAGGTCGATTAGAAAGGCCTGTTCGCTGAAATGTTTTAGGGAGCGTTTGACAGTCATGAGGGGTGGTCGTTTGACCGCAGACCCATTACGGATGCAGGCAGTGATCGCTGAGATCTTGGTTGAAAACAGCAGAGATGTATTTGGAGGGCGAGTTAGTTAGGATGATATCTATGAGGGTGCCCGTGTTTACGGATTTGGGGTTGTACCTGGTAGGTTCATTGATAATTGAGATTGTGTGAGATTGAAGGCATCAAGCTTAGATTGTAGGATGGCCGGTGTTAAGCATGTCCAAGTTTAGGTCACCTAGCAACACGAGCTCAGAAGATAGATGCGGGGCAATCAATTCACATATGGTGTCCAGGGAACAGCTGCGGGCAGAGGGTGATCTATAGCAAGCGGCAACAGTGAGAGACTTGTTTCTGGAAAGGTGAATTTTTAGAAGTAGAAGCTCGAATTGTTTTGGTACAGACCTGGATAGTAAGATAGAACTCTGCAGGCTATCTCTGCAGTAGATTGCAACACCGCCCCCTTTGGCAGTTCTATCTTGGCGGAAAATGTTATAGTTAGGGATGGAAATTTCTGGGTTTTTGGTGGTTTTCCTAATCCAGGATTCAGACACGGCTAAGACATCTGGGTTGGCAGAATGTGCTAAAGCAGTGAATATAGCAAACTTAGGGAGTAGGCTTCTAATGTTAACATGCATGAAACCAAGGCTTTTATGGTTACAGAAGTCAACAAATGAGAGCACCTGAGGAGTAGGAGTGAAGCTAGGCACTGCAGGTCCTGGGTTAACCTCTACATCACCAGAGGAACAGAGGAGAAGTAGGATAAGGGTACGGCTAAAGGCTATAAGAACTGACCGTCTAGCATGTTCGGAACAGAGAGTAAAGGGAGCAGGTTTCTGGGCACAAGGCATAATGTACAGACAATGGTATGGTAGGAAGAGAGTACATTGGAGGTAAACCTAGGCATTGAGTAATGATGAGAGAGATATAGTCTCTAGAGACGTTTAAACCAGGTGATGTCATCGCATGTGTGGGAGGTGGAACAACATGGTTGGTTAAGGTATATTGAGCAGGGCTAGAGGCTCTACAGTGAAATAAGACTGTAATCACTAACCAGGACAGTAATGGACAAGGCATATTGATATTAGGGAGAGGCATGCGTAGCCAAGTGATCGTATGGGTCCAGTGAGTGGTTGGGCTGGCTGGGGACACGGCGATTCAGACAGCAGGCCGGGGCTAGCAAGCTAGCCGTTGGCAGGCCGGGGCTAGCAAGCTAGCAGTTAAGGGCCTTAGAGGGATGTCGCAATGGGGGAAAGTCTGTTTTTGCCTCCTCATGCGGTCACGTCGATAGACCATTAGTGGAATTAGTAGGGTTCCAAATAGCAGAGGGGTCCAAGTCCAATTGGCAAAATGGGTATAGTGGTCCAAGAAACTGGCTGATGGATCAGCTAACAGTCCAATATGCTATAGATAGCTAGCAGGCCGCGGTTAGCAGAATGGTCCTTCAGGGGACGTCGCGTCTGAGGGGCCTGTTGGGATCCTCGGGCAGATTATGTCAGTATTCCAGTCGTGAAGGATCGGCAGGGTTCCGTGCCCTGTACCGGCAGTAGAAGGGGTCCGGATATTGTAGCCCAGGAGCCCTAGCCGGGAGATGGGTCTAGCATGGGCTAGCTCCAGGCTAGTTGGTGCTTGCTCCGGGACGGAAACGTTAGCCCGGAGTAGTCAACCCGGGTTGCGGTTAGCTAGCTGCCATGATCCAGAGGAAAAGGTTCATGGGGATATGGAGAGAAAAATAGGTCCGGTATGCTCTGGTTTGAAACGCGTTGTACGAACTGGCGAGAGCTTTCCAAGCTAAGGGTTAGCTGATGACCGCTAGCAGTGGTTAGCTGACTGATAGCTGATCGCTGGTAGCTAGTTAGCTTGCTAGCTTCAGTTGAGGTATTCCAGTTCGGAGGTAAATAGAAATACTTTAGAAAAGAAAACTGATCCACACCACATTGGGTGAGGCGGGTTGCAGGAGAGTATTTTGAAGTTGAGGTTTAGGAAAAATATTAAAAAGAATGCGAAGAAAAAGATATAAAAAGATATATACATGGGACGAGACAAGACAAAGAAGTCTGACTGCTACGCCATCTTGGAAACAATAGTGTTGTACGAACTGGCGAGAGCTATATATCAGTAATACATAAACTCATTCACCGTATCGGTATATGTGTCGATATTATTTTCTGAAGCTACTCTGAACATATCCCAGTCCACGTGATCAAAACAATCTTGAAGCGTGGATTCCGATTGGTCAGACCAGCGTTGAATAGTCCTCACCACGGGTGCTTCCTGTTTGAGTATCTGCCTATAGGAGGGGAGAAGCAAGATGGAATCGTGGTCCGATTTGCCGAATGGAGGGCGGGGGAGGGCCTTATATGCTTTCTGGAAAGTAGTATAGAAACGGTCGAGGGTTTTAGCAGCGCGAGTACAACAATCAATAAGTTGATAGGATTTCGGGAGCCTTTTCCTCATATTTGCTTTGTTAAACTCCCCAGTTACAATAAATGCAGTCTCAGGATATGTGGTTTCCAGTTTGCATAAAGTCCAGTGAAGTTCTTTGAGGGCCATTGTGGTATCCGTTTTAGTCCATATATCAGTAATACATCAATCACTTCAATGTTAGTATTCAAGATTACAAGTGATTGAATAGATGTGTGAATTGTTTTATCATATATTTTGGAGACACAGGAAGCATTAATAATTCATTTGTTTAAATAAAGTAGTTTTTATTTGACATGATTTATTCCAACAGCAATGAGTTGTCTCTTCCTCTGGCTCTGAGCAACAGGTGAGTAGATACACCGTCATCAGTCATCATGACACACGCACTCATACACGCATGATCACACACACACACACGTGCGTGCACACACAGATACACACAGAAGCATGTAGACACACACACACGGGCAAATATTTCTAAACAAAGGCACGTAAACCCATAGGTCACAGTAAGGCAGATTCACAGCACTGAGATGAACATTCTGAGATGAAAATTCTGTTTCTGTCTGGGTGAGGCCTCTCTCCTCCATTCCTAGGGGTTAGGAGGAGTGAGGAAGAGTGAGGAGGATGGTGTGGAGGAGTGAGTATGGGTGAGGAGGAGGAAGGGTGAGTAGATAAAGGAGAGGAAGGAGGGGGTAGGAAGCGTGAGGAGGGGTGAGAGAGGTAGTCTTGTGCAAGGGAGGAGGGGTGAGAGAGGGACTCCTGTGCAGGGGAGAATGGGTGAGGAGGGGTGAGACGTGTGCAGTGTGGATAAACACTCCTCTGCCATCATTTTCCCAGTAACCTTTCCCTCAGCAGACAGCCAGTGACAGACTCTCCCAATGTTAAAAACCTTTGTCTCAGAGATGACAGCCTCTTCTCTTCTCTTCTCTTCTCTTCTCTTCTCTTCTCTTCTCTTCTCTTCTCTTCTCTTCTCTTCTCTTCTCTTCTCTTCTCTTCTCTTCTCTCATCAACAGTACATACATACAGTATTCACTCTGAAGACCATTGTTGCATTGATTACAAACAGTTCCGTACACCATGTCCAGATATATCACAGTTCAGACATAGTATCTCTCTGCCAGGTCAGTAGGTTTACAAAACAACATGACACACATGTAATGCACTAGTCATCATCATTACCATCATTATCATTATCATTATCGTCATCAATGTTATCATCATCATCATTATTATTATCATCATCATCGCCACCACCATCATCATCATCAGCATCATCATTAACATTATCATCATCATCAATGTTATCCTAATTATTATCATCATCAATGTTATCATCACCATCATCATCATCAATGTTATCATCATCATTAACATTATCATCATCATCATCCTCCTTCTCCTCCTCATCTTCGCCATCATCATCAACATTATTAACATCATCAGTTTGAAACTGAGAACAATGTTGGTCAGTCAATATCAGTCTTACTGTTATATAACAATCTTGTTCTATAGGACCGTCCTAAATGAACTACACTGCAATCCATTAGGATGACAGGCAGACAGCACTTTGATGGTTGATTAGCTCTGGTATGGTATCCTTGTATTACCCTGTTTCCATCCGTACATTGTTGTGTTGTGTAGAGCAGAGCCATGTGAAAGATGGGATCCTCTCCTCCATGTTACTCCTGTCTGAATCAGGATCAGGATTAGTCCGTTCTCATCTTTCTCCAAATGAATCACTAGATGGGTGGTTTTCCCTGAGACCTCCATCTTGCCACAGGCATGGTTCTCTGTGGCCTCTCTAACCAGGCTCAATACCAACTCACATGTTACCCATGTGGAAAGCAATGGCTTTCCATAGGTGGCGTCAGTCCTACGTGACGCTGTAGTCCCTCGAACGACGAAAGACACGCCGACCTAAGACAATGAGCTGGACAGTTTCAGTAAAAGCTCACAGAAACAGCTTCAACTTCAGTTAATTCATTCCAGTTTTCAGGGTCTGGGTGGGATCTAATGTGTCTGTGGTGTGTGCGTCTGTTTTCTGCGTGCATGAATGCATACTCGTTCCTGTGTGCATGCTTGTGTACGTGCATACGTGCCTCTGCAATCTATGTATGTGATGTGATGTGTGTATCCTTCTATGTTAGGTCAGTGCGTATTCAAATGTCCCTTTCTCCAGCCCCTCTATCCCGTCAGACCAGTTGGAGGAGGGCATGCTACTGTAGGGGTCGAGAAGGATCCTGAAACACCGGACTATGAGCAGGCCCAGGACCAGCAGCAACATCCCTATGAAGGCAAATGCTGCCTTCTGCTCCGACAGGATCAAGGAGTTGAGAAGCATTTCACTGTCACTCATAGCAGTCGGGGAGTGGTTATAGTGGAGGCTACACATGGGTGGTGTTCACTAGCACCAAACTGAAGAAAACGGACTGAAACAGGGGGGGGACTACCTGGACTTGTCCAATGAGAAACGCTTGTTTTTGTTTTCCATTTTGCTACAGTGTACACTAATGAATATGACCCTGGTGAACACACTCATAGCAGGAAGCTAGCTTCACATGGTGAACACACGCCCAGACGGGGAGAAGCCTGCATGCTACCTGGAGAGAGAGAGAGAGACAGAGAGAGAGAGAGAGAGAGAGAGAGAGAGAGAGAGAGAGAGTGGAGAGAGAGAGAGAGACAGAGAGTGGAGAGAGAGAGAGAGACAGAGAGTGGAGAGAGAGAGAGACAGAGAGTGGAGAGAGAGAGAGAGAGAGAGAGAGAGAGACAGAGAGAGACAGAGAGTGGAGAGAGAGAGAGAGAGAGAGAGAGAGAGACGGAGAGAGAGAGAGAGAGAGAGAGAGAGAGAGAGAGAGAGAGAGCAGAGAGAGAGAGGGAGAGAGAGAGATAGAGAGAGAGCAGAGAGAGCGAGAGAGAGAGCAGAGAGAGAGAGAGAGAGAGCAGAGAGAGAGCAGAGAGAGAGAGAGAGAGAGAGAGAGCAGAGAAAGATAGGGGGTTGGTGCTGTGTTGGAGTCGTTTACCTTAGATTGTTCACTGTATATCTGCATGTTTTGTCATAAAAGGATCCCATTAGGAGATTAAATTCCTGTACTGTTTATAATTTACTATAACATACAATTTAATATAAATAATTGACTTTGGCAACTGTACGTATCGAAACCACCCAATGGACATCCATATGATTGAACTGAATGAAATGAAACATGAATAAATAGTCATCTATAAATAGCTCCTCTGTAAATATCTAATCAAACACAACGTTAAAACATCCACACGCTCCAGCTTCTCTGTTCATCGTACACATAACTGAAGTCGGCAGACCGCTAACATGGACATACACACCAGAGAGACAGAGAGAGGGAGACAGACAGAGATACGACAATCCAACGTTCAGTCATAACATCAAAAACACACAGTCCGCACAACAATAACATGCGGTTCAAAGCCTATGTCGAATTCAATTCGACTTATTCTCCATTGATGCCATAACTAAATGAAAATGCATCATGGCATAAACCATATAAGCGATAGGATATCAAACAAAAACCTGACATCACACATGCATTGTGATGCATAATATATTAAGGAGAAAGCCTCCGTACCTGTTGCTTGTTGTGAGTAGCCAGATGGTGTAATCTCATCACAAAAGGAGGTGATGGAGACTGGCAACACATGATAACAGAAAGGAGAAAAGACAGAGCAGTCCTCATTCCTCACAGACCTCTCATACGATACGATACCAACATGAGCCTCTTTCTGCCTGGGGTATGACTGAGCAGCAGGTGGCAAGAGAGAGAGGGGTGGGGAAGAGAGAGAGGAGAGAGAAGATAGTGGGAGAGAGGGATAGATGAGAAAATTGGAAAGAGAGAGAAATCAGAGAGAGAGCGAGAGAGAGAGGGAGAAGATAGTGGGAGAGAGAGTGTAAGAGAATGAGAGTTATAGCGAAAGACAGAGGGGAGAGAGAGAGGGAAAGAGAGAGAGAGCAGGAGAGAGAGGGAGGGAGAAAAGGAGAGATAGAGAGAGAGAGAGAGAGAGACGATGTGCTGTTGACGGAAGATGTGATGTGATTGGGTAGAGAAGAGGTAGGCAGCAGGAAGGCAGGCAGCTCGCTGTCGTGACATTCTTCCCGACCTGTTGCTGCTGTTTCTGTTTCTGTCTCTACTGGAGAACTGCTGTTTCCTAGAGCACGCTACGCACACACACACAGCCCTCCCTCCCTCCGTCCATCCCTCCATCTGTAAATCTATCTCTCCATCCATAGTCCTCTCATTAGATACACAAGACTAACCCCCATCTGCTGGTCAGATGGCTCAGCATCAGGTTCGCTGCCTCCTCCTCCTCCTATTCATTATCATTCTGTCTCTCTACCTCTCCATCCAGAAGCACGTTCCCCCCTCCTGCTGCATGGCAACCATTTGTTAGTCTCACACAGCCAGTCAGTCTGCTGTTTCTCTCTCTCTTTCTCTCTCACACAGACACACACACACACACACACACACACACACACACACACACACACACACACACACACACACACACACACACACACACACACACACACACACACACACACACACACACACACACACACACACACACACACACACACACACACACACACACACACACACACACACACACACACACACACACACACACACACACACACACACACACATTCTCTCCCTCTGCTGCACTAGTACTGGGGCTGCAACAACCCTCCCTCCTCCTCTTTCTCCACCACTGCCTCTTCCCCTCCTCCTTTCCCCACTCCTTCTCCTCCTTATTTTTATTTTCTAGATCCCTCTGAATATGAGGAATGTGATGGTTTTGCCTGCAGGTCCCTCCAGCTACTGATCTCTATAGGTACTGCTCTGTTAATGCTGCAGGATATACTGCTACATTATGAAGCCATATTCACCCTGTAGGTATACTGCTACATTATGAAGCCATATTCACCCTGTAGGTATACTGCTACATTATGAAGCCATATTCACCCTGCAGGATATACTGCTACATTATGAAGCCATATTCACCCTGTAGGTATACTGCTACACTATGAGGCCATATTCACCCTGTAGGTATACTGCTACACTATGAAGCCATATTCACCCTGCAGGATATACTGCTACATTATGAAGCCATATTCAACCTGTAGGTATACTGCTACATTGTGAAGCCATATTCACCCTGTAGGTATCCTGCTACACTATGAGGCCATATTCACCCTGTTGGAATACTGCTACACTATGAAGCCATATTCACCCTGTAGGTATACTGCTACACCATGAAGCCATATTCACCCTGTAGGTATACTGCTACATTATGAAGCCATATTCACCCTGTAGGTATACCGCTACACTATGAGGCCATATTCACCATGTTGGAATACTGCTACACTATGAAGCCATATTCACCCTGTAGGTATACTGCTACACTATGAAGCCATATTCACCCTGTAGGTATACTGCTACACTATGAGGCCATATTCACCCTGTAGGTATACTGCTACACTATGAAGCCATATTCACCCTGTAGGTATACCGCTACATTATGAAGCCATATTCACCCTGTAGGTATACTGCTACATTATGAAGCCATATTCACCCTGTATGTATACCGCTACATTATGAAGCCATATTCACCCTGTAGGTATACTGCTACACTATGAGGCCATATTCACCCTTTAGGTATGCCGCTACATTATGAAGCCATATTCAACCTGTAGGTATACCGCTACACTATGAGGCCATATTCACCCTGTTGGAATACTGCTACACTATGAAGCCATATTCACCCTGTAGGTATACTGCTACACTATGAAGCCATATTCACCCTGTCGGTATACTGCTACACTATGAAGCCATATTCACCCTGTAGGTATACCGCTACACTATGAAGCCCTATTCACCCTGGAGGTATGCCGCTACACTATGAGGCCATATTCACCCTGTAGGTATACCGCTACATTATGAAGCCATATTCACCCTGTATGTTATACTGCTACATTATGAAGCCATATTCACCCTGTAGGTATACTGCTACACTATGAGGCCATATTCACCCTGTAGGTATGCCGCTACATTATGAAGCCATATTCACCTTGTAGGTATATTGCTACACTATGAGGCCATATTCACCCTGTAGGTATACTGCTACACTATGAAGCCATATTCACCCTGTAGGAATACTGCTACACTATGAAGCCATATTCACCCTGTAGGTATACTGCTACACTATGAGGCCATATTCACCCTGTAGGAATACTGCTACACTATGAAGCCATATTCACCCTGTAGGTATACTGCTACACTATGAGGCCATATTCAACCTGTAGGTATACCGCTACACTATGAGGCCATATTCACCCTGTTGGAATACTGCTACACTATGAAGCCATATTCACCCTGTAGGTATACTGCTACACTATGAAGCCATATTCACCCTGTCGGTATACTGCTACACTATGAAGCCATATTCACCCTGTAGGTATACCGCTACACTATGAAGCCCTATTCACCCTGGAGGTATGCCGCTACACTATGAGGCCATATTCACCCTGTAGGTATACTGCTACACTATGAGGCCATATTCACCCTGTAGGAAACTGCTACACTATGAAGCCGTATTCACCCTGTAGGTATACTGTTACACTATGAAGCCATATTCACCCTGTAGGTATACTGCTACACTATGAGGCCATATTCACCCTGTAGGAATACTGCTACACTATGAAGCCATATTCACCCTGTAGGTATACTGCTACACTATGAGGCCATATTCACCCTGTAGGTATACTGCTACACTATGAGGCCATATTCACCCTGTAGGTATACTGCTACATTATGAAGCCATATTCACCCTGTAGGTATACTGCTACATTATGAAGCCATATTCACCCTGTAGGTATACTGCTACATTATGAAGCCATAATCACCCTGTAGGTATACTGCTAAATTATAAAGCCATATTCACCCTGTAGGTATGCCGCTACACTATGAAGCCATATTCACCCTGTAGGTATACTGCTACACTATGAGGCCATATTCACCCTGTAGGTATACTGCTACACTATGAGGCCATATTCACCCTGTAGGTATACTGCTACACTATGAAGCCATATTCACCCTGTAGGTATACTGCTACATTATGAAGCCATATTCACCCTGTAGGTATACTGCTACACTATGAGGCCATATTCACCCTGTAGGTATACTGCTACACTATGAAGCCATATTCACCCTGGAGGTATACTGCTACATTATGAAGCCATATTCACCCTGTAGGTATACTGCTACACTATGAGGCCATATTCACCCTGTAGGTATACTGCTACATTATGAAGCCATATTCACCCTGTAGGTATACTGCTACATTATGAAGCCATATTCACCCTGTAGGTATACTGCTACATTATGAAGCCATAATCACCCTGTAGGTATACTGCTAAATTATAAAGCCATATTCACCCTGTAGGTATGCCGCTACACTATGAAGCCATATTCACCCTGTAGGTATACTGCTACACTATGAGGCCATATTCACCCTGTAGGTATACTGCTACACTATGAGGCCATATTCACCCTGTAGGTATACTGCTACACTATGAAGCCATATTCACCCTGTAGGTATACTGCTACATTATGAAGCCATATTCACCCTGTAGGTATACTGCTACACTATGAGGCCATATTCACCCTGTAGGTATACTGCTACACTATGAAGCCATATTCACCCTGGAGGTATACTGCTACATTATGAAGCCATATTCACCCTGTAGGTATACTGCTACACTATGAGGCCATATTCACCCTGTAGGTATACTGCTACACTATGAAGCCATATTCACCCTGTAGGTATACTGCTACATTATGAAGCCATATTCACCCTGTAGGTATACTGCTACACTATGAGGCCATATTCACCCTGTAGGTATACTGCTACACTATGAAGCCATATTCACCCTGCAGGATATACTGCTACATTATGAAGCCATATTCACCCTGTAGGTATACTGCTACACTATGAAGCCATATTCACCCTGTAGGTATACTGCTACACTATGAGGCCACATTCACCCTGTAGGAATACTGCTACACTATGAAGCCATATTTACCCTGTAGGTATACTGCTACACTATGAGGCCATATTCACCCTGTAGGTATACTGCTACATTATGAAGCCATATTCACCCTGTAGGTATACTGCTACATTATGAAGCCATATTCACCCTGTAGGTATACTGCTACACTATGAAGCCATATTCACCCTGTAGGTATACTGCTACATTATGAAGCCATATTCACCCTGTAGGTATACTGCTACACTATGAGGCCATATTCACCCTGTAGGTATACTGCTACACTATGAAGCCATCTTCACCCTGCAGGATATACTGCTACACTATGAGGCCATATTCACCCTGTTGGAATACTGCTACACTATGAAGCCATATTCACCCTGTAGGTATACTGCTACACTATGAAGCCATATTCACCCTGTAGGTATACTGCTACACTATGAAGCCATATTCCCCCTGTAGGTATACCGCTACACTATGAAGCCCTATTCACCCTGTAGGTATACCGCTACACTATGAGGCCATATTCACCCTGTAGGTATACTGCTACATTATGAAGCCATATTCACCCTGTAGGTATACCGCTACATTATGAAGCCATATTCACCCTGTATGTATACTGCTACACTATGAGGCCATATTCACCCTGTTGGAATACTGCTACACTATGAAGCCATATTCACCCTGTAGGTATACTGCTACACTATGAAGCCATATTCACCCTGTAGGTATACTGCTACACTATGAAGCCATATTCCCCCTGTAGGTATACCGCTACACTATGAAGCCCTATTCACCCTGGAGGTATGACGCTACACTATGAGGCCATATTCACCCTGTAGGTATACTGCTACACTATGAGGCCATATTCACCCTGTATGTATACCGCTACATTATGGAGCCATATTCACCCTGTAGGTATACTGCTACACTATGAAGCCATATTCACCCTGTAGGTATACTGCTACATTATGAAGCCATATTCACCCTGTACGTATACTGCTACATTATGAAGCCATATTGACCCTGTAGGTATACTGCTACACTATGAAGCCATATTCACCCTGCAGGATATACTGCTACATTATGAAGCCATATTCACCCTGCAGGATATACTGCTACACTATGAGGCCATATTCACCCTGTAAGATATACTGCTACATTATGAAGCCATATTCACCCTGTAGGTATACTGCTACACTATTAAGCCATATTCACCCTGCAGGATATACTGCTACATTATGAAGCCATATTCACCCTGCAGGATATACTGCTACACTATGAGGCCATATTCACCCTGTAAGATATACTGCTACATTATGAAGCCATATTCACCCTGCAGGATATACTGCTACACTATGAGGCCATATTCACCCTATAGGTATACTGCTACACTATGAAGCCATATTCACCCTGTAGGTATACTGCTACACTATGAAGCCATATTCACCCTGTAGGTATACTGCTACACTATGAAGCCGTATTCACCCTGTAGGTATCCTGCTACACTATGAGGCCATATTCACCCTGTAGGTATACTGCTACACTATGAGGCCATATTCACCCTGTAGGAATACTGCTACACTATGAAGCCATATTCACCCTGTAGGTATACTGCTACACTATGAGGCCATATTCACCCTGTAGGAATACTGCTACACTATGAAGCCATATTCACCCTGTAGGTATACTGCTACACTATGAGGCCATATTCACCCTGTAGGTATACTGCTACATTATGAAGCCATATTCACCCTGTAGGTATACTGCTACATTATGAAGCCATATTCACCCTGTAGGTATACTGCTAAATTATAAAGCCATATTCACCCTGTAGGTATGCCGCTACACTATGAAGCCATATTCACCCTGTAGGTATACTGCTACACTATGAGGCCATATTCACCCTGTAGGTATACTGCTACACTATGAGGCCATATTCACCCTGTAGGTATACTGCTACACTATGAAGCCATATTCACCCTGTAGGTATACTGCTACATTATGAAGCCATATTCACCCTGTAGGTATACTGCTACACTATGAGGCCATATTCACCCTGTAGGTATACTGCTACACTATGAAGCCATATTCACCCTGTAGGTATACTGCTACATTATGAAGCCATATTCACCCTGTAGGTATACTGCTACACTATGAGGCCATATTCACCCTGTAGGTATACTGCTACACTATGAAGCCATATTCACCCTGTAGGTATACTGCTACATTATGAAGCCATATTCACCCTGTAGGTATACTGCTACACTATGAAGCCATATTCACCCTGCAGGATATACTGCTACATTATGAAGCCATATTCACCCTGTAGGTATACTGCTACACTATGAAGCCATATTTACCCTGTAGGTATACTGCTACACTATGAGGCCATATTCACCCTGTAGGTATACTGCTACATTATGAAGCCATATTCACCCTGTAGGTATACTGCTACATTATGAAGCCATATTCACCCTGTAGGTATACTGCTACACTATGAAGCCATATTCACCCTGTAGGTATACTGCTACATTATGAAGCCATATTCACCCTGTAGGTATACTGCTACACTATGAGGCCATATTCACCCTGTAGGTATACTGCTACACTATGAAGCCATCTTCACCCTGCAGGATATACTGCTACACTATGAGGCCATATTCACCCTGTTGGAATACTGCTACACTATGAAGCCATATTCACCCTGTAGGTATACTGCTACACTATGAAGCCATATTCACCCTGTAGGTATACTGCTACACTATGAAGCCATATTCCCCCTGTAGGTATACCGCTACACTATGAAGCCCTATTCACCCTGTAGGTATACCGCTACACTATGAGGCCATATTCACCCTGTAGGTATACTGCTACATTATGAAGCCATATTCACCCTGTAGGTATACCGCTACATTATGAAGCCATATTCACCCTGTATGTATACTGCTACACTATGAGGCCATATTCACCCTGTTGGAATACTGCTACACTATGAAGCCATATTCACCCTGTAGGTATACTGCTACACTATGAAGCCATATTCACCCTGTAGGTATACTGCTACACTATGAAGCCATATTCCCCCTGTAGGTATACCGCTACACTATGAAGCCCTATTCACCCTGGAGGTATGACGCTACACTATGAGGCCATATTCACCCTGTAGGTATACTGCTACACTATGAGGCCATATTCACCCTGTATGTATACCGCTACATTATGGAGCCATATTCACCCTGTAGGTATACTGCTACACTATGAAGCCATATTCACCCTGTAGGTATACTGCTACATTATGAAGCCATATTCACCCTGTACGTATACTGCTACATTATGAAGCCATATTGACCCTGTAGGTATACTGCTACACTATGAAGCCATATTCACCCTGCAGGATATACTGCTACATTATGAAGCCATATTCACCCTGCAGGATATACTGCTACACTATGAGGCCATATTCACCCTGTAAGATATACTGCTACATTATGAAGCCATATTCACCCTGTAGGTATACTGCTACACTATTAAGCCATATTCACCCTGCAGGATATACTGCTACATTATGAAGCCATATTCACCCTGCAGGATATACTGCTACACTATGAGGCCATATTCACCCTGTAAGATATACTGCTACATTATGAAGCCATATTCACCCTGCAGGATATACTGCTACACTATGAGGCCATATTCACCCTATAGGTATACTGCTACACTATGAAGCCATATTCACCCTGTAGGTATACTGCTACACTATGAAGCCATATTCACCCTGTAGGTATACTGCTACACTATGAAGCCGTATTCACCCTGTAGGTATCCTGCTACACTATGAGGCCATATTCACCCTGTAGGTATACTGCTACACTATGAGGCCATATTCACCCTGTAGGAATACTGCTACACTATGAAGCCATATTCACCCTGTAGGTATACTGCTACACTATGAGGCCATATTCACCCTGTAGGAATACTGCTACACTATGAAGCCATATTCACCCTGTAGGTATACTGCTACACTATGAGGCCATATTCACCCTGTAGGTATACTGCTACATTATGAAGCCATATTCACCCTGTAGGTATACTGCTACATTATGAAGCCATATTCACCCTGTAGGTATACTGCTAAATTATAAAGCCATATTCACCCTGTAGGTATGCCGCTACACTATGAAGCCATATTCACCCTGTAGGTATACTGCTACACTATGAGGCCATATTCACCCTGTAGGTATACTGCTACACTATGAGGCCATATTCACCCTGTAGGTATACTGCTACACTATGAAGCCATATTCACCCTGTAGGTATACTGCTACATTATGAAGCCATATTCACCCTGTAGGTATACTGCTACACTATGAGGCCATATTCACCCTGTAGGTATACTGCTACACTATGAAGCCATATTCACCCTGTAGGTATACTGCTACATTATGAAGCCATATTCACCCTGTAGGTATACTGCTACACTATGAGGCCATATTCACCCTGTAGGTATACTGCTACACTATGAAGCCATATTCACCCTGTAGGTATACTGCTACACTATGAGGCCATATTCACCCTGTAGGTATACTGCTACACTATGAAGCCATATTCACCCTGTAGGTATACTGCTACACTATGAGGCCATATTCACCCTGTAGGTATACTGCTACACTATAAAGCCATGTTCACCCTGTAGATATACTGCTACACTATGAGGGCATATTCACCCTGTATGTATACTGCTACATTATGAAGCCATATTCACCCTATAGGTATACTGCTACACTATGAGGCCATATTCACCCTGTAGGTATACTGCTACACTATGAAGCCATATTCACCCTGTAGGTATACTGCTACACTATGAGGCCATATTCACCCTGTAGGTATACTGCTACACTATGAAGCCATATTCACCCTGTAGGAATACTGCTACATTATCAAGCCATATTCACCCTGTAGGTATACTGCTTCACTATGAGGCCATATTCACCCTGTAGGTATACTGCTAAACTATGAGGCCATATTCACCCTGTAGGTATACTGCTACACTATGAGGCCATATTCACCCTGTAGGAATACTGCTACACTATGAAGCCATATTCACCCTGTAGGTATACTGCCACACTATGAAGCCATATTCACCCTGCATGATATACTGCTACACTATGAGGCCATATTCACTCTGTAAGATATACTGCTACATTATGAAGCCATATTCACCCTGCAGGATATACTGCTACACTATGAGGCCATATTCACCCTGTTGGAATACTGCTACACTATGAAGCCATATTCACCCTGTAGGTATACTGCTACACTATGAAGCCATATTCACCCTGTAGGTATACTGCTACACTATGAAGCCATATTCCCCCTGTAGGTATACCGCTACACTATGAAGCCCTATTCACCCTGTAGGTATACCGCTACACTATGAGGCCATGTTCACCCTGTAGGTATACTGCTACATTATGAAGCCATATTCACCCTGTAGGTATACCGCTACATTATGAAGCCATATTCACCCTGTATGTATACTGCTACACTATGAGGCCATATTCACCCTGTTGGAATACTGCTACACTATGAAGCCATATTCACCCTGTAGGTATACTGCTACATTATGAAGCCATATTCACCCTGTAGGTATACTGCTACACTATGAGGCCATATTCACCCTGTAGGTATACTGCTACACTATGAAGCCATATTCACCCTGCAGGATATACTGCTACATTATGAAGCCATATTCACCCTGTAGGTATACTGCTACACTATGAGGCCATATTCACCCTGTAGGTATACTGCTACACTATGAAGCCATATTCACCCTGTAGGTATACTGCTACACTATGAGGCCATATTCACCCTGTAGGTATACTGCTACACTATAAAGCCATGTTCACCCTGTAGGTATACTGCTACACTATGAGGGCATATTCACCCTGTATGTATACTGCTACATTATGAAGCCATATTCACCCTGTAGGTATACTGCTACACTATGAGGCCATATTCACCCTGTAGGTATACTGCTACACTATGAAGCCATATTCACCCTGTAGATATACTGCTACACTATGAGGCCATATTCACCCTGTAGGTATACTGCTACACTATGAAGCCATATTCACCCTGTAGGAATACTGCTACATTATCAAGCCATATTCACCCTGTAGGTATACTGCTTCACTATGAGGCCATATTCACCCTGTAGGTATACTGCTAAACTATGAGGCCATATTCACCCTGTAGGTATACTGCTACACTATGAGGCCATATTCACCCTGTAGGAATACTGCTACACTATGAAGCCATATTCACCCTGTAGGTATACTGCCACACTATGAAGCCATATTCACCCTGCATGATATACTGCTACACTATGAGGCCATATTCACTCTGTAAGATATACTGCTACATTATGAAGCCATATTCACCCTGCAGGATATACTGCTACACTATGAGGCCATATTCACCCTGTTGGAATACTGCTACACTATGAAGCCATATTCACCCTGTAGGTATACTGCTACACTATGAAGCCATATTCACCCTGTAGGTATACTGCTACACTATGAAGCCATATTCCCCCTGTAGGTATACCGCTACACTATGAAGCCCTATTCACCCTGTAGGTATACCGCTACACTATGAGGCCATGTTCACCCTGTAGGTATACTGCTACATTATGAAGCCATATTCACCCTGTAGGTATACCGCTACATTATGAAGCCATATTCACCCTGTATGTATACTGCTACACTATGAGGCCATATTCACCCTGTTGGAATACTGCTACACTATGAAGCCATATTCACCCTGTAGGTATACTGCTACATTATGAAGCCATATTCACCCTGTAGGTATACTGCTACACTATGAGGCCATATTCACCCTGTAGGTATACTGCTACACTATGAAGCCATATTCACCCTGCAGGATATACTGCTACATTATGAAGCCATATTCACCCTGTAGGTATACTGCTACACTATGAGGCCATATTCACCCTGTAGGTATACTGCTACACTATGAAGCCATATTCACCCTGTAGGTATACTGCTACACTATGAGGCCATATTCACCCTGTAGGTATACTGCTACACTATAAAGCCATGTTCACCCTGTAGGTATACTGCTACACTATGAGGGCATATTCACCCTGTATGTATACTGCTACATTATGAAGCCATATTCACCCTGTAGGTATACTGCTACACTATGAGGCCATATTCACCCTGTAGGTATACTGCTACACTATGAAGCCATATTCACCCTGTAGGTATACTGCTACACTATGAGGCCATATTCACCCTGTAGGTATACTGCTACACTATAAAGCCATGTTCACCCTGTAGGTATACTGCTACACTATGAGGGCATATTCACCCTGTATGTATACTGCTACATTATGAAGCCATATTCACCCTGTAGGTATACTGCTACACTATGAGGCCATATTCACCCTGTAGGTATACTGCTACACTATGAAGCCATATTCACCCTGTAGATATACTGCTACACTATGAGGCCATATTCACCCTGTAGGTATACTGCTACACTATGAAGCCATATTCACCCTGTAGGAATACTGCTACATTATCAAGCCATATTCACCCTGTAGGTATACTGCTTCACTATGAGGCCATATTCACCCTGTAGGTATACTGCTAAACTATGAGGCCATATTCACCCTGTAGGTATACTGCTACACTATGAGGCCATATTCACCCTGTAGGAATACTGCTACACTATGAAGCCATATTCACCCTGTAGGTATACTGCCACACTATGAAGCCATATTCACCCTGCATGATATACTGCTACACTATGAGGCCATATTCACTCTGTAAGATATACTGCTACATTATGAAGCCATATTCACCCTGCAGGATATACTGCTACACTATGAGGCCATATTCACCCTGTTGGAATACTGCTACACTATGAAGCCATATTCACCCTGTAGGTATACTGCTACACTATGAAGCCATATTCACCCTGTAGGTATACTGCTACACTATGAAGCCATATTCCCCCTGTAGGTATACCGCTACACTATGAAGCCCTATTCACCCTGTAGGTATACCGCTACACTATGAGGCCATGTTCACCCTGTAGGTATACTGCTACATTATGAAGCCATATTCACCCTGTAGGTATACCGCTACATTATGAAGCCATATTCACCCTGTATGTATACTGCTACACTATGAGGCCATATTCACCCTGTTGGAATACTGCTACACTATGAAGCCATATTCACCCTGTAGGTATACTGCTACATTATGAAGCCATATTCACCCTGTAGGTATACTGCTACACTATGAGGCCATATTCACCCTGTAGGTATACTGCTACACTATGAAGCCATATTCACCCTGCAGGATATACTGCTACATTATGAAGCCATATTCACCCTGTAGGTATACTGCTACACTATGAGGCCATATTCACCCTGTAGGTATACTGCTACACTATGAAGCCATATTCACCCTGTAGGTATACTGCTACACTATGAGGCCATATTCACCCTGTAGGTATACTGCTACACTATAAAGCCATGTTCACCCTGTAGGTATACTGCTACACTATGAGGGCATATTCACCCTGTATGTATACTGCTACATTATGAAGCCATATTCACCCTGTAGGTATACTGCTACACTATGAGGCCATATTCACCCTGTAGGTATACTGCTACACTATGAAGCCATATTCACCCTGTAGATATACTGCTACACTATGAGGCCATATTCACCCTGTAGGTATACTGCTACACTATGAAGCCATATTCACCCTGTAGGAATACTGCTACATTATCAAGCCATATTCACCCTGTAGGTATACTGCTTCACTATGAGGCCATATTCACCCTGTAGGTATACTGCTAAACTATGAGGCCATATTCACCCTGTAGGTATACTGCTACACTATGAGGCCATATTCACCCTGTAGGAATACTGCTACACTATGAAGCCATATTCACCCTGTAGGTATACTGCCACACTATGAAGCCATATTCACCCTGCATGATATACTGCTACACTATGAGGCCATATTCACTCTGTAAGATATACTGCTACATTATGAAGCCATATTCACCCTGCAGGATATACTGCTACACTATGAGGCCATATTCACCCTGTTGGAATACTGCTACACTATGAAGCCATATTCACCCTGTAGGTATACTGCTACACTATGAAGCCATATTCACCCTGTAGGTATACTGCTACACTATGAAGCCATATTCCCCCTGTAGGTATACCGCTACACTATGAAGCCCTATTCACCCTGTAGGTATACCGCTACACTATGAGGCCATGTTCACCCTGTAGGTATACTGCTACATTATGAAGCCATATTCACCCTGTAGGTATACCGCTACATTATGAAGCCATATTCACCCTGTATGTATACTGCTACACTATGAGGCCATATTCACCCTGTTGGAATACTGCTACACTATGAAGCCATATTCACCCTGTAGGTATACTGCTACATTATGAAGCCATATTCACCCTGTAGGTATACTGCTACACTATGAGGCCATATTCACCCTGTAGGTATACTGCTACACTATGAAGCCATATTCACCCTGCAGGATATACTGCTACATTATGAAGCCATATTCACCCTGTAGGTATACTGCTACACTATGAGGCCATATTCACCCTGTAGGTATACTGCTACACTATGAAGCCATATTCACCCTGTAGGTATACTGCTACACTATGAGGCCATATTCACCCTGTAGGTATACTGCTACACTATAAAGCCATGTTCACCCTGTAGGTATACTGCTACACTATGAGGGCATATTCACCCTGTATGTATACTGCTACATTATGAAGCCATATTCACCCTGTAGGTATACTGCTACACTATGAGGCCATATTCACCCTGTAGGTATACTGCTACACTATGAAGCCATATTCACCCTGTAGGTATACTGCTACACTATGAGGCCATATTCACCCTGTAGGTATACTGCTACACTATAAAGCCATGTTCACCCTGTAGGTATACTGCTACACTATGAGGGCATATTCACCCTGTATGTATACTGCTACATTATGAAGCCATATTCACCCTGTAGGTATACTGCTACACTATGAGGCCATATTCACCCTGTAGGTATACTGCTACACTATGAAGCCATATTCACCCTGTAGATATACTGCTACACTATGAGGCCATATTCACCCTGTAGGTATACTGCTACACTATGAAGCCATATTCACCCTGTAGGAATACTGCTACATTATCAAGCCATATTCACCCTGTAGGTATACTGCTTCACTATGAGGCCATATTCACCCTGTAGGTATACTGCTAAACTATGAGGCCATATTCACCCTGTAGGTATACTGCTACACTATGAGGCCATATTCACCCTGTAGGAATACTGCTACACTATGAAGCCATATTCACCCTGTAGGTATACTGCCACACTATGAAGCCATATTCACCCTGCATGATATACTGCTACACTATGAGGCCATATTCACTCTGTAAGATATACTGCTACATTATGAAGCCATATTCACCCTGCAGGATATACTGCTACACTATGAGGCCATATTCACCCTGTTGGAATACTGCTACACTATGAAGCCATATTCACCCTGTAGGTATACTGCTACACTATGAAGCCATATTCACCCTGTAGGTATACTGCTACACTATGAAGCCATATTCCCCCTGTAGGTATACCGCTACACTATGAAGCCCTATTCACCCTGTAGGTATACCGCTACACTATGAGGCCATGTTCACCCTGTAGGTATACTGCTACATTATGAAGCCATATTCACCCTGTAGGTATACCGCTACATTATGAAGCCATATTCACCCTGTATGTATACTGCTACACTATGAGGCCATATTCACCCTGTTGGAATACTGCTACACTATGAAGCCATATTCACCCTGTAGGTATACTGCTACATTATGAAGCCATATTCACCCTGTAGGTATACTGCTACACTATGAGGCCATATTCACCCTGTAGGTATACTGCTACACTATGAAGCCATATTCACCCTGCAGGATATACTGCTACATTATGAAGCCATATTCACCCTGTAGGTATACTGCTACACTATGAGGCCATATTCACCCTGTAGGTATACTGCTACACTATGAAGCCATATTCACCCTGTAGGTATACTGCTACACTATGAGGCCATATTCACCCTGTAGGTATACTGCTACACTATAAAGCCATGTTCACCCTGTAGGTATACTGCTACACTATGAGGGCATATTCACCCTGTATGTATACTGCTACATTATGAAGCCATATTCACCCTGTAGGTATACTGCTACACTATGAGGCCATATTCACCCTGTAGGTATACTGCTACACTATGAAGCCATATTCACCCTGTAGATATACTGCTACACTATGAGGCCATATTCACCCTGTAGGTATACTGCTACACTATGAAGCCATATTCACCCTGTAGGAATACTGCTACATTATCAAGCCATATTCACCCTGTAGGTATACTGCTTCACTATGAGGCCATATTCACCCTGTAGGTATACTGCTAAACTATGAGGCCATATTCACCCTGTAGGTATACTGCTACACTATGAGGCCATATTCACCCTGTAGGAATACTGCTACACTATGAAGCCATATTCACCCTGTAGGTATACTGCCACACTATGAAGCCATATTCACCCTGCATGATATACTGCTACACTATGAGGCCATATTCACTCTGTAAGATATACTGCTACATTATGAAGCCATATTCACCCTGCAGGATATACTGCTACACTATGAGGCCATATTCACCCTGTTGGAATACTGCTACACTATGAAGCCATATTCACCCTGTAGGTATACTGCTACACTATGAAGCCATATTCACCCTGTAGGTATACTGCTACACTATGAAGCCATATTCCCCCTGTAGGTATACCGCTACACTATGAAGCCCTATTCACCCTGTAGGTATACCGCTACACTATGAGGCCATATTCACCCTGTAGGTATACTGCTACATTATGAAGCCATATTCACCCTGTAGGTATACCGCTACATTATGAAGCCATATTCACCCTGTATGTATACTGCTACACTATGAGGCCATATTCACCCTGTTGGAATACTGCTACACTATGAAGCCATATTCACCCTGTAGGTATACTGCTACACTATGAAGCCATATTCACCCTGTAGGTATACTTCTACACTATGAAGCCATATTCCCCCTGTAGGTATACCGCTACACTATGAAGCCCTATTCACCCTGGAGGTATGACGCTACACTATGAGGCCATATTCACCCTGTAGGTATACTGCTACATTATGAAGCCATATTCACCCTGTAGGTATACCGCTACATTATGAAGCCATATTCACCCTGTATGTATACTGCTACACTATGAGGCCATATTCACCCTGTTGGAATACTGCTACACTATGAAGCCATATTCACCCTGTAGGTATACTGCTACACTATGAAGCCATATTCACCCTGTAGGTATACTGCTACACTATGAAGCCATATTCCCCCTGTAGGTATACCGCTACACTATGAAGCCCTATTCACCCTGGAGGTATGACGCTACACTATGAGGCCATATTCACCCTGTAGGTATACTGCTACACTATGAGGCCATATTCACCCTGTATGTATACCGCTACATTATGGAGCCATATTCACCCTGTAGGTATACTGCTACACTATGAAGCCATATTCACCCTGTAGGTATACTGCTACATTATGAAGCCATATTCACCCTGTACGTATACTGCTACATTATGAAGCCATATTGACCCTGTAGGTATACTGCTACACTATGAAGCCATATTCACCCTGCAGGATATACTGCTACATTATGAAGCCATATTCACCCTGCAGGATATACTGCTACACTATGAGGCCATATTCACCCTGTAAGATATACTGCTACATTATGAAGCCATATTCACCCTGTAGGTATACTGCTACACTATTAAGCCATATTCACCCTGCAGGATATACTGCTACACTATGAGGCCATATTTACCCTGCAGGATATACTGCTACATTATGAAGCCATATTCACCCTGCAGGATATACTGCTACACTATGAGGCCATATTCACCTTGTAAGATATACTGCTACATTATGAAGCCATATTCACCCTGCAGGATATACTGCTACACTATGAGGCCATATTCACCCTATAGGTATACTGCTACACTATGAAGCCATATTCACCCTGTAGGTATACTGCTACACTATGAAGCCATATTCACCCTGTAGGTATACTGCTACACTATGAAGCCGTATTCACCCTGTAGGTATCCTGCTACACTATGAGGCCATATTCACCCTGTAGGTATACTGCTACACTATGAGGCCATATTCACCCTGTAGGAATACTGCTACACTATGAAGCCATATTCACCCTGTAGGTATACTGCTACACTATGAGGCCATATTCACCCTGTAGGAATACTGCTACACTATGAAGCCATATTCACCCTGTAGGTATACTGCTACACTATGAGGCCATATTCACCCTGTAGGTATACTGCTACATTATGAAGCCATATTCACCCTGTAGGTATACTGCTACATTATGAAGCCATATTCACCCTGTAGGTATACTGCTACATTATGAAGCCATATTCACCCTGTAGGTATACTGCTAAATTATAAAGCCATATTCACCCTGTAGGTATGCCGCTACACTATGAAGCCATATTCACCCTGTAGGTATACTGCTACACTATGAGGCCATATTCACCCTGTAGGTATACTGCTACACTATGAGGCCATATTCACCCTGTAGGTATACTGCTACACTATGAAGCCATATTCACCCTGTAGGTATACTGCTACATTATGAAGCCATATTCACCCTGTAGGTATACTGCTACACTATGAGGCCATATTCACCCTGTAGGTATACTGCTACACTATGAAGCCATATTCACCCTGTAGGTATACTGCTACATTATGAAGCCATATTCACCCTGTAGGTATACTGCTACACTATGAGGCCATATTCACCCTGTAGGTATACTGCTACACTATGAAGCCATATTCACCCTGTAGGTATACTGCTACATTATGAAGCCATATTCACCCTGTAGGTATACTGCTACACTATGAGGCCATATTCACCCTGTAGGTATACTGCTACACTATGAAGCCATATTCACCCTGCAGGATATACTGCTACATTATGAAGCCATATTCACCCTGTAGGTATACTGCTACACTATGAGGCCATATTCACCCTGTAGGTATACTGCTACACTATGAAGCCATATTCACCCTGTAGGTATACTGCTACACTATGAGGCCATATTCACCCTGTAGGTATACTGCTACACTATAAAGCCATGTTCACCCTGTAGGTATACTGCTACACTATGAGGGCATATTCACCCTGTATGTATACTGCTACATTATGAAGCCATATTCACCCTGTAGGTATACTGCTACACTATGAGGCCATATTCACCCTGTAGGTATACTGCTACACTATGAAGCCATATTCACCCTGTAGGTATACTGCTACACTATGAGGCCATATTCACCCTGTAGGTATACTGCTACACTATGAGGCCATATTCACCCTGTAGGTATACTGCTACACTATAAAGCCATGTTCACCCTGTAGGTATACTGCTACACTATGAGGGCATATTCACCCTGTATGTATACTGCTACATTATGAAGCCATATTCACCCTGTAGGTATACTGCTACACTATGAGGCCATATTCACCCTGTAGGTATACTGCTACACTATGAAGCCATATTCACCCTGTAGGTATACTGCTACACTATGAGGCCGTATTCACCCTGTATGTATACTGCTACATTATGAAGCCATATTCACCCTGTAGGTATACTGCTACACTATGAGGCCATATTCACCCTGTAAGATATACTGCTACATTATGAAGCCATATTCACCCTGCAGGATATACTGCTACACTATGAGGCCATATTCACCCTATAGGTATACTGCTACACTATGAAGCCATATTCACCCTGTAGGTATACTGCTACACTATGAAGCCATATTCACCCTGTAGGTATACTGCTACACTATGAAGCCGTATTCACCCTGTAGGTATCCTGCTACACTATGAGGCCATATTCACCCTGTAGGTATACTGCTACACTATGAGGCCATATTCACCCTGTAGGAATACTGCTACACTATGAAGCCATATTCACCCTGTAGGTATACTGCTACACTATGAGGCCATATTCACCCTGTAGGAATACTGCTACACTATGAAGCCATATTCACCCTGTAGGTATACTGCTACACTATGAGGCCATATTCACCCTGTAGGTATACTGCTACATTATGAAGCCATATTCACCCTGTAGGTATACTGCTACATTATGAAGCCATATTCACCCTGTAGGTATACTGCTAAATTATAAAGCCATATTCACCCTGTAGGTATGCCGCTACACTATGAAGCCATATTCACCCTGTAGGTATACTGCTACACTATGAGGCCATATTCACCCTGTAGGTATACTGCTACACTATGAGGCCATATTCACCCTGTAGGTATACTGCTACACTATGAAGCCATATTCACCCTGTAGGTATACTGCTACATTATGAAGCCATATTCACCCTGTAGGTATACTGCTACACTATGAGGCCATATTCACCCTGTAGGTATACTGCTACACTATGAAGCCATATTCACCCTGTAGGTATACTGCTACATTATGAAGCCATATTCACCCTGTAGGTATACTGCTACACTATGAGGCCATATTCACCCTGTAGGTATACTGCTACACTATGAAGCCATATTCACCCTGTAGGTATACTGCTACATTATGAAGCCATATTCACCCTGTAGGTATACTGCTACACTATGAGGCCATATTCACCCTGTAGGTATACTGCTACACTATGAAGCCATATTCACCCTGCAGGATATACTGCTACATTATGAAGCCATATTCACCCTGTAGGTATACTGCTACACTATGAGGCCATATTCACCCTGTAGGTATACTGCTACACTATGAAGCCATATTCACCCTGTAGGTATACTGCTACACTATGAGGCCATATTCACCCTGTAGGTATACTGCTACACTATAAAGCCATGTTCACCCTGTAGATATACTGCTACACTATGAGGGCATATTCACCCTGTATGTATACTGCTACATTATGAAGCCATATTCACCCTGTAGGTATACTGCTACACTATGAGGCCATATTCACCCTGTAGGTATACTGCTACACTATGAAGCCATATTCACCCTGTAGGTATACTGCTACACTATGAGGCCATATTCACCCTGTAGGTATACTGCTACACTATGAAGCCATATTCACCCTGTAGGAATACTGCTACATTATCAAGCCATATTCACCCTGTAGGTATACTGCTTCACTATGAGGCCATATTCACCCTGTAGGTATACTGCTAAACTATGAGGCCATATTCACCCTGTAGGTATACTGCTACACTATGAGGCCATATTCACCCTGTAGGAATACTGCTACACTATGAAGCCATATTCACCCTGTAGGTATACTGCCACACTATGAAGCCATATTCACCCTGCATGATATACTGCTACACTATGAGGCCATATTCACTCTGTAAGATATACTGCTACATTATGAAGCCATATTCACCCTGCAGGATATACTGCTACACTATGAGGCCATATTCACCCTGTTGGAATACTGCTACACTATGAAGCCATATTCACCCTGTAGGTATACTGCTACACTATGAAGCCATATTCACCCTGTAGGTATACTGCTACACTATGAAGCCATATTCCCCCTGTAGGTATACCGCTACACTATGAAGCCCTATTCACCCTGTAGGTATACCGCTACACTATGAGGCCATATTCACCCTGTAGGTATACTGCTACATTATGAAGCCATATTCACCCTGTAGGTATACCGCTACATTATGAAGCCATATTCACCCTGTATGTATACTGCTACACTATGAGGCCATATTCACCCTGTTGGAATACTGCTACACTATGAAGCCATATTCACCCTGTAGGTATACTGCTACATTATGAAGCCATATTCACCCTGTAGGTATACTGCTACACTATGAGGCCATATTCACCCTGTAGGTATACTGCTACACTATGAAGCCATATTCACCCTGCAGGATATACTGCTACATTATGAAGCCATATTCACCCTGTAGGTATACTGCTACACTATGAGGCCATATTCACCCTGTAGGTATACTGCTACACTATGAAGCCATATTCACCCTGTAGGTATACTGCTACACTATGAGGCCATATTCACCCTGTAGGTATACTGCTACATTATGAAGCCATATTCACCCTGTAGGTATACTGCTACACTATGAAGCCATATTCACCCTGTAGGTATACTGCTACACTATAAAGCCATATTCACCCTGTAGGTATACTGCTACACTATGAGGGCATATTCACCCTGTATGTATACTGCTACATTATGAAGCCATATTCACCCTGTAGGTATACTGCTACACTATGAGGCCATATTCACCCTGTAGGTATACTGCTACACTATGAAGCCATATTCACCCTGTAGGTATACTGCTACACTATGAGGCCATATTCACCCTGTAGGTATACTGCTACACTATGAAGCCATATTCACCCTGTAGGAATACTGCTACATTATCAAGCCATATTCACCCTGTAGGTATACTGCTTCACTATGAGGCCATATTCACCCTGTAGGTATACTGCTAAACTATGAGGCCATATTCACCCTGTAGGTATACTGCTACACTATGAGGCCATATTCACCCTGTAGGAATACTGCTACACTATGAAGCCATATTCACCCTGTAGGTATACTGCCACACTATGAAGCCATATTCACCCTGCATGATATACTGCTACACTATGAGGCCATATTCACTCTGTAAGATATACTGCTACATTATGAAGCCATATTCACCCTGCAGGATATACTGCTACACTATGAGGCCATATTCACCCTGTTGGAATACTGCTACACTATGAAGCCATATTCACCCTGTAGGTATACTGCTACACTATGAAGCCATATTCACCCTGTAGGTATACTGCTACACTATGAAGCCATATTCCCCCTGTAGGTATACCGCTACACTATGAAGCCCTATTCACCCTGTAGGTATACCGCTACACTATGAGGCCATATTCACCCTGTAAGTATACTGCTACATTATGAAGCCATATTCACCCTGTAGGTATACCGCTACATTATGAAGCCATATTCACCCTGTATGTATACTGCTACACTATGAGGCCATATTCACCCTGTTGGAATACTGCTACACTATGAAGCCATATTCACCCTGTAGGTATACTGCTACACTATGAAGCCATATTCACCCTGTAGGTATACTTCTACACTATGAAGCCATATTCCCCCTGTAGGTATACCGCTACACTATGAAGCCCTATTCACCCTGGAGGTATGACGCTACACTATGAGGCCATATTCACCCTGTAGGTATACTGCTACACTATGAGGCCATATTCACCCTGTATGTATACCGCTACATTATGGAGCCATATTCACCCTGTAGGTATACTGCTACACTATGAAGCCATATTCACCCTGTAGGTATACTGCTACATTATGAAGCCATATTCACCCTGTACGTATACTGCTACATTATGAAGCCATATTGACCCTGTAGGTATACTGCTACACTATGAAGCCATATTCACCCTGCAGGATATACTGCTACATTATGAAGCCATATTCACCCTGCAGGATATACTGCTACACTATGAGGCCATATTCACCCTGTAAGATATACTGCTACATTATGAAGCCATATTCACCCTGTAGGTATACTGCTACACTATTAAGCCATATTCACCCTGCAGGATATACTGCTACACTATGAGGCCATATTTACCCTGCAGGATATACTGCTACATTATGAAGCCATATTCACCCTGCAGGATATACTGCTACACTATGAGGCCATATTCACCTTGTAAGATATACTGCTACATTATGAAGCCATATTCACCCTGCAGGATATACTGCTACACTATGAGGCCATATTCACCCTATAGGTATACTGCTACACTATGAAGCCATATTCACCCTGTAGGTATACTGCTACACTATGAAGCCATATTCACCCTGTAGGTATACTGCTACACTATGAAGCCGTATTCACCCTGTAGGTATCCTGCTACACTATGAGGCCATATTCACCCTGTAGGTATACTGCTACACTATGAGGCCATATTCACCCTGTAGGAATACTGCTACACTATGAAGCCATATTCACCCTGTAGGTATACTGCTACACTATGAGGCCATATTCACCCTGTAGGAATACTGCTACACTATGAAGCCATATTCACCCTGTAGGTATACTGCTACACTATGAGGCCATATTCACCCTGTAGGTATACTGCTACATTATGAAGCCATATTCACCCTGTAGGTATACTGCTACATTATGAAGCCATATTCACCCTGTAGGTATACTGCTAAATTATAAAGCCATATTCACCCTGTAGGTATGCCGCTACACTATGAAGCCATATTCACCCTGCAGGATATACTGCTACACTATGAGGCCATATTCACCCTGTAAGATATACTGCTACATTATGAAGACATATTCACCCTGTAGGTATACTGCTACACTATTAAGCCATATTCACCCTGCAGGATATACTGCTACACTATGAGGCCATATTTACCCTGCAGGATATACTGCTACATTATGAAGCCATATTCACCCTGCAGGATATACTGCTACACTATGAGGCCATATTCACCTTGTAAGATATACTGCTACATTATGAAGCCATATTCACCCTGCAGGATATACTGCTACACTATGAGGCCATATTCACCCTATAGGTATACTGCTTCACTATGAAGCCATATTCACCCTGTAGGTATACTGCTACACTATGAAGCCATATTCACCCTGTAGGTATACTGCTACACTATGAAGCCGTATTCACCCTGTAGGTATCCTGCTACACTATGAGGCCATATTCACCCTGTAGGTATACTGCTACACTATGAGGCCATATTCACCCTGTAGGAATACTGCTACACTATGAAGCCATATTCACCCTGTAGGTATACTGCTACACTATGAGGCCATATTCACCCTGTAGGAATACTGCTACACTATGAAGCCATATTCACCCTGTAGGTATACTGCTACACTATGAGGCCATATTCACCCTGTAGGTATACTGCTACACTATGAAGCCATATTCACCCTGTAGGTATACTTCTACACTATGAAGCCATATTCCCCCTGTAGGTATACCGCTACACTATGAAGCCCTATTCACCCTGGAGGTATGACGCTACACTATGAGGCCATATTCACCCTGTAGGTATACTGCTACACTATGAGGCCATATTCACCCTGTATGTATACCGCTACATTATGGAGCCATATTCACCCTGTAGGTATACTGCTACACTATGAAGCCATATTCACCCTGTAGGTATACTGCTACATTATGAAGCCATATTCACCCTGTACGTATACTGCTACATTATGAAGCCATATTGACCCTGTAGGTATACTGCTACACTATGAAGCCATATTCACCCTGCAGGATATACTGCTACATTATGAAGCCATATTCACCCTGCAGGATATACTGCTACACTATGAGGCCATATTCACCCTGTAAGATATACTGCTACATTATGAAGCCATATTCACCCTGTAGGTATACTGCTACACTATTAAGCCATATTCACCCTGCAGGATATACTGCTACACTATGAGGCCATATTTACCCTGCAGGATATACTGCTACATTATGAAGCCATATTCACCCTGCAGGATATACTGCTACACTATGAGGCCATATTCACCTTGTAAGATATACTGCTACATTATGAAGCCATATTCACCCTGCAGGATATACTGCTACACTATGAGGCCATATTCACCCTATAGGTATACTGCTACACTATGAAGCCATATTCACCCTGTAGGTATACTGCTACACTATGAAGCCATATTCACCCTGTAGGTATACTGCTACACTATGAAGCCGTATTCACCCTGTAGGTATCCTGCTACACTATGAGGCCATATTCACCCTGTAGGTATACTGCTACACTATGAGGCCATATTCACCCTGTAGGAATACTGCTACACTATGAAGCCATATTCACCCTGTAGGTATACTGCTACACTATGAGGCCATATTCACCCTGTAGGAATACTGCTACACTATGAAGCCATATTCACCCTGTAGGTATACTGCTACACTATGAGGCCATATTCACCCTGTAGGTATACTGCTACATTATGAAGCCATATTCACCCTGTAGGTATACTGCTACATTATGAAGCCATATTCACCCTGTAGGTATACTGCTAAATTATAAAGCCATATTCACCCTGTAGGTATGCCGCTACACTATGAAGCCATATTCACCCTGCAGGATATACTGCTACACTATGAGGCCATATTCACCCTGTAAGATATACTGCTACATTATGAAGACATATTCACCCTGTAGGTATACTGCTACACTATTAAGCCATATTCACCCTGCAGGATATACTGCTACACTATGAGGCCATATTTACCCTGCAGGATATACTGCTACATTATGAAGCCATATTCACCCTGCAGGATATACTGCTACACTATGAGGCCATATTCACCTTGTAAGATATACTGCTACATTATGAAGCCATATTCACCCTGCAGGATATACTGCTACACTATGAGGCCATATTCACCCTATAGGTATACTGCTTCACTATGAAGCCATATTCACCCTGTAGGTATACTGCTACACTATGAAGCCATATTCACCCTGTAGGTATACTGCTACACTATGAAGCCGTATTCACCCTGTAGGTATCCTGCTACACTATGAGGCCATATTCACCCTGTAGGTATACTGCTACACTATGAGGCCATATTCACCCTGTAGGAATACTGCTACACTATGAAGCCATATTCACCCTGTAGGTATACTGCTACACTATGAGGCCATATTCACCCTGTAGGAATACTGCTACACTATGAAGCCATATTCACCCTGTAGGTATACTGCTACACTATGAGGCCATATTCACCCTGTCGGTATACTGCTACATTATGAAGCCATATTCACCCTGTAGGTATACTGCTACATTATGAAGCCATATTCACCCTGTAGGTATACTGCTAAATTATAAAGCCATATTCACCCTGTACGTATGCCGCTACACTATGAAGCCATATTCACCCTGTAGGTATACTGCTACACTATGAGGCCATATTCACCCTGTAGGTATACTGCTACACTATGAGGCCATATTCACCCTGTAGGTATACTGCTACACTATGAAGCCATATTCACCCTGTAGGTATACTGCTACATTATGAAGCCATATTCACCCTGTAGGTGTACTGCTACACTATGAGGCCATATTCACCCTGTAGGTATACTGCTACACTATGAAGCCATATTCACCCTGTAGGTATACTGCTACATTATGAAGCCATATTCACCCTGTAGGTATACTGCTACACTATGAGGCCATATTCACCCTGTAGGTATACTGCTACACTATGAAGCCATATTCACCCTGTAGGTATACTGCTACATTATGAAGCCATATTCACCCTGTAGGTATACTGCTACACTATGAGGCCATATTCACCCTGTAGGTATACTGCTACACTATGAAGCCATATTCACCCTGCAGGATATACTGCTACATTATGAAGCCATATTCACCCTGTAGGTATACTGCTACACTATGAGGCCATATTCACCCTGTAGGTATACTGCTACACTATGAAGCCATATTCACCCTGTAGGTATACTGCTACACTATGAGGCCATATTCACCCTGTAGGTATACTGCTACACTATAAAGCCATGTTCACCCTGTAGGTATACTGCTACACTATGAGGGCATATTCACCCTGTATGTATACTGCTACATTATGAAGCCATATTCACCCTGTAGGTATACTGCTACACTATGAGGCCATATTCACCCTGTAGGTATACTGCTACACTATGAAGCCATATTCACCCTGTAGGTATACTGCTACACTATGAGGCCATATTCACCCTGTAGGTATACTGCTACACTATGAGGCCATATTCACCCTGTAGGTATACTGCTACACTATAAAGCCATGTTCACCCTGTAGGTATACTGCTACACTATGAGGGCATATTCACCCTGTATGTATACTGCTACATTATGAAGCCATATTCACCCTGTAGGTATACTGCTACACTATGAGGCCATATTCACCCTGTAGGTATACTGCTACACTATGAAGCCATATTCACCCTGTAGGTATACTGCTACACTATGAGGCCGTATTCACCCTGTAGGTATACTGCTACACTATGAAGCCATATTCACCCTGTAGGAATACTGCTACATTATCAAGCCATATTCACCCTGTAGGTATACTGCTTCACTATGAGGCCATATTCACCCTGTAGGTATACTGCTAAACTATGAGGCCATATTCACCCTGTAGGTATACTGCTACACTATGAGGCCATATTCACCCTGTAGGAATACTGCTACACTATGAAGCCATATTCACCCTGTAGGTATACTGCCACACTATGAAGCCATATTCACCCTGCATGATATACTGCTACACTATGAGACCATATTCACTCTGTAAGATATACTGCTACATTATGAAGCCATATTCACCCTGCAGGATATACTGCTACACTATGAGGCCATATTCACCCTGTTGGAATACTGCTACACTATGAAGCCATATTCACCCTGTAGGTATACTGCTACACTATGAAGCCATATTCACCCTGTAGGTATACTGCTACACTATGAAGCCATATTCCCCCTGTAGGTATACCGCTACACTATGAAGCCCTATTCACCCTGTAGGTATACCGCTACACTATGAGGCCATATTCACCCTGTAGGTATACTGCTACATTATGAAGCCATATTCACCCTGTAGGTATACCGCTACATTATGAAGCCATATTCACCCTGTATGTATACTGCTACACTATGAGGCCATATTCACCCTGTTGGAATACTGCTACACTATGAGGCCATATTCACCCTGTAGGTATACTGCTACACTATGAAGCCATATTCACCCTGTAGGTATACTGCTACATTATGAAGCCATATTCACCCTGTAGGTATACTGCTACACTATGAGGCCATATTCACCCTGTAGGTATACTGCTACACTATGAAGCCATATTCACCCTGTAGGTATACTGCTACATTATGAAGCCATATTCACCCTGTAGGTATACTGCTACACTATGAGGCCATATTCACCCTGTAGGTATACTGCTACACTATGAAGCCATATTCACCCTGCAGGATATACTGCTACATTATGAAGCCATATTCACCCTGTAGGTATACTGCTACACTATGAGGCCATATTCACCCTGTAGGTATACTGCTACACTATGAAGCCATATTCACCCTGTAGGTATACTGCTACACTATGAGGCCATATTCACCCTGTAGGTATACTGCTACACTATAAAGCCATGTTCACCCTGTAGGTATACTGCTACACTATGAGGGCATATTCACCCTGTATGTATACTGCTACATTATGAAGCCATATTCACCCTGTAGGTATACTGCTACACTATGAGGCCATATTCACCCTGTAGGTATACTGCTACACTATGAAGCCATATTCACCCTGTAGGTATACTGCTACACTATGAGGCCATATTCACCCTGTAGGTATACTGCTACACTATGAGGCCATATTCACCCTGTAGGTATACTGCTACACTATAAAGCCATGTTCACCCTGTAGGTATACTGCTACACTATGAGGGCATATTCACCCTGTATGTATACTGCTACATTATGAAGCCATATTCACCCTGTAGGTATACTGCTACACTATGAGGCCATATTCACCCTGTAGGTATACTGCTACACTATGAAGCCATATTCACCCTGTAGGTATACTGCTACACTATGAGGCCGTATTCACCCTGTAGGTATACTGCTACACTATGAAGCCATATTCACCCTGTAGGAATACTGCTACATTATCAAGCCATATTCACCCTGTAGGTATACTGCTTCACTATGAGGCCATATTCACCCTGTAGGTATACTGCTAAACTATGAGGCCATATTCACCCTGTAGGTATACTGCTACACTATGAGGCCATATTCACCCTGTAGGAATACTGCTACACTATGAAGCCATATTCACCCTGTAGGTATACTGCCACACTATGAAGCCATATTCACCCTGCATGATATACTGCTACACTATGAGACCATATTCACTCTGTAAGATATACTGCTACATTATGAAGCCATATTCACCCTGCAGGATATACTGCTACACTATGAGGCCATATTCACCCTGTTGGAATACTGCTACACTATGAAGCCATATTCACCCTGTAGGTATACTGCTACACTATGAAGCCATATTCACCCTGTAGGTATACTGCTACACTATGAAGCCATATTCCCCCTGTAGGTATACCGCTACACTATGAAGCCCTATTCACCCTGTAGGTATACCGCTACACTATGAGGCCATATTCACCCTGTAGGTATACTGCTACATTATGAAGCCATATTCACCCTGTAGGTATACCGCTACATTATGAAGCCATATTCACCCTGTATGTATACTGCTACACTATGAGGCCATATTCACCCTGTTGGAATACTGCTACACTATGAAGCCATATTCACCCTGTAGGTATACTGCTACACTATGAAGCCATATTCACCCTGTAGGTATACTGCTACACTATGAAGCCATATTCCCCCTGTAGGTATACCGCTACACTATGAAGCCCTATTCACCCTGGAGGTATGACGCTACACTATGAGGCCATATTCACCCTGTAGGTATACTGCTACACTATGAGGCCATATTCACCCTGTATGTATACCGCTACATTATGGAGCCATATTCACCCTGTAGGTATACTGCTACACTATGAAGCCATATTCACCCTGTAGGTATACTGCTACATTATGAAGCCATATTCACCCTGTACGTATACTGCTACATTATGAAGCCATATTGACCCTGTAGGTATACTGCTACACTATGAAGCCATATTCACCCTGCAGGATATACTGCTACATTATGAAGCCATATTCACCCTGCAGGATATACTGCTACACTATGAGGCCATATTCACCCTGTAAGATATACTGCTACATTATGAAGCCATATTCACCCTGTAGGTATACTGCTACACTATTAAGCCATATTCACCCTGCAGGATATACTGCTACACTATGAGGCCATATTTACCCTGCAGGATATACTGCTACATTATGAAGCCATATTCACCCTGCAGGATATACTGCTACACTATGAGGCCATATTCACCCTGTAAGATATACTGCTACATTATGAAGCCATATTCACCCTGCAGGATATACTGCTACACTATGAAGCCATATTCACCCTGTAGGTATACTGCTACATTATGAAGCCATATTCACCCTGTAGGTATACTGCTACATTATGAAGCCATATTCACCCTGTAGGTATACTGCTACACTATGAGGCCATATTCACCCTGTAGGAATACTGCTACACTATGAAGCCATATTCACCCTGTAGGTATACTGCTACACTATGAGGCCATATTCACCCTGTAGGTATACTGCTACATTATGAAGCCATATTCACCCTGTAGGTATACTGCTACATTATGAAGCCATATTCACCCTGTAGGTATACTGCTACATTATGAAGCCATATTCACCCTGTAGGTATACTGCTAAATTATAAAGCCATATTCACCCTGTAGGTATGCCGCTACACTATGAAGCCATATTCACCCTGTAGGTATACTGCTACACTATGAGGCCATATTCACCCTGTAGGTATACTGCTACACTATGAGGCCATATTCACCCTGTAGGTATACTGCTACACTATGAAGCCATATTCACCCTGTAGGTATACTGCTACATTATGAAGCCATATTCACCCTGTAGGTATACTGCTACACTATGAGGCCATATTCACCCTGTAGGTATACTGCTACACTATGAAGCCATATTCACCCTGTAGGTATACTGCTACATTATGAAGCCATATTCACCCTGTAGGTATACTGCTACACTATGAGGCCATATTCACCCTGTAGGTATACTGCTACACTATGAAGCCATATTCACCCTGTAGGTATACTGCTACATTATGAAGCCATATTCACCCTGTAGGTATACTGCTACACTATGAGGCCATATTCACCCTGTAGGTATACTGCTACACTATGAGGCCATATTCACCCTGTAGGTATACTGCTACACTATGAAGCCATATTCACCCTGTAGGTATACTGCTACACTATGAGGCCATATTCACCCTGTAGGTATACTGCTACACTATAAAGCCATGTTCACCCTGTAGGTATACTGCTACACTATGAGGGCATATTCACCCTGTATGTATACTGCTACATTATGAAGCCATATTCACCCTGTAGGTATACTGCTACACTATGAGGCCATATTCACCCTGTAGGTATACTGCTACACTATGAAGCCATATTCACCCTGTAGGTATACTGCTACACTATGAGGCCATATTCACCCTGTAGGTATACTGCTACACTATGAAGCCATATTCACCCTGTAGGAATACTGCTACATTATCAAGCCATATTCACCCTGTAGGTATACTGCTTCACTATGAGGCCATATTCACCCTGTAGGTATACTGCTAAACTATGAGGCCATATTCACCCTGGAGGTATACTGCTACACTATGAGGCCATATTCACCCTGTAGGAATACTGCTACACTATGAAGCCATATTCACCCTGTAGGTATACTGCCACACTATGAAGCCATATTCACCCTGCATGATATACTGCTACACTATGAGGCCATATTCACTCTGTAAGATATACTGCTACATTATGAAGCCATATTCACCCTGCAGGATATACTGCTACACTATGAGGCCATATTCACCCTGTTGGAATACTGCTACACTATGAAGCCATATTCACCCTGTAGGTATACTGCTACACTATGAAGCCATATTCACCCTGTAGGTATACTGCTACACTATGAAGCCATATTCCCCCTGTAGGTATACCGCTACACTATGAAGCCCTATTCACCCTGTAGGTATACCGCTACACTATGAGGCCATATTCACCCTGTAGGTATACTGTTACATTATGAAGCCATATTCACCCTGTAGGTATACCGCTACATTATGAAGCCATATTCACCCTGTATGTATACTGCTACACTATGAGGCCATATTCACCCTGTTGGAATACTGCTACACTATGAAGCCATATTCACCCTGTAGGTATACTGCTACACTATGAAGCCATATTCACCCTGTAGGTATACTGCTACACTATGAAGCCATATTCCCCCTGTAGGTATACCGCTACACTATGAAGCCCTATTCACCCTGGAGGTATGACGCTACACTATGAGGCCATATTCACCCTGTAGGTATACTGCTACACTATGAGGCCATATTCACCCTGTATGTATACCGCTACATTATGGAGCCATATTCACCCTGTAGGTATACTGCTACACTATGAAGCCATATTCACCCTGTAGGTATACTGCTACATTATGAAGCCATATTCACCCTGTATGTATACTGCTACATTTTGAAGCCATATTGACCCTGTAGGTATACTGCTACACTATGAAGCCATATTCACCCTGCAGGATATACTGCTACATTATGAAGCCATATTCACCCTGCAGGATATACTGCTACACTATGAGGCCATATTCACCCTGTAAGATATACTGCTACATTATGAAGCCATATTCACCCTGTAGGTATACTGCTACACTATTAAGCCATATTCACCCTGCAGGATATACTGCTACACTATGAGGCCATATTCACCCTGCAGGATATACTGCTACATTATGAAGCCATATTCACCCTGCAGGATATACTGCTACACTATGAGGCCATTTTCACCCTGTAAGATATACTGCTACATTATGAAGCCATATTCACCCTGCAGGATATACTGCTACACTATGAGGCCATATTCACCCTATAGGTATACTGCTACACTATGAAGCCATATTCACCCTGTAGGTATACTGCTACACTATGAAGCCATATTCACCCTGTAGGTATACTGCTACACTATGAAGCCGTATTCACCCTGTAGGTATCCTGCTACACTATGAGGCCATATTCACCCTGTAGGAATACTGCTACACTATGAAGCCATATTCACCCTGTAGGTATACTGCTACACTATGAAGCCATATTCACCATGTAGGTATACTGCTACACTATGAGGCCATATTCACCCTGTAGGTATACTGCTACACTATGAGGCCATATTCACCCTGTAGGTATACTGCTACATTATGAAGCCATATTCACCCTGCAGGATATACTGCTACATTATGAAGCCATATTCACCCTGTTGGTATACTGCTACACTATGAAGCCATATTCACCCTGTAGGTATACTGCTACATTATGAAGCCATATTCACCCTGTAGGTATACTGCTACACTATGAAGCCATATTCACAATGTAGGTATACTGCTACATTATGAAGCCATATTCACCCTGTAGGTATACTGCTACACTATGAAGCCATATTCACCCTGTAGGTATACTGCTACACTATGAAGCCATATTCACCCTGTAGGAATACTGCTACACTATGAAGCCATATTCACCCTGTAGGTATACTGCTACATTATGAAGCCATATTCACCCTGTAGGTATACTGCTACACTATGAGGCCATATTCACCCTGTAGGTATACTGCTACACTATGAAGCCATATTCACCCTGTAGGTATACTGCTACATTATGAAGCCATATTCACCCTGTAGGTATACTGCTACACTATGAGGCCATATTCACCCTGTAGGTATACTGCTACACTATGAAGCCATATTCACCCTGTAGGTATACTGCTACATTATGAAGCCATATTCACCCTGTAGGTATACTGCTACACTATGAGGCCATATTCACCCTGTAGGTATACTGCTACACTATGAGGCCATATTCACCCTGTAGGTATACTGCTACACTATGAAGCCATATTCACCCTGTAGGTATACTGCTACACTATGAGGCCATATTCACCCTGTAGGTATACTGCTACACTATAAAGCCATGTTCACCCTGTAGGTATACTGCTACACTATGAGGGCATATTCACCCTGTATGTATACTGCTACATTATGAAGCCATATTCACCCTGTAGGTATACTGCTACACTATGAGGCCATATTCACCCTGTAGGTATACTGCTACACTATGAAGCCATATTCACCCTGTAGGTATACTGCTACACTATGAGGCCATATTCACCCTGTAGGTATACTGCTACACTATGAAGCCATATTCACCCTGTAGGAATACTGCTACATTATCAAGCCATATTCACCCTGTAGGTATACTGCTTCACTATGAGGCCATATTCACCCTGTAGGTATACTGCTAAACTATGAGGCCATATTCACCCTGGAGGTATACTGCTACACTATGAGGCCATATTCACCCTGTAGGAATACTGCTACACTATGAAGCCATATTCACCCTGTAGGTATACTGCCACACTATGAAGCCATATTCACCCTGCATGATATACTGCTACACTATGAGGCCATATTCACTCTGTAAGATATACTGCTACATTATGAAGCCATATTCACCCTGCAGGATATACTGCTACACTATGAGGCCATATTCACCCTGTTGGAATACTGCTACACTATGAAGCCATATTCACCCTGTAGGTATACTGCTACACTATGAAGCCATATTCACCCTGTAGGTATACTGCTACACTATGAAGCCATATTCCCCCTGTAGGTATACCGCTACACTATGAAGCCCTATTCACCCTGTAGGTATACCGCTACACTATGAGGCCATATTCACCCTGTAGGTATACTGCTACATTATGAAGCCATATTCACCCTGTAGGTATACCGCTACATTATGAAGCCATATTCACCCTGTATGTATACTGCTACACTATGAGGCCATATTCACCCTGTTGGAATACTGCTACACTATGAAGCCATATTCACCCTGTAGGTATACTGCTACACTATGAAGCCATATTCACCCTGTAGGTATACTGCTACACTATGAAGCCATATTCCCCCTGTAGGTATACCGCTACACTATGAAGCCCTATTCACCCTGGAGGTATGACGCTACACTATGAGGCCATATTCACCCTGTAGGTATACTGCTACACTATGAGGCCATATTCACCCTGTATGTATACCGCTACATTATGGAGCCATATTCACCCTGTAGGTATACTGCTACACTATGAAGCCATATTCACCCTGTAGGTATACTGCTACATTATGAAGCCATATTCACCCTGTATGTATACTGCTACATTTTGAAGCCATATTGACCCTGTAGGTATACTGCTACACTATGAAGCCATATTCACCCTGCAGGATATACTGCTACATTATGAAGCCATATTCACCCTGCAGGATATACTGCTACACTATGAGGCCATATTCACCCTGTAAGATATACTGCTACATTATGAAGCCATATTCACCCTGTAGGTATACTGCTACACTATTAAGCCATATTCACCCTGCAGGATATACTGCTACACTATGAGGCCATATTCACCCTGCAGGATATACTGCTACATTATGAAGCCATATTCACCCTGCAGGATATACTGCTACACTATGAGGCCATTTTCACCCTGTAAGATATACTGCTACATTATGAAGCCATATTCACCCTGCAGGATATACTGCTACACTATGAGGCCATATTCACCCTATAGGTATACTGCTACACTATGAAGCCATATTCACCCTGTAGGTATACTGCTACACTATGAAGCCATATTCACCCTGTAGGTATACTGCTACACTATGAAGCCGTATTCACCCTGTAGGTATCCTGCTACACTATGAGGCCATATTCACCCTGTAGGAATACTGCTACACTATGAAGCCATATTCACCCTGTAGGTATACTGCTACACTATGAAGCCATATTCACCATGTAGGTATACTGCTACACTATGAGGCCATATTCACCCTGTAGGTATACTGCTACACTATGAGGCCATATTCACCCTGTAGGTATACTGCTACATTATGAAGCCATATTCACCCTGCAGGATATACTGCTACATTATGAAGCCATATTCACCCTGTTGGTATACTGCTACATTATGAAGCCATATTCACCCTGTAGGTATACTGCTACATTATGAAGCCATATTCACCCTGTAGGTATACTGCTACACTATGAAGCCATATTCACAATGTAGGTATACTGCTACATTATGAAGCCATATTCACCCTGTAGGTATACTGCTACACTATGAAGCCATATTCACCCTGTAGGTATACTGCTACACTATGAAGCCATATTCACCCTGTAGGAATACTGCTACACTATGAAGCCGTATTCACCCTGTAGGTATCCTGCTACACTATGAGGCCATATTCACCCTGTAGGTATACTGCTACACTATGAGGCCATATTCATCCTGTAGGAATACTGCTACACTATGAAGCCATATTCACCCTGTAGGAATACTGCTACACTATGAAGCCATATTCACCCTGTAGGTATACTGCTACACTATGAGGCCATATTCACCCTGTAGGTATACTGCTACACTATGAGGCCATATTCACCCTGTAGGAATACTGCTACACTATGAAGCCATATTCACCCTGTAGGTATACTGCTACACTATGAAGCCATATTCACCATGTAGGTATACTGCTACACTATGAGGCCATATTCACCCTGTAGGTATACTGCTACATTATGAAGCCATATTCACCATGTAGGTATACTGCTACACTATGAGGCCATATTCACCCTGTAGGAATACTGCTACACTATGAAGCCATATTCACCCTGTAGGTATACTGCTACACTATGAAGCCATATTCACCATGTAGGTATACTGCTACACTATGAGGCCATATTCACCCTGTAGGTATACTGCTACACTATGAGGCCATATTCACCCTGTAGGTATACTACTACATTATGAAGCCATATTCACCCTGCTGGATATACTGCTACATTATGAAGCCATATTCACCCTGTTGGTATACTGCTACATTATGAAGCCATATTCACCCTGTAGGTATACTGCTACATTATGAAGCCATATTCACCCTGTAGGTATACTGCTACACTATGAAGCCATATTCACCCTGTAGGTATACTGCTACACTATGAAGCCATATTCACCCTGTAGGAATACTGCTACACTATGAAGCCATATTCACCCTGTAGGTATACTGCTACATTATGAAGCCATATTCACCCTGTAGGTATACTGCTACACTATGAAGCCATATTCACCCTGTAGGTATACTGCTACACTATGAAGCCATATTCACCCTGTAGGAATACTGCTACACTATGAAGCCATATTCACCCTGCAGGATATACTGCTACACTATGAGGCCATATTCACCCTGTAGGTATACTGCTACACTATGAAGCCATATTCACCCTGTAGGTATACTGCTACACTATGAAGCCATATTCACCCTGTAGGAATACTGCTACACTATGAAGCCATATTCACCCTGTAGGTATACTGCTACACTATGAGGCCATATTCACCCTGTAGGTATAGTGCTACACTATGAGGCCATATTCACCCTGTAGGAATACTGCTACACTATGAAGCCATATTCACCCTGTAGGAATACTGCCACACTATGAAGCCATATTCACCCTGCATGATATACTGCTACACTATGAGGCCATATTCACCCTGTAAGATATACTGCTACATTATGAAGCCATATTCACCCTGCAGGATATACTGCTACACTATGAAGCCATATTCACCCTGTAGGTATACTGCTACACTATGAAGCCATATTCACCCCGTAGGTATACTGCTACACTATGAGGCCATATTCACCCTGTAGGTATACTGCTACACTATGAAGCCATATTCACCCTGTAGCTATACTGCTACATTATGAAGCCATATTCACCCTGTAGGTATACTGCTACACTATGAAGCCATATTCACCCTGTAGGAATACTGCCACACTATGAAGCCATATTCACCCTGCATGATATACTGCTACACTATGAGGCCATATTCACCCTGTAAGATATACTGCTACATTATGAAGCCATATTCACCCTGCAGGATATACTGCTACACTATGAAGCCATATTCACCCTGTAGGTATACTGCTACACTATGAAGCCATATTCACCCTGTAGGTATACTGCTACACTATGAGGCCATATTCACCCTGTAGGTATACTGCTACACTATGAAGCCATATTCACCCTGTAGCTATACTGCTACACAATGAAGCCATATTCACCCTGTAGCTATACTGCTACATTATGAAGCCATATTCACCCTGTAGGTATACTGGTACACTATGAGGCCATATTCACCCTGTAGGTATACTGCTACACTATGAAGCCATATTCACCCTGTAGCTATACTGCTACATTATGAAGCCATATTCACCCTGTAGGTATACTGCTACAGTATGAAGCCATATTCACCCTGTAGGTATACTGCTACACTGTGAGGCCATATTCACCCTGTAGGTATACTGCTACATTATGAAGCCATATTCACCCTGCAGGATATACTGCTACATTATGAAGCCATATTCACCCTGTAGGTATAGTGCTACACTATGAAGCCATATTCACCCTGCAGGATATACAGCTACATTATGAAGCCATATTCACCCTGTTGGTATACTGCTACACTATGAGGCCATATTCACCCTGTAGGTATACTGCTACATTATGAAGCCATATTCACCCTGTAGGTATACTGCTACACTATGAGGCCATATTCACCCTGTAGGTATACTGCTACACTATGAAGCCATATTCACCCTGTAGGTATACTGCTACACTATGAAGCCATATTCACCATGTAGGTATACTGCTACACTATGAGGCCATATTCACCCTGTAGGTATACTGCTACATTATGAAGCCATATTCACCATGTAGGTATACTGCTACACTATGAGGCCATATTCACCCTGTAGGAATACTGCTACACTATGAAGCCATATTCACCCTGTAGGTATACTGCTACACTATGAAGCCATATTCACCATGTAGGTATACTGCTACACTATGAGGCCATATTCACCCTGTAGGTATACTGCTACACTATGAGGCCATATTCACCCTGTAGGTATACTACTACATTATGAAGCCATATTCACCCTGCTGGATATACTGCTACATTATGAAGCCATATTCACCCTGTTGGTATACTGCTACATTATGAAGCCATATTCACCCTGTAGGTATACTGCTACATTATGAAGCCATATTCACCCTGTAGGTATACTGCTACACTATGAAGCCATATTCACCCTGTAGGTATACTGCTACACTATGAAGCCATATTCACCCTGTAGGAATACTGCTACACTATGAAGCCATATTCACCCTGTAGGTATACTGCTACATTATGAAGCCATATTCACCCTGTAGGTATACTGCTACACTATGAAGCCATATTCACCCTGTAGGTATACTGCTACACTATGAAGCCATATTCACCCTGTAGGAATACTGCTACACTATGAAGCCATATTCACCCTGCAGGATATACTGCTACACTATGAGGCCATATTCACCCTGTAGGTATACTGCTACACTATGAAGCCATATTCACCCTGTAGGTATACTGCTACACTATGAAGCCATATTCACCCTGTAGGAATACTGCTACACTATGAAGCCATATTCACCCTGTAGGTATACTGCTACACTATGAGGCCATATTCACCCTGTAGGTATAGTGCTACACTATGAGGCCATATTCACCCTGTAGGAATACTGCTACACTATGAAGCCATATTCACCCTGTAGGAATACTGCCACACTATGAAGCCATATTCACCCTGCATGATATACTGCTACACTATGAGGCCATATTCACCCTGTAAGATATACTGCTACATTATGAAGCCATATTCACCCTGCAGGATATACTGCTACACTATGAAGCCATATTCACCCTGTAGGTATACTGCTACACTATGAAGCCATATTCACCCCGTAGGTATACTGCTACACTATGAGGCCATATTCACCCTGTAGGTATACTGCTACACTATGAAGCCATATTCACCCTGTAGCTATACTGCTACATTATGAAGCCATATTCACCCTGTAGGTATACTGCTACACTATGAAGCCATATTCACCCTGTAGGAATACTGCCACACTATGAAGCCATATTCACCCTGCATGATATACTGCTACACTATGAGGCCATATTCACCATGTAGGTATACTGCTACACTATGAGGCCATATTCACCCTGTAGGTATACTGCTACATTATGAAGCCATATTCACCCTGTAGGTATACTGCTACACTATGAAGCCATATTCACCCTGTAGGTATACTGCTACACTATGAAGCCATATTCACCCTGCATGATATACTGCTACACTATGAGGCCATATTCACCCTGTAAGATATACTGCTACATTATGAAGCCATATTCACCCTGCAGGATATACTGCTACACTATGAAGCCATATTCACCCTGTAGGTATACTGCTACACTATGAAGCCATATTCACCCTGTAGGTATACTGCTACACTATGAGGCCATATTCACCCTGTAGGTATACTGCTACACTATGAAGCCATATTCACCCTGTAGCTATACTGCTACACAATGAAGCCATATTCACCCTGTAGCTATACTGCTACATTATGAAGCCATATTCACCCTGTAGGTATACTGGTACACTATGAGGCCATATTCACCCTGTAGGTATACTGCTACACTATGAAGCCATATTCACCCTGTAGCTATACTGCTACATTATGAAGCCATATTCACCCTGTAGGTATACTGCTACAGTATGAAGCCATATTCACCCTGTAGGTATACTGCTACACTGTGAGGCCATATTCACCCTGTAGGTATACTGCTACATTATGAAGCCATATTCACCCTGCAGGATATACTGCTACATTATGAAGCCATATTCACCCTGTAGGTATAGTGCTACACTATGAAGCCATATTCACCCTGCAGGATATACAGCTACATTATGAAGCCATATTCACCCTGTTGGTATACTGCTACACTATGAGGCCATATTCACCCTGTAGGTATACTGCTACATTATGAAGCCATATTCACCCTGTAGGTATACTGCTACACTATGAGGCCATATTCACCCTGTAGGTATACTGCTACACTATGAAGCCATATTCACCCTGCAGGATATACTGCTACATTATGAAGCCATATTCACCCTGTAAGATATACTGCTACATTATGAAGCCATATTCACCCTGTAGGTATACTGCTACACTATGAGGCCATATTCACCCTGTAGGTATACTGCTACATAAGCCAGTCTCCACCCCAATGGGTTGTGTAATATGTAGTGTATATGGTGCTACTGTTGGCTGGCTGATAATTGAAACAGCCCATCTAATTAAACACTCATTACCAGACGCTGCCTGATGACAGAGGGATGGTGGGATGTAGGAATGGAGGGATGGGGATGGAGTGATGAATTGATGATGGGATGGCAAGGTGGAGGAACAGGGGGATGTAGGGATAGAGGGATGGGCTTTTACAGACCCCTGTGGCTTGTTTAGTCAGAATAGAATCACTGTTATCAGATTCGTCATCTGGAATGTGCTTCACCCGCAAGTGAATCTTTGACAATAGGAATATCCTCTGTGTACAACGTAAAACACCAAATAATGCTTGCAGAGCAGAATTAGGCCGATACCCACCAGAAAAGAGGAGTTAAATTCTACAACCAGCTAAAAGGAAGCGATTCCCAAACCTTCCATAATAAATCCATCGCCTACAAAGAAATTAACCTGGAGAAGAGTCCCTTAAGCAAGCTGGTCCTGGGGCTCTGTTCACAAACAGACACCACACAGCCTCAGGACAGCAACACAATTAGACCCAACCAAATCATGAGAAAACAAAAAGATAATTACTTGACACATTGAAAGAATTTACAAAAAACTAGAATGCTATTTGGCCATAAACACAGCGGCAGAAAACCTGACCACTGTGACTGACCAAAATTAAGGAAATCTTTGACTATGTACAGACTCAGTGAGCATAGCATTGCTATTGAGAAAGGCCGCCATAGGCAGACCTGGCTCTCAAGAGAAGACATTTTGTGTGCGCACTGCCCACAAAATGAGGTGGAAACTGAGCTGCACTCCCTAACCTCCTGCCAAATGTATGACCATATTAGAGACATGTATTTCCCTCAGATTACACAGACCCACAAAGAATTAAAAAACAAATCCAATTTTGATAAACACCCATATCTATTGGGTGAAATACCACAGTGTGCAATCACAGCAGCAAGATTTGTGACCTGTTGCCACTAGAAAAGGGCAACCAGTGAAGAACAAACACCATCATAAATACAACCTATATTTATGTTTATTTATTTTCCTTTTGTACTTTAATTATTTGCACATCATTACAACACTGTATATGACATAATATGACATATGAAATGTCTTTATTCTTTTGGAACTTTTGTGAGTGTAATGTTTACTGTACATTTGATATTGTTTATTTCACTTTTGTTTATTATCTATTTCACTTGCTTTGACAATGTAAACATATGTTTCCCATGCCAATAAAGCCCCTTGAATTGAAATTGAATTCAGTGTCTTTATCAGAGAGAGCTGGACAGCGGGTCACTGACATAATCAACTGTAAAACAATCACTGCAGCATCACCTGCTGCTTCTTACATTACTACAGTGCCTTGCAAATGTATTCACCCCTTGGCGTTTTTCCAATTTCTTTGCATTACAACCTGTAATTTAAATGAATTTTTTATTTGGATTTCATGTAATGGACATACACAAAATAGTCCAAATTGGTGAAGTGAAATGAAAAAAATAACTTGTTTAAAAACATTCAAAAAAAAAAAATGGTTAAAGTTTTTTTTCACCCCCTTTGCTATGAAGCCCCTAAATAAGATCTAGTGCAACCAATTACCTTCAGAAGTCACATAATTAGTTAAATAAAGTCCACCTGTGTGCAATCTAAGTGTCACATGATCTCAGTATAGATACACCTGTTCTGAAAGGCCCCAGAGTCTGCAACACCACTAAGCAAGGGGCACCCCCAAGCAAGCGGCACTATGAAGACCTAGGAGCTCTCCAAACAGGTCAGGGACAAAGTTGTGGAGAAGTACAGATCAGGGTTGGGTTCTAAAAAAATATCTGAAACTTTGAACATCCCACGGAGCACCATTAAGTCCATTATTAAAAAATTTTAAGAATATGACACCACAACAAACCTGCCAAGAGAGGGCCGCCCACCAAAACACATGGACCAGGCAAGGAGGGCATTAATCAGAGAGGCAACAAAGTGACCAAAGATAACCCTGAAGGAGCTGCAAAGCTCCACAGCAGAGATTGGAGTATATGTCCATAGGACCACTTTAAGCCGTGCACTCCACAGAGCTGGGCTTTACGGAAGAGTGGCTAGAAAAAAGCCATTGCTTAAAGAAAAAAATAAGCAAACACGTTTGGTGTTCACCAAAAAGGCATGTGGGAGACTCCCCAAACATGTGGAAGAAGGTACTATGGTCAGATGAGACTAAAATGTGGCCTTTTTGGCTATCGATGAAAACGCTATGTCTGGTGCAAACCCAACACCTCTCATTCCCCCGAGGACACCATCCCATTTTTCATCGGCAGGGACTAGGAAACTGGTCAGAATTGAAGGAATGATGGATGGCGCTAAATACAGGGAAATTCTTGAGGGAAAACGGTTTCAATCTTCCAGAGATTTGAGACTGGGACGGAGGTTCACCTTCCAGCAGGACAATGACCCTATGCATACTGCTAAAGCTACATTCGAGTGGTTTAGGGGAGACATTTTAATGTCTTGGAATGGCCTAGTCAAAGCCCAGACCACAATCCAATTGAGAATATGTGGTATGACTTAAAGCTTGCTGTACACCAGCGGAACCAATCCAACTTGAAGGAACTGGAGCAGTTTTGCCTTGAAGAATGGGCAAAAATCCCAGTGGCTAGATGTGCCAAGCTTATAGAGACATACCCCAAAAGACTTGCAGTTGTAATTGCTGCAAAAGGTGGCTCTACAAAGCATTGACTTTGGGGGGTGAATAGTTATGCATGCTCAAGTTCTGTTTTTTTTTGTCTTATTTCTTGTTTGTTTCACAGTGGTAGGCATGTTGTGTAAATAAAATGATACAACCCCCCCAAAAAATCAATTTTAATTCCAGGTTTTAAGACAACAAAATAGGAAAAATGCCAATGGGGGTGAATACTTTCGCAAGCCACTGTATGCATATTTTCATGCTCTGCCTTTCTTCTCCAGGTCATTAGGCTATTGTACAAGAGAGAATGTGCTCCCACTCAACTTTTACCTAGTAAATTACCTTTGGGGCTTGAGTAGGCAACTGTATTCACATCCTCGATCTGTGTGATCAAACCTTTATTGCTGTTCCTGTTTTAAGATGCCATTTTCTGATAACACTGCATATTGTAGCCTACTCCAGGAAAGTCCAAAGTAATTGTGAAATATACAGTGTCTGTAAAATGTATATAGGTTGAGAACTTTTGTGAAATAGCACAGTTAAAAATATATGGCAAATAGAAATTAAATTGTATGGACATCAGAAATAGATGAAAGCCAGGCCTAAAAACAAACAAAACATAACTATTGTAAAAAAGATTGTGTCTGTAAAATGTACATATTATGTATAAGCTGGAAGTAGAAGCCTAAGTGTTATTGTTTATTAGTTTACTCCAAATAGGGGAGGGGTGGTAGGGTTTGCAGGAAATAATAAAGGAAAATATTTAATTTTTTAATATATGTGTATATGTATGTGTATGTATGTTTATATATGTGGGTTTGTGTATGTATGTATGTATGTATGTATGTATGTATGTATGTATGTATGTATGTATGTATGTATGTATGTATGTATGTATGTATGTATGTATGTATGTATGTATGTATGTGTGTGTGTATGTATAGAAATATATACATTTACCCCCCAAAAAGATGGGGAATTGGAAAATATGATGGAAGCTACAATCTATCCTCAATATTAAAGCTGATCTACCCCCTAAAGAAATATAATAATAATGAAAGTCCTAAGTAATTACAATAGAACATTAGTAGATTGAGATTTGATCGTGCCAGATACCTTTGCAGAATGAGCAGATACTGTATGCACACATCGCATATTATCAGCAGTGGAAATATTGGGTTGTCAATGACGAGATTAATCTCATAATAAGTAGAAGATACATTGTATATACAAAAGTATGTGGACACCCATTCAAATGACTGGATTTGACTATTTCAGTTACACCCGTTGCTGAAAGGTATAGAAAATCGAGCACACGGCCATGCAATCGCCATAGACAAACATTGGCAGCCATCTTTCCACGGTTTCTGGTTAGGGTAGGTTTACTGCCAACGTGACCAGTGAAGAGAAATCTTAACTCTACAGCATACAATGACATTCTAGACCAGCGTTTCTTAAAATATGGGTCGAGACCCAATGTGGGTCGCGGACGTTTTAATGGTTGGTCGCGACGCAAATTTGTAATTATTTCATTAATTGAATTAATTTGACCAAGTGCAACGGCGCTCTCGGTTCAGTGCGGTCTCTGCTTATCAGCTGTCTCTGCTCAGTTTGGGGAGAGGTTGTAGAGGGAGATGCCCATGTGCTTCGCTGTTTACCGGCAGTTTTCTTGAAGATCACTCCGTGACCCACACGCTGCAGCGCTGTCGTTCAAGCCACTGACGTGTTATTCCCAGTCGCCATCACTCACCGCTGTCATGAAATGGACTCATGCTAGCCACAAGTTCTGACTGAGCTCAATCGTCATGAAACACAAATACTGTGATGACTTTTTGTCTCTTTCATACAAACTTTGAGAAATATCGCGGAGCGCCCACAATTTGTTTTGTGTGGGGAAGTGCTTAGTAATGAGTCTCGACACGACCAAATGAATAAAACGACATGTCCTGACCAAACATCCTGGCACAACATGACGGTAACGTTAAACACAGGGCGTTATTTCAGAACAGGGTAGAATGTTTCAGGAAACAGTGTTTCGAAAGTGGAAAAGTAAGTCAATTAGCAAGGCATTGTCATTTTATAACAGGTGATGATAAGCAGAAATAAGGGAGTACTGTCTCTCATAGTAGTAGATGTGAGTTTCTCTTTCAAACAATCCCCTGGCCTTGTAGCGTTACACAGCTAATTGCTAATGTTAGCCAAAGCAAGCTAACTAGCTACTGATAGTGCAACCCTTAGAAACAGTACAGATGAAAAATTCAGGCCTACTGTACATTTTACTGTAGAAATTATTGCTGAAAACAAGTTTAGGTTGGAACTGTAGCTGTTACAAGTAATACGTTTTATTCTGAACTGGAATAAACTGATTGAAGCAAGAAGCTTTTTGAGACAAACACTCACACAGTTCTGGGTTGGTCATCTCCAGCAGAAAGCAGTCTCCTGCCTGACTGAGAAAGCAGTAGATGTTCTGATCCAGTTTGGCACCACATACCTATGCAAGTCAGGGTTCTCATGTACAGGAACAGACTCAATGCGGAGCATGACCTCAGTGTTGCAGTCAAAAACTGAGCCCAGAAAAGACATGCTTGGTGAAAACTTCAACAAACTTGTTTTCTGGTCTACATCTGTGTTAGGTGATCAATCAGTTTATTCCAGTTCAGAATAAGAAATATGTATTTTAAAAGCAACAGATTCCAAACTAGACTTTCTATCAACAATCATTTATACAGTAAGATGTACAGAAAGCCAGAATGTTTTATCTGTACTGTTACTTAGGGTTGCACGATCAAAAAGCCTGTGTGTGTTCTGTTATACATCTGTGTGATGTGATCAATCTGTTTATTCCAGTTCAGAATGAAATTATTTATTGTATTTTAACAGCAATAGTTCCAACCTAGACAGATATGTAAGAGTGATTTTAATGGGAAAAAATAAACATGAAAATATATTTCTGCGTATTTCATTGTTTTTGTATGAATTGCATTTTTTTTAGGCATAAGGACAATGAAATGTTCCGATATTTACGTATAGTTGCATATGTTCCTAAGCTTGGTAGCCAGGAAAACACAGAATTTCTCATTTGGGTCCCAGGCTGAAAAGGTTTAAGAACCCCTGTTCTAGATGATTCTGTGCTTCCAACTTTGTGGCAACAGTTTGTGGAAGGCCCTTTCCTGTTTCAGCATGACAATGCACCTGTGCACAAGCAAGGTCCATACAGAAATGGTTTGTTGAGATCGGTGTGGAACAACTTCACTGGCCTGCACAGAGCCTTGACCTCAACCCAATCGAAAACCTTTGGGGTGAATTGGAACACAGACTGCGAGCCAGGCCTAATCACCCAACATCTGTGCTGGACCTCACTAATGCTCCCGTTGCTGCGTGGACTTGCTTCCATTCAGCCATGTTCTAACATCTAGTGGAAAGCCTTCCCAGAAGAGTGGAGGCTGTTATAACAGCAATGGGGGGACCAACTCCATATTGATGCCCATGATTTTGGAATGAGATGTTCAACAAGCAGGTGTCCACATACCTTTGATCATGTAGTGAATGTCAGGAGAGGGGAACATTATTAAGGAGGGGGAAGGGGGATACCTAGTCAGTTGTACAACTGAATGTCTTCAACTGAAATGTGTCTTCCGCATTTAACCCAACCGCTCTGAATCAGAGAGGTGCAGGGGGCTGCTTTAATCGACATCTTCGGCGCCGGGGAACAGTGGGTTAACTTCTTTGCTCAGGGGTAGAACGACAGATTTTTACCTTGTCACCTTTCGGTTACTGGCCCAACGCTCTAACAACAAGGCTACCTGCCGCCCCACATTACTAGACTCATTAGTGCGCTTTGATCTTTGGCTCAGTGCTAATGTAGCCTTTTGATCAGGTACATCTTTCTCTCCCTTTCTCTCTGCTCTATTTGATCCCTCTCTTTCTCTCTCTCTCTCTGCTCTATTTGCTCTCTTCTCTCTTTCTCTTCTCTCTTTCACTCTCTTTCTCTCTCTGTCTCCCTTGAGACAGGCTGATGTTTTTCATGATGAATGTAATCACATCATTCTCTGGCCTGTGTCCCGTTGGGTCATTACAGAGAGTCCTGTGGTAATGGTTATTTGGTTATTGACTTACAGAGACATTAGGAACAGAGACGCAGTCTGCACTCTCTCCAATCAGAGCCCAGTTGCTGAGACATCTTTATTAGGCTTACTGGTTTTATGTCTGCAAAGTACTGCCACACCCCTCATGCTCCTCTCTGACCACTTACATTCACATTATTCTACAGTGGGCTTTCAGTGGCATCACCTGACCACTTACATTCATATTATTCTACAATGGGCCTTCAGTGGCATCACTTCACTGTTATTAGTGTATGTACAAGGTACATTACACAAGTCACATGCAGACCTCAGGTAGTGAGAAGTGTCAGTGTCACCGAATGTACCTGATCAGGGCCAGACTACCACATTTGGGGCCCCGGGGCACCTACCTCCTTTTTTGTAGGAAAACATATTTTTGGGGGGAAAACAGCTAACTTCGTGCATTTCAACACATTTTACCATGGGGCAGAGAGATCATTTTGCAGTTTTAAAGCACATTTTCTGCAATTCTACACATTTTGCCATGGGACAGAGAGAAACAATATCTCATACTATTCTTCACATTTTTCCATTATGCTGAGAGAAAATTATGCGGTTTTAAAGCTAATTTCCTGCAATTCTACAAGGGTTGTGGGCCCCCTGGAGGTTTGGGCCCCGTGCACGTTTGGTTGTGGACCTGATGACTACATTCACTTGCCAAACATCTCTGGCTCCCTCTCAGAACCCAAAGATATCAACTTGACGCAACAAGCACATGGTCAGATATATATTTGGGCTTCTGGCTGTTCAACATGACACTTTGGACCTGGTTAGATGTTTAATCTAAACATTTTTTTATCATTATTACATTATTGATGTTCAGTTAATGAATCATATTTATATGGTTATATTGATTGGAAATATGTTATCAATTCATAGAAGAAAGAGATTTTTTGGACTGTTATGAATGTACAAAGTTAAAGGGCCTTAGGTTCAGAGAGAAAGCGAGAGAGACAGAGAGAGAGAGAGTGTGAGAGAGATGCAGAGAGGCTAAAGAAGGGGTGTCAAACATAATGCCGCTGAACAATATCTAAATGCAACATGTGAAGTGTTGGTCCCATGTTTCATGAGCTGAAATTAAAAATCCCAGAAATGTTCCATACGCACACAAAGCTTAATATATCAAATTTTGTGCACTAATGTGTTTACATCCTTGTTAGTGAGCATTTCGCCATGATAATCAATCAATCTGACAGGTGTGGCATATCTAGAAGCTGATTAAACAGCATGATCATTCCACAGGTGCACCTTGAGCTTGGGACAATAAAAGGTCACTAAAATGTGCAAATTTGTCACACAACACAATGCCACAGATGTCTCAAGTTTTGAGGGAGCGTGCAATTGGCATGCTGACTATAGGAATGCCCACCAGAGCTGTTGCCAGAGAATTTAATGTTAATTTCTCTACCATAAGCCACCTCCAACGTTGTTTTAGAGAATTTGGCAGTGCATCCAACTGGCCTCACAACAGCAGACCACGTGTAACCACGCCAGCCCAAGACCTCCACATCCATTTTTATTCACCTGCGGGATCGTCTGAGACCAGCCACCCAGGCAGCTGATGAAACTGAGGAGTTAGTTTCTGTTATAAAGCCCTTTTGTTGGGAAAAGCTCATTCTGACTAGCTGTGCCTGACTAGCTGTGCTCCCCAGTGGGTGTGCCTGGCTCCCAAGTGGTGGGCCTGTGTGTGTGTGTGTGTGTGTGTGTGTGTGTGTGTGTGTGTGTGTGTGTGTGTGTGTGTGTGTGTGTGTGTGTGTGTGTGTGTGTGTGTGTGTGTGTGTGTGTGTGTGTGTATATGTGTATATGTGTATATACACTGCTCAAAAAAATAAAGGGAACACTTAAACAACACATCCTAGATCTGAATGAAAGAAATAATCTTATTAAATACTTTTTTCTTTACTTAGTTGAATGTGCTGACAACAAAATCACACAAAAATAATCAATGGAAATCCAATTTATCAACCCATGGAGGTCTGGATTTGGAGTCACAATCAAAATTAAAGTGGAAAACCACACTGCAGGCTGATCCAACTTTGATGTAATGTCCTTAAAATAAGTCAAAATGAGGCTCAGTAGTGTGTGTGGCCTCCATGTGCCTGTATGACCTCCCTACAATGCCTGGGCATGCTCCTGATGAGGTGGCGGATGGTCTCCTGAGGGATCTCCTCCCAGACCTGGACTAAAGCATCCGCCAATTCCTGTACAGTCTGTGGTGCAACGTGGTGTTGGTGGATGGAGCAAGACATGATGTCCCAGATGTGCTCAATTGGATTCAGGTCTGGGGAACGGGCGGGCCAGTCCATAGCATCAATGCCTTCCTCTTGCAGGAACTGCTGACACACTCCAGCCACATGAGGTCTAGCATTGTCTTGCATTAGGAGGAACCCAGGGCCAACCGCACCAGCATATGGTTTCACAAGGGGTCTGAGGATCCCATCTCGGTACCTAATGGCAGTCAGGCTACCTCTGGCAAGCACATGGAGGGCTGTGCGGCCCCCCCAAAGAAATGCCACCCCACACCATGACTGACCCACCGCCAAACCGATCTTGCTGGAGGATGTTGCAGGCAGCAGAACGTTCTCCACGGCGTCTCCAGACTCTGTCACGTCTGTCACGTGCTCAGTGTGAACCTGCTTTCATCTGTGAAGAGCACAGGGCGCCAGTGGCGAATTTGCCAATCTTGGTGTTCTCTGGCAAATGCCAAACGTCCTGCACGGTGTTGGCCTGTAAGCACAACCCCCACCTGTGGACGTCGGGCCCTCATACCACCCTCATGGAGTCTGTTTCTGACCGTTTGAGCAGACACATGCACATTTGTGGCCTGCTGGAGGTCATTTTGCAGGGCTCTGGCAGTGCTCCTCCTGCTCCTCCTTGCACAAAGGCGGAGGTAGCGGTCCTGCTGCTGGGTTGTTGCCCTCCTACGGCCTCCTCCACGTCTCCTGATGTACTGGCCTGTCTCCTGGTAGCGCCTCCATGCTCTGGACACTACGCTGACAGACACAGCAAACCTTCTTGCCACAGCTTGCATTGATGTGCCATCCTGGATGAGCTGCACTACTTGAGCCACTTATGTGGGTTGTAGACTCCGTCTCATGCTACCACTAGAGTGAAAGCACCGCCAGCGTTCAAAAGTGACCAAAACATCAGCCAGGAAGCATAGGAACTGAGAAGTGGTCTGTGGTCTCCACCTGCAGAACCACTCCTTAATTGGGGGTGTCTTGCTTATTGCCTATAATTTCCACCTGTTGTCTATTCCATTTGCACAACAGCATGTGAAATTTATTGTCAATCTGTGTTGCTTCCTAAGTGGACAGTTTGATTTCACAGAAGTGTGATTGACTTGGAGTTACATTGTGTTGTTTAAGTGTTCCCTTTATTTTTTTGAGCAATATATATATATATATATATATATATATTTATATATCTATATATTTATATACAGTACCAGTCATAAGTTTGGACACACCTACTCATTTACATTGTACATTGTAGAATAATAGTGAAAACACCAACAATGAAATAACACATATGAAATCATGTAGTAACCCAAAAAGCGTTAAACAAATCAAAATATATTTTATATTGAGATTCTTCAAAGTGGCCACCCTTTGCCTTGATGACAGCTTTGCATACTCTTGGCATTCTCTCAACCAGCTTCATGAGGTAGTCACCTGGAATGCATTTCAATTAACAGGTGTGCCTTCTAAAAGTTAATTTGTGGAATTTCTTTCCTTAATGTGTTTGAGCCTATCAGTTGTGTTGTGACAAGGTAGAGGTGGTATACAGAAGTTAGCCATATTTGGTGAAAGACCAAGTCCATATTATGTCAAGAACAGCTCAAATAAGCAAAGATAAATGACAGTCCATCATTACTTTAAGACATTAATTATAAGGATTGACGCTGGTAGACTAGAAGCAGGTACAAAGAGTGAACATTTAATTAACAACGGACATGGAACAGGACAGAACAACGTCTGGACAAGAAAACATAACATTAATGCTGACATGGGGAACCAATGGAGGACAGACCCAAATAGCTGGGGCAATCAACAAAGTCAAGGAGTCCAGTGAGCGCTGATGGTGACAGGTGTGCGTAATGAAGTGCAACCTGGCATCCTCGAGCGCCAGAGAGGGAGCAGGCATGACAGTACCCCACCTCTAGGGGCACCACCTGGTGTCCCACCTGGGCGAGCCTGACGGGCCGGATGAGACATGGGCGCTGGACAAGCCGGCAGGAGCCCGACGAGCTAGCGTGGGTGTGGGAGCCAGGCGAGGCGGCTGAGGAGTGGGAGTCTGGCGAGGCGGCTGAGGCGTGGGAGCCTGGCGAGGCGGCTGAAGCGTGGAAGCCCGACGAGCCGGCAGAGGCGTGGCAGCCTGGTGAGGTGGCTTAGGCATGGGAGCCCAACGAGCTGGCAGAGGCGTGGCAGCCTGGCGAGCCAGGTGAGGCGTGAAAGCCTGACAATCCGGCTGAGGCGTGGCATCTTGGTGAGGCGGCTGAGGCGTGGGAGCCCGCCGATCCGGCTGAGGCATAAAAGCCTGACGAGCCGGCTGAGGCGTGGGAGCCCGATGAGCCGGCTGGGGCATGGGAGCCCGATGAACTGGCTGAGGCGTGAAGTGGGATGGGAGCCTGCCGAACCAACCAAGGCAAGAAAACCTCTTGATTCAGCTAAGGCGTAGAAGCCAGACGAGCCAGCTGAGGCACCCCCGGTTCCACCGGCGACGGCACCCGGACCTGACGTCACCAACAAAAACAAAAGAACAAAAACTCCCTGATGCTTCACATATTGGTGTCAGCATTTTGTAAGGATCGACGCTGGTAGACGAGAAGCAGGTACAGGGAGTGAACATTTAATTAACAACGGACATGGGACAGGACAGTGTCTGGACAAGAAAACATAATGACATTAATGCTGACACGGGGAACCAATGGAGGAACAGAGATATAGCTGTGGCAATCAACAAAGTCAAGGAGTCCAGTGAGCGCTGATGCGTATAATGATGGTGACAGGTGTGCGTAATGAAGGGCAGCCTGGTGCCCTCGAGCGCCAGAGAGGGAGAGCGGGAGCAGGCGTGACATGAAGGTCAGTCAATGCGGAAAATTTCAAGAACTTTTAAAGTTTCTTCAAATGCAGTCGCAAAAACCATCTTGCGCTATGATGAAATTGGCTCCCATGAGGACCGCCACAGGAAAGGAAGACTCAGAGTTACCTCTGCTGCAGAGGATAAGTTCATTAGAGTTACCAGCCTCAGACATGGCAGCCCAAATAAATGCTTCACAAGTAACAGACGTGTCTCAACATCAACTGTTCAGAGGAGACTGTGTGAATCAGGCCTTCATGGTTTAATTGCTCCAAAGAAACCACTACTAAAGGACACCAATAAGAAGAAGAGACTTGATTGGGCCAAGAAACACGAGCAATGGACATTAGACCGGTGGAAATCTGTCTTTTGGTCTGATGAGTCCAAATTTGAGATTTATGGTTCCAACCGTTGTGTCTTTGTGAGATGCAGAGTAGGTGAACAGATCATCTCTGCATGTATGCTTCCCACCGTGAAGCATGGAGGTGTGGTTTGCGCTTAGTGGGACTATCATTTGTTTTTCAACAGGACAATGACCCAACACACCTCCAGGCTGTATAAGGGCTATTTAACCAAGAAGGGGTGTGGTGGAGTGCTGCATCAGATGACCTGGCCTCCGCAATCACCTGACCTCAACCCAATTGAGAGGATTTGGGATTAGTTGGACCGCAGAGTGAGGGAAAAGCAGCCAACAAGTGCTCAGCATATGTGGGAGCTCCTTCAAGACTGTTGGAAAAGCATTCCAGGTGAAGCTGGCTGAGAGAATGCCAAGAGTATGCAAAGCTGTCATCAAGGCAAAGGGTGGCTACTTTGAAGAATATAAAATATATTTTGATTTGTTAAACACACTTTTGGTGACTACATGATTCCATGTGTTATTTCATAGTTTTGATGTCTTCACTATTATTCTACAATGTAGAAAATAGTAAAAATGAAGAAAAACCCTTGAATGGGGCGGCAGGTAGCCTAGTGGTTAGAGTGATGGGCCAGTAATTGAAAGGTTGCTAGATCGAATCCCTGAGCTGACAAAGTACAAATCTGTACTTTTGTACCTGAACAAGGCTGTTCCCTGGTTGTTCTTAACTGACTTGCCTAGTTAAATATTTTTGTTGTTGTTGAAATTACTGTCCAAACTTTTGACAGGTACTGTGTGTATATATATATATGGGACTTAGACAATATATATATATATTTATATTGAAATGACTAAAACCAAATCGAAACTGTAGAAATATAGAAATTGTTTGTGGGAAACCTACCGGTGTTTAGGCTTTAAGCTATGAAAGACAACCAGGCCAAAATCTCGCATTTTCTCGCGTTGGTGGAGGCCTGTAACGTCACAAATTTTAAACTGCGCAGTGTTAGTGGAGACGTATTTCTCGATTGAATTTGCTTTCTCTGCAAACCGACGAATATGGCAGATATTGTCCAGGAAATTATTGAACCCATCGAGGCTGAGACAGAGGGAACATCTCAGGATGGCACGAATGGCCTGAAAATGTAACTAAAATATCGTATTTTTCTGACACAATCTGTGCTGCACTAACAGGCAAGATGGAGGCTAGCTAACGTTAGCCTAGCATTAAAGCTAGCATCAAACTAGCTACGGCTTGCTATCTAGTTGCTACTTTGCTAGCTAGGTAGCTAACTAACTTGTTGGTTATCGTCGTCTTCATTGATCGTCAAATTTGTTTTTAGATTTGTGTAAAATAACGATATATTACTAGGTAGTTATGCAGATAACTAAATGCGTTTTATCCATCTAACCATGTGTAGCTAGCTAACGTTAGGGCGTTTAACTCATACAATTATCATACTAGAACGTACATGAACCGTTTGGCGGACAAAGGTCAGCCATTTTGGGCAGGGAGTTGGTCAACCATTGTTTGGCAGTACTGTGAAAAGATTTTGTGTAAATAATGAGTTTGAGAAATGTATCCTTACTGTATGTTAGCCAGTTTTAGAGGAATGATTCCATGTTTTTTTGGAATGCCAACATTCCATTCAAACAATGCAGTCAATCCACAGCCATAAACTGGCTGAAATCAGTTGATGATGGGACTTAGACAAGTTATCAATGCAACACGTAACGTTACTAATATTGCTTTCCAAGAAAACAGACATTTAGCCATTAAGGTCTGTTTTATGTGTGTGTCTAAAATTTTAATTAGTCTCTTTATACAGAACATTTGTATAAAACTAATATGAACTGTATAATATATGGCATTATTTTATTTTGACAATTATATTACAGCATTTCTGATATGTCACATGCCTTTACTTTTACTACATAAGTCAAATCTGGATTATACCTCTACTGCCATCCATTCCTATTAGACTGGTTTGGATTTCTCCCTGACCAATATGGCTGCGACTTTCATCCCATTCTGGGACTTTGAAGGTATATAACATGGCCCCTCAGTAATTTAATAGGATTTATATGGTTTAGGTGCACAGTCCCTTAATGGAGATTTAGCTAGCGAACAGTTAGTTAGACAACAGACAGTTGGTAGTAATGTATTGCCATGCGGAGCCGACAGTTTGAATGGAGTCAATTTGTAGTTGAATCAAGAGTTGCCTACAGTAACTTTCCTCTCCGCCCCTCTCCAGTTGGGTGAAAAGATGACTTTGTAGCTAACTAGCCATTTGTGTCTATAAACCCATGTTAGTTATGGGAGATTGAAGTTGCATAAACTTATGTGCACATCTTTGTTATTTGGCACATGGGTGAAATGACCATGCCATGTAGGTTTAGGTAACATTACCTATAACAGACAAGCTAGCTGCATCCATTAATACTGTACTCTTCTGTTTTCTTCAGAGAGCCGGAAGAAGATGAGGTTCTTGGTGAAGATGCCCCTGCAGAAGAAGAGGACCTAGGCCTGGGTGATGACGAGGTCCTTGGAGATGAGGTCCTTGGTGATGATGATACCCCTCTAGATGGTGACCCTATCGATGATGCCCCTATCAATGATGCCGAAACCCTTGCAGATGACCCTACTGATGCCCCTGCAACCGCCCCAAATACCAAGTCTGAGCTCAAAGAAAAGATGTCCGGAGGAGGCCGCAAAGGGAACCGTTTCCACCCCTACAAAGAGAAGCAGGTCACCGGGGACAAGAAGGGCGGAGGAGGGGGTCACAGGAACCGCGTGTTCATTAGCAATATCCCCTATGACACAAAGTGGCAGGCTATTAAAGATCTGATGAGAGAGAAAGGTAATCCATCCACACACAGGGCCATGCTGCTTCTCCCTATAGAGATGAGCCCTATTCGTTCCAGCTCAACAGGAGCTTTCTCAGTCCTCTCTTTGTGACCAGAACATAGACCTAGCCATATCTTCTCGTAGTTCCTTCTTTTGAGGCAACATGTTATTCTATTGCAGTTATTATTAAGTCAGTAGAATAGACATTTCTGGATTTTAAATTTTTTTACTCCTGGGTGGACACCAATTTAGCTTGGATTGAATTGAAATGTCTGTGCTTGTTAAAGTTGTTATGTAGTTAGCTACTATTGGTTTCATGATATTGACTTACAGCTCCAAAATGTAACCTCAGACAAGTAGTAGTATTGACTACTTGAGCACTTGATTCAGTTGAACCTGTGTTAAGGTGACAAATGATTGTTTTGTATGAATGAAACCATTGTCTTTCTGTGCACTGAACTATTGGGTCTTTAGCTCTTCAGTCTTTTTTCAAGGTGAAAGGACACCTTTTAAACTGTAGTGACTTCTTGCTATGTTGACAGGAACCGTGTTGACCAAACTGTTCTTCTATACTGAAGTGTGATCTGAATTCCCAGGTTGACAGTAGTTGACTGACTGTGTGTCTGTCTCAGTCGAGCCCAGGAAGGCATTGGAAGGGGTTGTGTGGTGACTGTTGGTCTGGGCTCACTGTTGACCAATCATGGGGAAGCATCGTAACGGCATAACCAAGGCAACGGCCTGCCCTGGAGCGAGAGTGGTGGTTCAACAGTCGACTGGTGATTTTTAAATGCCTTTTGTTCTCTTGGTATTTTTCCTTTGTATGTCTCATGAAGTTGGTGAGGTTACATACGTGGAGCTCTTTAAGGATGCTGAAGGAAAGTCAAGGGTAAGTGATGTGGACCAACTCACTGCACGAGGTTTTAAATGCCCTCCACTGCAGTATATCTTTATTTACCAAGTGTTCTGTACGGCACTGATCCAAGGGGTTATCCATGTATGTCTATGGGATGATATGTTGGTGGCTGCTAGCTAGAGCCTGTTATAGCCTAGTTGGCTGTAGAGTGATGGAGGATGTCTTGTTGATTCTGGAACACTAACTTGAATTCATCTGAAACTTAGTACACATTTGTTTTTAAGTTGTTGTAGTCTGCTCAATTGGTGTCAAAGTTTGGCAGTTGACCATTTCTCAAAGGGATTTTGATGTCTTATTGATTGACATTTAACTTTTTGGTCTTCAAATTGTTACCTTTTTTTATTTGGATCAATGGCACAATTATCTCTTCCTGAACAAACTCATTATTTCTAAAATATTGTAGATTTTGTATAAAGTAACTTTCTTCTTTCTCCAGCGGCTCACAGTAAAATCTCACCATCGTTTATTCATCTGTAATATTATGATGCAGCCAGGAATTTGCAAACTAGGTTGTGAATGCATTCAATTCAGCCATTTAATATGTAGTTTGACAAACAGACTGTTTAGTATATACTCCTAAACAAACGTAGACACAGGACGGACATATTTGTAAGTATATCCTGAGTCCTTTTTATTCCACAGAAGACGGTAAGGGTACTATGTCTCTACTGGGAACAAAAAAAAGTCTATAGCAAACCAAGTCAATGTCTTTTAAATTCACTTAACTTTTTACCGTGGATACAAGAAAAACACACTCCCCACATCAAGGCCTGTTAGCTGGACCTTCAAGATGGATTATGTAATCCACTAATAGCATGATGTCAAATGTGTAATAATGATAACTGTTGTCAGTCTAATCACTGTCTTTGTTCATTCCCTCTGTTATGGATCTGTGTTGTCTCTGGATCCCCTGGTGTTATCTGTACAGGGATGTGGGTAAGGAACCAGACTTTACCTGTCTAACTTTGCAACACGGTCTCAGTACATTTCGTATGATTCTGTATGTAAATCTGACTCACTCCCTTGAATGACATTTTACATTTCGTATGGTATGTGTTAATTTTGTATGAAATGTTAATTACAATTTGCATATGTTATGAATTGCAGTTTGTATTATGTTATGTATTGCAATTTGTACAATATGTTACGAATTTGCAATGTGTATATAGTTTACGAATTCCAATTTGTGGCTAATGCTTGCTAGGTGGCTAACATTAGACATTTAGTTGATTCCCTACTAAGTTAAATACATTTTTGAATTTTGTTTTATTTTCTGGATTCCATGATTCTGTCCTTGTGTAGGGCCCTATATTCCCCATTCAGTACACTAGTTTTGACCAGAGTCGCATGGGGCGGCTAATACGGTTCTGGTCAAAAGTAGTGTACTATAACATGGGGAATAGGGCCCATTTCAGACACACCTAACTTAATGAGTCATTGTTATACATGTCTTCATCCCCTGACTGTCTGTCCTGCAGTGTTGTGGAGTTCAAAGATGAGGAGTTTGTGAAGAAGGCCATAGAAGTCATGAACAAATATGATCTGAATGGAAGACCCCTCAATATCATGGCGGTAAGGACCTGTTCACACTCTGTAGGCACCACATGGTGATGAGAGATTAAACTCAGTGGTGTACTAAATCTGCGCTTTAATTCAGCCTGCTGGAAATGTGGTTACATCAACATTACAAATCATGTTAATCTCTGAGACTGTCTTAACTGTAATCACTGAGAACTAGACCTAGTTAACCTCAAAGGTTAGAGTTGTAATTATAGGTCAGAGGTCAAAGGATGGGGCCATCTGTGTTTAACCCCTTGTTTCCCTGCTCCAGAACCCTGATGTGGAGGGCTAAAGGTCAGAGTTTAAGTAATCGGTCAAAGTTTAGGGGTTATCTGTTTCCCTCTTTCAGGACCCTGATGGGGAGCGTGCTCGGCGCGTGCTGCAGCGTACAGGGGGGATGTACCCTGGAGGGGGAGGCAGGGGGCAGGAGGGGGGACCGGGTGGTGTAGGTGTACCCCCTTCCATCGCTAACAACCCCAACGTCCCCCATGAGGTCATCAGCTCTCTACGGGTCGGACGCCTAGGGACCACTGTGTTCGTAGCCAACGTGAGGACAAGCATACACACTATACTCTCTGACGTCTGTCTCTCTTCTCTGTGCCTTTGTCTCTGACCATCTCCCCTCAATATATTTATCTGCTGTATCGAAGTCCCAAGTTAACCAACCAATATTCCTGTTCACCAATTGAAGACAACTTGAGCGTTGCGCTCTAAATCTCAAGTCCGCATCTTCCTAGAACTTGAAGTTCGATGTTGACCTTGTTAGTTTCACTGTTCTCTATGCTAACTCGTCCCCTCCTGTCTGTTTAGATGTGTTGTGTGGTAACGGTTGTTTCTATGCTAACCCGGTCCCTCCCCTCTGTGCTGTCTCCTCCCAGCTGGACTTCAAGGTGGGCTGGAAGAAGCTGAAGGAGGTGTTTGGTATGGCAGGAACAGTGAAGAGGGCTGATGTGAAGGAGGATAAGGATGGGAAGAGCAGAGGGATGGGGACTGTTACCTTCGAACAGGCCCTGGAGGCTGTACAGGCTATCTGTATCCTTTATATATTATATACTACCACAGAACACACCCAACAGGCTGCAGATTCTATCTGTGTCCTTTATATACACTGCTCAAAAAAATAAAGGGAACACTTAAACAACACAATGTAACTCCAAGTCAATCACACTTCTGTGAAATCAAACTGTCCACTTAGGAAGCAACACTGATTGACAATACATTTCACATGCTGTTGTGCAAATGGAATAGACAACAGGTGGAAATTATAGGCAATTAGCAAGACACCCCCAATAAAGGAGTGGTTCTGCAGGTGGAGACCACAGGCCACTTCTCAGTTCCTATGCTTCCTGGCTGATGTTTTGGTCACTTTTGAATGCTGGTGGTGCTTTCACTCTAGTGGTAGCATGAGACGGAGTCTACAACCCACACAAGTGGCTCAGGTAGTGCAGCTCATCCAGGATGGCACATCAATGCGAGCTGTGGCAAGAAGGTTTGCTGTGTCTGTCAGCGTAGTGTCCAGAGCATGGAGGCACTACCAGGAGACAGGCCAGTACATCAGGAGACGTGGAGGAGGCCGTAGGAGGGCAACAACCCAACAGCAGGACCGCTACCTCCACCGCCAAACCGGTCATGCTGGAGGATGTTGCAGGCAGCAGAACGTTCTCCACGGCGTTTCCAGACTCTGTCACGTCTGTCACATGTGCTCAGTGTGAACCTGCTTTCATCTGTGAAGAGCACAGGGCGCCAGTGGCGAATTTGCCAATCTTGGTGTTCTGGCAAATGCCAAACGTCCTGCACGGTGTTGGCATGAGGGCCCGACGTCCACACCTGTGGACGTCGGGCCCTCATACCACCCTCATGGAGTCTGTTTCTGACCGTTTGAGCAGACACATGCACATTTGTGGCCTGCTGGAGGTCATTTTGCAGGGCTCTGGCAGTGCTGCTCCTTGCACAAAGGCGGAGGTAGCGGTCCTGCTGCTGGTTTGTTGCCCTCCTACGGCCTCCTCCACGTCTCCTGATGTACTGGCCTGTCTCCTGGTAGCGCCTCCATGCTCTGGACACAGCAAACCTTCTTGCCACAGCTCGCATTGATGTGCCATCCTGGATGAGCTGCACTACCTGAGCCACTTGTGTGGGTTGTAGACTCCGTCTCATGCTACCACTAGCGTGAAAGCACCGCCAGCATTCAAAAGTGACCAAAACATCAGCCAGGAAGCATAGGAACTGAGAAGTGGTCTGTGGTCCCCACCTGCAGAACCACTCCTTAATTGGGGGTGTCTTGCTAATTGCCTATAATTTCCACCTGTTGTCTATTCCATTTGCACAACAGCATGTGAAATTTATTGTCAATCAGTGTTGCTTCCTAAGTGGACAGTTTGATTTCACAGAAGTGTGATTGACTTGGAGTTACATTGTGTTGTTTAAGTGTTCCCTTTATTTTTTTGAGCAGTGTATATTTATACAACCGCAGAACACACCCACCTTCCAACAGGCTGCTGATTCTATCTGTATCCTTTATATATTATATACTACCGCAGAACACACCCACCTTCCAACAGGCTGCAGATTCTATCTGTATCCTTTATATATTATATACTACCGCAGAACACACCCACCTTCCAACAGGCTGCAGATTCTATCTGTATCCTTTATATATTATATACTACCGCAGAACACACCCACCTTCCAACAGGCTGCAGATTCTATCTGTATCCGTTATATATTATATACTACCGCAGAACACACCCACCTTCCAACAGGCTGCAGATTCTATCTGTATCCTTTATATATTATATACTACCGCAGAACACACCCACCTTCCAACAGGCTGCAGATTCTATCTGTATCCGTTATATATTATATACTACCACAGAACACACCCACCTTCCAACAGGCTGCAGATTCTATCTGTATCCTTTATATATTATATACTACCGCAGAACACACCCACCTTCCAACAGGCTGCAGATTCTATCTGTATCCTTTATATACTACCACAGAACACACCCACCTTCCAACAGGCTGCTGATTCTATCTGTATCCCTCTACACTTATACTGAAGAAGACTCTTTATGCTGGCCTAATACTCTCAACACTATACATGTCCTGGCTGTTATTATTATTCACTATATTTATTCATGTCACAATTTTTATCTTTAAGTCTACATTGTTGGAAAAGGACCCATGACTAAGCATTTCACTGTTAGTTTAGGAAGCATGTAACAATTACATTTTTATTGATGGCATTCCTTAACTCTGTTCTTTAGCCATGTTCAACGGCCAAATGCTGTTTGACAGACAGATGCATGTTAAGATGGTACGTGTGCTTTGTTATTGGCATGTTTCTGATTTCTAAACCCTATAACACTGTGCACAGTTAGTGTGTGGAAGGTCACAGGTCATTGGGGTGGCAGGTAGCCTAGTGGTTAGAGCGTTGGACTCGTAACCGAAAGGTTGCAAGATCGAATCCCCGAGCTGACAAGGTAAAAATCTGTCATTCTGCCCCTGAACAAGGCAGTTAACCCACTAGGCTGTCATTGTAAATAAGAACTTGTTCTTAACTGACTTGCCTAGTTAAATAAAGGTAAAATAGAGGTTACATATTGCTGTGGTAATATGTTGTGTGACAACCACCTCTTGAGATGTTTCTGTGTTTCAGGATGACAAGTCTATGCCAGCTGATGATTTCCACCCGGTGGAGAAAGCTCCTCAGTTACCACGTGAGTACACATCCTGTCCCTTTCTGACTATCTCTAGAACACACCTAAATGTTAGAATGACTTGACTTCAGCATTATCTGTAGCAGAAATGGGTCATGTTGTCACCTATTTGGCTTAGTGTTCTCATCACCAAGGCATTAGATAAGGGATGTTACGTTTGTGTGGTCAAACAAATTCCAACTCTCTGTGTGTAGGGGGTCTGGGGGGGATTGGGTTGGGCCTGGGACCAGGAGGACAACCTATCAATGCCAACCGGCTGAGTGGTGGAGGAGGAATGGGCAACATGGGCCCTGCAGGTTAGTACTGACCCCTAACCTCGTCATAATACTCCAGCAAACACACTGTTACTATTTAAACCACACACACACGCATAGAGACTGCAGGTCAGTGGAGGAGCCAGTGGGTTCATACATACGATAGTTACCGGTTGTGAAGAGTAGCTGTTTGTTTTAAACCCTCTGATGCCTGTTGTTCCTGGACCTTCTCCAAGCACTTACATCACATACTGTCGTCCCCCCCTCGGCCACTGTCGTCCCCCCCCTCGACCACTGTCGTCCCCCCCCTCGACCACTGTCGTCCCCCCCCTCGACCACTGTCGTCCCCCCCCTCGACCACTGTCGTCGTCCCCCTCGACCACTGTCGTCCCCCCCCTCGACCACTGTCGTCCCCCCCCCCCCCCGACCACTGTCGTCCCCCCCCCCGACCACTGTCGTCCCCCCCCCGACCACTGTCGCCCCCCCCCCCCCGACCACTGTCGCCCCCCCCCCCCGACCACTGTCGTCCGTCCCCCCCCTCGATCACTGTCGCCCCCCCCCCCCGACCACTGTCGCCCCCCCCCCCCTCGACCACTGTCGTCGACCACTGTCGCCCCCCCCCCTCGACCACTGTCGCCCCCCGACCACTGTCGTCCGTCCCCTCCCTCGACCACTGAAGTGGGTGGAAAGTTGTCTAGAGAAAATGTAGAATAAGCTTTAGTACAAAACAAATCAGTGTGAGATGTGAAGTGTGTGATTCTGTCTGTCAGGTATGGAGGGAGGACCTGGGTATGGAGGGATGAGCAGACTAGGAGGTAAGGTCCTAGATAATAGATCTCTACTGTATCACTCTGTTAACATGACTGGACAACACATGGGTTGTTGTGACGATCCATTAATATAATAATCCTGTGTGTGTCCTGGAGGGTTCGGTGGAATGGACAGCATGGGGGGATTCGGAGCCAGAGACATGGGACGGATGGGAGGTAAGGACACACACCTAGGGCTGGGAATTGCCAGGGACCTCACGATACGATATTATACCGATACTTAGGTGCCAATACTATCTTATGTAGATATCACAATTCTATATATGCATTGCAATTTGATGTTACAAAACATATTGCTCATGATATGTCTGTTGTAGACAGATGAGACGGCATGAGAAAATGAGTTTTGATCAATCAGGGAAATATATAAGTGCTGAAAACGTGTTAACTCACTATGTAAGATGAGAAGAAGCTATAGGATGGAAAATACCGGAGTTTGGTGCAGGTACAGCCGGCTAGCGCTAGCTAACACTACCTAGCAAAATACTATATTTTTACAAATGGATACTTGGAGTCAAAGTATCATTATAATATCATCCAAAATAATATTGCGATGTAACTTGTATAGATACCCCCCCCCCCCCATCACCACTAAGGACAAAATAATTTTCTCAAACTGTTTAAATGCTCCTGAAGTTTAATGTCAACTTTCCACTGAGTATTTTTCTGACTGTGCCATTGTCCTCTCTCTCTCCTCTATACTTCCCCCTCTCCAGACATGTCCTACCGGTCAGGGGGGATGGGAGGAGGGATGGACAGAGACTTTGGTCGCAGTGACATGTCCATGAGCAGAGGCTTTGGAGACTCCTTTGGAGGAATGGGTGAGTAGTTTACACCCTCACTTTCTCACTCACGCACACACACCTGTCAGTCTTCATAGGTATAATCCATTCCATAGTCGTCATATATCCATCCACTAACAGCATGGTCCGTGGTGGGCATTAGACTGGGCATGTTGTAGCTTGGAACTGGAACCTGCAGGTAGACTAAGAGCTGAATCACAACTCCTGTATGGGTAACACAACACTGGTCAAGTTAGCATTCAGCCCTATGGCTCCAACATGTTACTGACAGATGTTTGTGTGCTGTTTGTGTTGTGATGTGCTGATAGGTTGTGGTAACGTGTGTGTGTGTGTGTGATGCCGTGCGTTCTCTCCATCAGGAGGAGGTTATGGAGGAGACATGAGCAGTTTTGGCATGGGGCCCATTGGGGGAGGATTAGGTACAGCGAACATTACATTAACATCCCTCCCTGTCTCTCTCGTGGCTCTCACTGTCTGTTAGCACACCCATTTCATACTGTCAATGTTTCACTGTGCTTGACCTTGATTTGATGTGTGGGACTGCTGGGCTGGAACTAAAGCCTGCACAACCCCTGAATACCATTACGGTAGGGATTCGGATCTGAGGTGCTCACTCATTTTCCCTGTGTCCTTTACTAGGTGGTATGGGCAGCCGGTCCATGGAGCGGATGGGCTCTGGCTATGACCGTATGGGGGGGGGCATGGCCATGAGCCGAGGGTTCGGGGGCTACGGAGGAGGAGCCATGTCTGACAGAGCCAAGGGAGGATGTCAGATCTTTGTCAGAAATGTACGTTTTATAAATAAATACTGTATAAATGTGCATTATGACATGATGTGCGCTCCCCTTTTTAAGCACATTAAAGCACCTAACACATGTTTAATAAGGCTGATCAAATCCACTATATGTACTGCTGGGTATTTACATCATGGACACAGATTAAGTATGGTGAATTGGAAACACTTTTAGACGGAGGAGTAGGTGTCATCTAGCTCTGTGAAAATGCCCCTAAAGTAGTTAGAATTTTAGGCCCCTGTGTTCTAATGTTCTGTGTTGTTGTAGCTGCCCTATGACCTGACCTGGCAGAAACTGAAGGAGAAGTTCAGTGTCTGTGGTAAGCCTCTTCAATCAGTCTACTGTACTCAATAACCTGCAGATGGATTGAATGTAGCTTTGATCTGCAGTAATGAAATGGCTTTAGCGGTGTCAGTGCTTAAACACTGTCTACTGCTCTTTCTCCCCTTCTCTCTCATCACTCATCTTTCTTACTCCCTCTCCAGGCCAGGTGATGTTTGCAGAGATTAAGATGGAGGGAGGAAAGTCTAAGGGCTGTGGTACGGTCAGGTTTGACTCCCCAGAGAGCGCTAACCAGGCCTGCAGGATGATGAACGGAACCAAGATCACCGGTCGCGAGGTTGACGTCCGCATCGACCGCAACGCCTAGTCACACACATACACGACAACCGCTCCTTCCATCTCAACTGCTTTTGTTTTGTTTTAAAAACACATTTTCCACGTATCTGCGTTTCCATGACTATTGGATGTGTATAAGATCTGTTTTTCTTTTAATCTTCTGTAGTTTTTTTTGGTAAACCTTTTTTTGGGGGGGGTCATGAGTTTATTTGAATGAATAAACATTTTAATTTTTGTTTGTTGTAAATGTTACTGTGGGATCAAAGGCTTCTGGCCAGTTCACAGAAGGGTTGTGTGGGTGTATTTAATTGAATACAAAGGTTAATTGCAGGTAAAACACCATAAATAAAATGTCCTCTGGAGTTAGCCAAAATAGCACTAACTAAAGACCTTTTCTACACCGGAGGTAACCAGACCACAATGGTGTAGGAGAGTCATCTAGTGAAGTTAAGTGATATAGTGGCTCACGTTGACAAAATGTGAAACTAGTGTCATAGTAATGTAATAGGATATTTGGTTAGTATACGCTGTTGGGGTCTTAAACCAGCTCTGCTAGCTGGAACTGGGCACCAACTGAAATGGTGTTCATGCGAAGTGGACAACTGAATGGATACTTTATTGCCTTCGTCTTTATCTTAAACAGTTTCGGGCTCCGTCTCTATCCTGACACTCAAGACCAGTGGAAACTTTTGGGTTTCTTCTCTTTACGAGCCTGTCCTCACTGTCCTTACTGTTGAGCAACACAGGCTGCTTGTAAACGCTAATCTGTTCTGCATGGACAATACCCCCTTCCCTCCCTCATTCACCTTCCTCACTCACCAGCATTGAGTAATGACAGGTTATCCATTATATTGACCAGACTAGTGGCTGCTCTAACAATGAAAGATGTCTTTAAAAATGGAATGCAGTCGGGAGGAGGCAAGCTCAGGTGGGACCATTCTAGCCATTGAGAGGGCAGAAACGCGTGTGAACAGGCACAACTCCTGTATAAAGTTGCTGGGAAGTCATGTGTCCTACTTATATCAGTACACTCATAACCTAAGCATTGCGAAACTACTATTTGATCAAATTAACCTCATGTAGCAAGAAGGCCATTCCATTTTTTCATTGACCAAATATGACAATCATTGACCTCCATACAAAAACTAGGCTTGTGTGAAAACAATGCTGTAAATGCCCCCTACTGGTGACAGATTTTGGCCCAGTTATCCCTCTCCCTTTGCCTCCCTCTCTGGTTATGACAAGATAAGGTCAGAGGAGTCCAGTAGAATATTAAAAATCAGCTTTATTTCCCAAGTTAGAGGTCAGAGGTGAAAGGCATTGTTGCTTGGTCATTCTCACAGGTAGTATGGAGTCTGCATGGGGCTGCATCTCAAATCACACCCTGCACCGTCAAACTCATCTCTGGACATTGAAGCCAGATCCACTGCATTTTTTCTAATCAGGAACTCATTTAGGCATGGCTGCAATTAATAATCAGGTAGAACAGAAAACTAGCAGGCTCCAGACCTCATAGGGTAAGAGTTGAATACCCCTGCCCTACATACATTTAAGTGCACTGCTTTTGGCCAGAGACATAAGTTGGGGAAAGGTGTCATTTGAGATGTAGCCTTTATCTTGGATCCTGGTCTTGGCACCCAGTCCTGGGCCTGTATTCATAAAGTGTGTCAGTGGGAGTATTGGTCTCGGACCAGTTTAGATCAGTGGTATTCAAACTTTTTCAGCGGGGACCCAATTTTTTTCACAATATTCTCGCGACTCCACCAATACATCAGCAAATAACCTTAAATGTATTGTATTTTCATCTCTTATCGAAACCAATAAATACATTTACTCAATACAATTTTATTTTTCAAATTATCTTAAAAATGTTTGTATAGTGTCCCATACAATAATTTGAACTGTTATTTTTTTGTAATTATTATTTTTTTTAAATGTATTTGAATTTGGTGATCCAACACTCCTAATCTGTCCACAAACCCAACTGCTAGTGGGGTCGCGACCCGACTTCCAATACCACTGATTTAGATCATAATGAATAAGAGGACATGGACAGGGTGGACCTGATCCTATATCAGTACTCTAAATCTGAGACTCTGAATCTGGGCCCTGTATCTGGGTTCTGTATAAATGGTCTGAGTGTCAAGAGGTTGGTTCTGGGTGGTCTGGTTCTGGGAAGGGCTGCAGTGTGGACTCCATCTCTGGCACTCAGCCACTACACAGTCTGATGAGTGCGGCCTGCAGCAGCGCTGTGTGTGCTACCGTGTGTGTTATTGTACGTCTCTGTGTGTTTATCAGTGTATCAGTCGCCGCACAGTCTGACAGGGTTGTTCCCTATGATGCCCAGTTCGTAGAGGATGGCCAGAGTGGCAAAAACAACATAGCAGAACAGAGAGACGATCCCCAGCTTCCAGTCCAGCTTCCAGCCGTTTATATGGACCGCCACGAAGAGAAAGACGATGGAGAGGAGGAGGGTGGCGGAGATGAAAACCAGACCGGTGCTGTTGACTTCCACAGGGTTGACAGTGTCCACAAACACTGTCTTAATGAACCAGGGAAGACCCAGACACAGCATGTCAAACACATTAGAACCCACGATGTTGGACATGGCCATGTCGGCTTTACCTGGAACAGAGCAAGAGAGGGGAGGAGAGAGAGGAGGAAGTGGGGGGAGGAGAGAGAGGAGGAGAGAGGGGAGGAGAGAGAGGAGTGAAGGGAGGAGAGAGGAGTGAAGGGAGGAGAGAGAGGAGTGAAGGGAGGAGAGAGGGGAGGAGAGAGAGGAGTGAAGGGAGGAGAGAGAGGGGAGGAGAGAGTGGAGGAGCGAAGGGAGGAGAGGGGACAAGTAAAATGACATATAACACTATGTCGTACATGTCTGTTTTACCTACACTACATGACCAAAAGTATTTGGACACCTGCTCGTCAGGCATTAGTATGGAGTTGGTCCCCCCTTTTCTGCTATAACAGCCTCCACTCTTCTGGGAAGGCTTTCCACTAGATGTTGGAACATTGCTGCAGGGACTTGCTTCCATTCAACAACGAGCATTAATGAGGTTGGACACTGATGTTGGGCAATTAGGCTTGGCTCGCAGTCGGCATTCCCATTCATCCCAAAGGTGTTCTATTGGGTTGAGGTCAGGGCTCTGTGCAGGCCAGTCAGGTTCTTCCACACTGATCTTGACCAAACATTTCTGTATGGACCTCGCTTTGTGCATGGGCCATTGTCATGATGAAACAGGAAAGTGCCTTCCACAAACTGTTGCCACAAAGTTGGAAGCACAGAATCGTCTAGAATGTCGTTGTATGACGTAGCGTTACGATTTCCTTTCACTGGAACTAAGGGGCCTAGCCCGAACCATGAAAAACAGCCCAGACCATTATTCCTCCTCCACCAAACTTTACAGTTGGCACTATGCATTCTGGCAGGTAGCGTTCTCCTGGTATCCGCCAAACCCAGGTTTGTCCGTCGGACTGCCAACTGGTGAAGCGTAATTCATCACTCCAGAGAAAGCGTTTCCACTGCTCCAGAGTCCAATTGCGGCGAGCTTTACACCACTCCAGCCAACGCTTGGCATTATGCATGGTGATCTTAGGCTTGTGTGCAGCTGCTCGGCCATGGAAACCCATTTCATGAAGCTCCCGATGAACAGTTATTGTGCTGACATTGCTTCCAGAGGCAGTTTGGAACTCAGTAGTAAGTGTTGCAACCGAGGACAGACAATTTTTACTAGGCGCTTCAGCACTCGGCGGTCCAGTTCTGTGAGCTTATGTGGCTCACCACATCGTGGCTGAGCCGTTGTTGCTCATAGACATTCCACTTCGCAATAACAGCACTTACAGTTGACCAGGGCAGCTCTAACAGGGCAGAAATTTTACGAACTGACTTGTTGGAAAGGTGGCATCCTATGACGGTGCCATGTTGAAAGTCATTGAGCTCTTTAGTACGGGCCATTCTACTGCCAATGTTTGTCTATGGAGATTGCATGGCGGTGTGCTCGATTTTATACACCTGTCAGCAACGGGGTGTCCACATACTTTGTGTATATAGTGTAAGAGAGAGATGGGACTTAAGTATGACTTGAACGATTATGATAAGGGGGACATCAAGTGGAATAAGTTGCAGCTGTAGGCTCTATTTCGCTCTGAAGTAATATGTCTGTATGTATCTACTGTCCTGGAAAATAGATGTATCTCAGGGGGACTTAAAGGTCAGAAAGGATCAGAAATGAAGCTACAGTAGTAGTTACCTTCTCTAGCGACCATGACACTAGCCACTGTGTCTGGTATACTGGTCCCTGCAGCTAACAGAGTCAGGCCCATCACTGTGTCTGGGATTCCCAGAGTCTCTCCTGTTACATACAACACAGAGAACACACAGTCAGATACACAGGACATAGAGTCAGGCCCATCACTGTGTCTGGGATACCCAGAGTCTCTCCTGTTACATACAACACAGAGAACACACAGTCAGATACACAGGACATAGAGTCAGGCCCATCATTGTGTCTGGGATACCCAGAGTCTCTCCTGGTTCATCTCAGACATACCACAGGGTCAGATAGAACACAACACAGGGTCAGATAGAGCACAACACTGGGTCAGATAGAACACAACACAGGGTCAGATAGAACACAACACAGGGTCAGATAGAACACAACACAGGGTCAGATACAACACAGGGTCAGATAGAACACAACACAGGGTCAGATACAACACAGGGTCAGATAGAACACAACACTGGGTCAGATAGAACACAACACTGGGTCAGATAGAACACAACACTGGGTCAGATAGAACACAACACAGGGTCAGATAGAACACAACACAGGGTCAGATACAACACTGGGTCAGATAGAACACAACACTGGGTCAGATAGAACACAACACAGGGTCAGATAGAACACAACACAGGGTCAGATACAACACAGGGTCAGATACAACACAGGGTCAGATAAGTCATACATCACAGTCAGGCCCATCACTGTATCTGGGACACCCAGGGTCTATCCTAACATAGAGAGCACAGGTAGATAAATTACACATGATGCAGGTAGATAAAACACACTTGATACAGGTAGATAAAACACACAGGATACAGGTAGATAAAACACACAGGATACAGGTAGATAAAACACACAGGATACAGGTATATATAACACACAGGATACAGGTAGATAAAACACACAGGATACAGGTAGATAAAACACACAGGATACAGGTAGATAAAACACACAGGATACAGGTATATATAACACACAGGATACAGGTAGAGATAACACACAGGATACAGGTAGATAAAACACACATGATACAGGTATATATAACACACAGGATACAGGTATATATAACACACAGGATACAGGTAGATATAACACACAGGATACAGGTAGATAAAACACACAGGATACAGGTAGATATAACACACAGGATACAGGTATATATAACACACAGGATACAGGTATATATAACACACAGGATACAGGTAGATATAACACACAGGATACAGGTATATAAAACACACAGGATACAGGTAGATATAACACACAGGATACAGGTATATAAAACACACAGGATACAGGTAGCGATAACACACAGGATACAGGTAGATATAACACACAGGATACAGGTATATAAAACACACAGGATACAGGTAGCGATAACACACAGGATACATGTATATATAACACACAGGATACAGGTAGCGATAACACACAGGATGCAGGTAGATATAACACACAGGATACAGGTAGACATAACACACAGGATACAGGTATATATAACACACAGGATACAGGTATATATAACACAAAGGATACAGGTAGCGATAACACACAGGATACAGGTAGCGATAACACACAGGATACAGGTAGCGATAACACACAGGATACAGGTAGATATAACACACAGGATACAGGTAGATATAACACACAGGATACAGGTAGATATAACACACAGGATGCAGGTAGATATAACACACAGGATACAGGTATATATAACACACAGGATACAGGTAGCGAAAACACACAGGATACAGGTAGCGATAACACACAGGATACAGGTATATATAACACACAGGATACAGGTATATATAACACACAGGATACAGGTAGAGATAACACACATGATACAGGTAGAGATAACACACAGGATACAGGTAGAGATAACACACAGGATACAGGTAGAGATAACACACAGGATACAGGTATATATAACACACAGGATACAGGTATATATAACACACAGGATACAGGTATATATAACACACAGGATACAGGTAGAGATAACACACAGGATGGAGGTAGATATAACACAGGAAACACAATAAGAAAGGTTTCAGGTGGACAACAGTGCAAAATGGTTTAGAAACACTACTTTAAAGGAGTCCCTTCCCCATTTTATTTTATTTTACCTTTATTTAACTAGGCAAGTCAGTCAATAACAAATTCTTATTAATAATGACGCCTACCCCGTCCAAACCCTAACCCAGACAACGCTGGGCCAATTGTGCGCTGCCCTATGGGACTCCCAATCACGGCCGGTTGTAATACAGCTTGGAATCAAACCAGGGTCTGTAGTGACGCCTGTAGCACTGAGATGCAGTGCCTTAGACCGCTGCGCCACTCGGGAGCCCATCACTCTCTCATCCCTCCCTCCATCCCTTCTTTCATCTTTCCCCCCTGTACCTCCTCACAAATCCCAAGTCTTACTGGTCACATTACAAAGTTCAGACAACAGAGAAACACCACAGGAAAATACACACAAATGCCCCCATTGTTGAACTCTTTATTTTCTCTCTGCTATCCCCCCTCTCTTTCTTGGTTTCTCTTTATCGCTCCCTCTCTCTCTCTCTTCCCCATAAGGCCATCTCTTTTGCTCTGCCTCTCTCTCCCCATCCCTCTCTCTTCTTTTTCTCTCCCCCATCTCCCTCTTTCTATCCCCCTCCTCCCTCCCTCTCTCTCTCTCTCTCGCTCTCTCTCTCTCTCGCTCTCTCTCTCTCTGTCTCATGTGAGCTGTTCTGAAGGTTAAAACATAATAATCCCATTATACTCTCATGTCTACCAACGTCACATGACAACATCAGTCCTCAACGCTGATGTAAGGTCAGTTCTTTGTGTTTTCTCTGTAATGGTAAAGCTTGGGGATAGATGATCCTAGATCTGTGCCTAGAGGCTACTCCCACCCGAAGCTCACATGACGTCTCCTGGCAGCCATGCAGTGTGTGAGGTGAAGGAGGCGGTAATCCGACTGCTGTGTGTGTGCGTCTGTGTGTGTGTGTGTGCGTCTGTGTGTGTGTGTGTGTGCACGTGTTGTGGATGTGTGCATGTTGTGTGTGTACGTGCGTCTGTCCATGTCTGTGTTTAATGTGTTTAAGTGTACCTGTGTCTGTGTTTAATGTGTTTAAGTGTACCTGTGTCTGTGTTTAATGTGTTTAAGTGTACCTGTGTCTGTGTTTAATGTGTTTAAGTGTACCTGTGTCTGTGTTTAATGTGTTTAAGTGTACCTGTGTCTGTGTTTAATGTGTTTAAGTGTACCTGTGTCTGTGTTTAATGTGTTTAAGTGTACCTGCGTTTGTGTTTAATGTGTTTAAGTGTACCTGTGTCTGTGTTTAATGTGTTTAAGTGTACCTGTGTCTGTGTTTAATGTGTTTAAGTGTACCTGTGTCTGTGTTTAATGTGTTTAAGTGTACCTGCGTTTGTGTTTAATGTGTTTAAGTGTACCTGCGTCTGTGTTTAATGTGTTTAAGTGTACCTGCGTTTGTGTTTAATGTGTTTAAGTGTACCTGTGTCTGTGTTTAATGTGTTTAAGTGTACCTGTGTCTGTGTTTAATGTGTTTAAGTGTACCTGTGTCTGTGTTTAATGTGTTTAAGTGTACCTGCGTTTGTGTTTAATGTGTTTAAGTGTACCTGTGTCTGTGTTTAATGTGTTTAAGTGTACCTGCGTCTGTGTTTAATGTGTTTAAGTGTACCTGTGTCTGTGTTTAATGTGTTTAAGTGTACCTGTGTCTGTGTTTAATGTGTTTAAGTGTACCTGTGTCTGTGTTTAATGTGTTTAAGTGTACCTGCGTTTGTGTTTAATGTGTTTAAGTGTACCTGCGTTTGTGTTTAATGTGTTTAAGTGTACCTGTGTCTGTGTTTAATGTGTTTAAGTGTACCTGCGTCTGTGTTTAATGTGTTTAAGTGTACCTGTGTCTGTGTTTAATGTGTTTAAGTGTACCTGCGTTTGTGTTTAATGTGTTTAAGTGTACCTGCGTTTGTGTTTAATGTGTTTAAGTGTACCTGTGTCTGTGTTTAATGTGTTTAAGTGTACCTGCGTTTGTGTTTAATGTGTTTAAGTGTACCTGTGTCTGTGTTTAATGTGTTTAAGTGTACCTGTGTCTGTGTTTAATGTGTTTAAGTGTACCTGCGTCTGTGTTTAATGTGTTTAAGTGTACCTGTGTCTGTGTTTAATGTGTTTAAGTGTACCTGCGTCTGTGTTTAATGTGTTTAAGTGTACCTGCGTCTGTGTTTAATGTGTTTAAGTGTACCTGTGTCTGTGTTTAATGTGTTTAAGTGTACCTGTGTCTGTGTTTAATGTGTTTAAGTGTACCTGTGTCTGTGTTTAATGTGTTTAAGTGTACCTGTGTCTGTGTTTAATGTGTTTAAGTGTACCTGTGTCTGTGTTTAATGTGTTTAAGTGTACCTGTGTCTGTGTTTAATGTGTTTAAGTGTACCTGTGTCTGTGTTTAATGTGTTTAAGTGTACCTGTGTCTGTGTTTAATGTGTTTAAGTGTACCTGTGTCTGTGTTTAATGTGTTTAAGTGTACCTGTGTCTGTGTTTAATGTGTTTAAGTGTACCTGCGTTTGTGTTTAATGTGTTTAAGTGTACCTGTGTCTGTGTTTAATGTGTTTAAGTGTACCTGTGTCTGTGTTTAATGTGTTTAAGTGTACCTGTGTCTGTGTTTAATGTGTTTAAGTGTACCTGTGTCTGTGTTTAATGTGTTTAAGTGTACCTGCGTCTGTGTTTAATGTGTTTAAGTGTACCTGTGTCTGTGTTTAATGTGTTTAAGTGTACCTGTGTCTGTGTTTAATGTGTTTAAGTGTACCTGTGTCTGTGTTTAATGTGTTTAAGTGTACCTGTGTCTGTGTTTAATGTGTTTAAGTGTACCTGTGTCTGTGTTTAATGTGTTTAAGTGTACCTGCGTTTGTGTTTAATGTGTTTAAGTGTACCTGCGTTTGTGTTTAATGTGTTTAAGTGTACCTGTGTCTGTGTTTAATGTGTTTAAGTGTACCTGTGTCTGTGTTTAATGTGTTTAAGTGTACCTGTGTCTGTGTTTAATGTGTTTAAGTGTACCTGCGTTTGTGTTTAATGTGTTTAAGTGTACCTGCGTTTGTGTTTAATGTGTTTAAGTGTACCTGTGTCTGTGTTTAATGTGTTTAAGTGTACCTGCGTCTGTGTTTAATGTGTTTAAGTGTACCTGCGTTTGTGTGCCTTCATTTGCATGCATCTGCATGTGTGCATGCGTTCACGTGTGTGTATCGATGCGTGTGTGCGTGTATGTGTAATCCCGGTGCTGGCTTGGCTAGTGTCTGGCCACCGGACCATTGGAGCTCCACTAAGCCTGTAGGACCCAGCTCTGCTCTGGAATCCCAGGAATCAGCATGTGACTCAACTATAACATCTGACATGTTCTCATACACTTTCTAAACCTCCTCGTTTGGACTTCCTTAACTCTGATTGAGTAACATGAAAAGGGTTTAAACTAATGTGATTCCTTCTTTTCATGTAAAACCTGCAAATGTTTTGCTCAATAACACCTGCAGTCTGGAAGCAGGCACTTAGACCTCATACACACACAAGTTATACCACTAAGGTACAACACATTTGCACAGAAATAATTACACAATTGTTGTGGAGACACAAGAACGGTTCAGACAACTCAAACATTGTGTCAAATGTACTGTACATCAGTTGTACAACCTGAGTGTACACAGGGCCTAAGGCAATATATTGAGGAATGATGTATTGTGTATTGAGGATATATTGTGAAAAGCATTGATAAAAATGACATTGTTTTCCGACAGGTGGCGTCACTCCTACGCAAAACTCATCCCTTAACCAGACAATGAAGAGAGGGAATCGTCACTCTATCTGACTTCATACAATGGTAAAACTGATGTAGAGGAGCCTGACTTACCTAGTGACCATCCAGACCAATAAGGATATATTTACTTACCTAGTGACCATCCTGACCAATAAGGATATATTTACTTACAATAGTGACCCTTCAGACCAGTGTTTATATATATATATATATATATATATATATATATATATATATACTATATACAGTGCCTTGGGAAAGTATTCAGACCCCTTAACTTTATCAACATTTTGTTAGGTTGCAGCATTATTCAAAAATGTATTGAATCGTTTTTCCCCCTCATCAATCTACACACAATACCCCATAATGACAAAGCAAAAACTGGTTTTTAGAAATGTTTGCTAATTTATACAAAATTTAAAACTGAAATATCATATTTACATAAGTATTCAGACCCTTTACTCAGTACTTTGTTGAAGCACCTTTGGAAGCGAATACAGCCTTGTCTTCTTGGGTATGACGCTACAAGGTTGGCACACATGTATTTGGGGAGTTTCTCCCATTCTTCTCTGCAGATCCTCTCAAGCTCTGTCAGGTTGGACAGGGAGCGTTGCTGCACAGCTATTTTCAGGTCTCTCCAGAGATGTTCGATCAGGTTCAAGTCCGGGCTCTGACAAGGCCACTCAAGGACATTTGACTTGTCCCAAAGTCACTCCTGCGTTGTCTTGGCTGTGTGCTTAGGGTCATTGTCCTGTTGGAAGGTGAACCTTTGCCCTAGTCTGAGGTCCTGAGCGCTCTGGAGCAGGTTTTCATCAAGTATCTCTCTGTACTTTGCTCCATTTATCTTTGCCTCACTCCTGACTAGTCTCCCAGTCCCTGCCGCTGAAAAACACCCCCACAGCATGATGTTGCCACCACCATGCTTCACCGTAGGGATGGTGCCAGGTTTCCTCCAGACGTGACACTTGGCCTTCAGGCCAAAGAGTTCAATCTTGGTTTCATCAGACCAGAGAATCTTGTTTCTCATGGTCTGAGAGTCTTTAGGTGCCTCTTGGCAAACTCCAAGCGGGCTGTCATGAGCCTTTTATTGAGGAGTGGCTTCCTTCTGGCCACTCTAGCATAAAGGCCTGATTGGTGGAGTGCTGCAGAGATGGTTGTCCTTCTGGAAGGTTCTCCCATCTCCACAGAGGAACTCTAGAGCACCTCACAGACCAAGGCCCTTCTCCCCGATTGCTCGTTTTGGCCAGGCAGCCAGCTCTAGGAAGAGTCTTGATGGTTCCAAACTTCTTACATTTAAGAATAATGGAGGCCACTGTGTTCTTGAGGACCTTCAATGCTGCAGAAATTTTTTGGTACCCTTCCCCAGATCTGTGCCTCAACACAATCCTGTCTCGGAGCTCTACAGACAATTCCTTTGACCTCATGGCTTGGTTTTTGCTCTGACATGTACTGTCAACTGTGGGACCTTATATAGACAGGTGTTTGCCTTTCCAAATCATGTCCAATCAATTGAATTTACCACTGTGATCAATGGAAACAGGATGCACCTGAGCTCCATTTCGAGTCTTATAGCAAAGGGTCTGAATACCTATGTAAATAAGGTATTTCTGTTTTTATTTTTTATACATTTGCTAAAAAAACCAACTGTTTTAGCTTTGTCATTATGGGGTATTGTGTGTAGATTGCTGAGGATTAAACAAAAATGTTATACATTTTAGAGTAAGGCTGTAACATAAAATGGCAGCTTCATTAAATAGTACGACACAACATCAGTCTCAATGTTAACAGTGAACAGTGACTCCGGGATGCTGGCCTTCTAGGCAGAGTTGCAAAGAAAAAGCTATATATCAGACTGGCCAATAAAAAGAAAAGATTAAGATGGGCAAAAGAACACAGACACTAGACAGAGGAACTTAGAGCCAGTTTGCACTGTTCTGTGAAGGGAGTAGTACACAGCGTTGTATGAGATCTTCAGTTTATTGGCAATTTCTCGCATGGAATAGCCTTCATTTCTCAGAACAAGAATAGACTGACAAGTTTCAGAAAAAAGTTATTTGTTTCTGGACATTTTGAGCCTGTAATCGGCTCAAAATGATGCTCCTGATGCTCCAGATACTCAACTAGTCTTAAGGCCAGTTTTCAGCTGTGCTAACATAATAGCAAAAGGGTTTTCTAATGATCAATTAGCCTTTTAAAATGATAAACTTGGATTAGCTAACACAACGTGCCATTGGATCACAGGAGTGATGGTTACTGGTAATGGGCCTCTGTACGCCTATGTAGATATTCCATAAAAACTCTGCCCTTTCCAGCTACAATAGTCATTTACAACCTTAACAATGTCTACACTGTATTTCTGATCAATTTGATGTTATTTTAATGGACCAAAAATGTGCTTTTCTTTCGAAAACAAGGACATTTCTAAGTGACCCCAAACTTTTGAACGGTAGTGTATATATATATATATATATATTTACCTACGATAGTGACCATCCAGACCAGTACGTATGTGAAGGCTGAGATCCAGACAGCGGACATAAAGAAGGTGAACATGAACCATTTTTTCCAGAACCGTCTCCTGCAGTCTGGAATCGTCAGGTAGAGAATCACGATGGCCGGGAGGGACAGCACCCACAGGATTCGCTTCAGGTCGTTCTCTGGCATCGAGAACACACTCTTGTGGTCTGGAACACACACACAGACATACACACACACACGCACGCACGCACGCACGCACGCACGCACGCACGCACACACACACACACACACACACACACACACACACACACACACACACACACACACACACACACACACACACAGAGAGAAAACACAAGGGGTGTCAATCCCTGTTCTCATATGAAACACACAGGTGTGATTTACTTGAATAAGTTCTCACACAAATTGTGACATTTTATGTAGAAGCCA